>NC_138895.1:57997020-58364868 GCF_965194825.1 Balaenoptera physalus
CAATTAATTCTTTCTCTCCTAGATCATCAGTTTCTTTCTCTTCATTGGCTCAATCATAAAAGCCTACAAACATTATCTCCTCTCAATATTGAAAAATAAAGCAGATCCTTGCAACGCATATTCCCTTGTAACTACTACCCACTGCCCTACTCCCCATTCACGGTAAAACTTCAAAAAAAATTAGCTGCACACATTGATTTCTGCTTTCTCTCTTCCATTCATTCTCTAACCCACTCCAATCTGGCTTCCATCCCCATTTTTGCAAATAAAATGATCTTGACAGTCACTAAGACTCTGTTGTCAAAGCCAGCGGACATCTATCTGTTCTCATGTTACTCAACTTCCTAATAGGATTTCAACACAATTGACCATTCTCTGCTCTTGGTTTTCAGAATATTGCAGTTACCTAGTTTTCCTCCTGCATTTGGGCTGCCTCTCTCAGGCTGTTTTGTTGGTTCTACATCTTCTACCTCTATCTAGATGTAGAAGTGCCCTTGGACTCAGTCCCTGGCCTTCTTTTCCTCTTTACACTCTCCCTGGATGATTTCATCCATCCCATGGTTTTAAACAGTATGTAAATGCTGAAGAACCCCTATTTTATAACCCTAGCCCTGATGACTCCTGTGATTTTCACATTCATACATTCAATTACTCACTTGACATTTCCACATATTTAACGGACTTCTCAAATTTATTGTCCCAAACTAGTTTCTCTTGAACTTTTCCATTCTCAGTAAATGACACCACTATTGACCCAGATGCTCAAGTCAAAAACCTGAGTGATCCTAAATTTCTCTCTTCCTTAAACCCTACCTCATCTCCTCCCCACATCCACATCTATCAGCAAATTGCATCAGTACTATTTTCAAGATCTATCTTTAATTATTCAACTTCATCTCTATATCCACTTCCACCTCCAAATTGTCGTCACTCATCTGGACTATTACAATGGTCTTCCTGTTGCCACTCCTGCCTCCGTACAATACATCCTGCACATAGCAGCCACAGAGTCAAAAAAAGAAAAAAAAGAAAGAAAGAAAGAAAGAAAAAAACCCAGATTGTATCATTGTCCTGTATAAAGTCTGTTAATATTTCTCATTGCGCTGGGAATAAATTCAAACCAACCCTACCATGGTTTACGTGGTCCCATATGAACTACCTTCTCTTCCACTTCTCCAACCACCCCCTTACCCCTCATTCGGCTCTAGCTACACTGGTCTCCTTGATGCCCCTCTAACATGTCAAGCTCTTTTCTGCCTCAGGGCCTTTGCCTCTGTTCTTTCTGCAAAATTTTACCTCCCATATCTTCCCACAGCTGGCTCTTCATCATCCATTAGCACTAATGTTATTTCTTCAGACAGGTGTTCCTTGCCTTTGTCCCCATCAGTCTTGGTCAAAGCACCTTATTCCCTTGGAAGCATTTACCACTCTCCAGAATTAATTTGTTCATTTGTTGGCATGTTCTGTGTCTTTCACAGACAGAATGTAAGTTCCCTGAAGGCAGAAGCCTTGTCTGTCTCCTTGGCTATTGATGACAGGCCTAGCGAAGTGCCTAAGATGTGAGCACCCAATAAGAATTTGTTGGATGAATTCATTCAACAGCTATTTTTAGAACCCCTACAAAACGCCACCTGCTGTTCTAAGTTCTTGACATTTTTCTGTGAACGAAACAGAACACAGATCTCTGCCCTCAGAGACCTAGCATTTTAGTGGGGGAGATGGGCAATAAGCAAGACATAGTAAGTGACAATACAGTACGTTTAAAGGTGATAAATGCTGTGGAAGAAGAGTTTCTGGGTGAAAACTTAGAATATTCCCCAGTCTCTTCCATTTGTGTGTAAAGTGGAAAAGTCATTTGTTTTGCAGACCCTTGAAATCTTGGCTTCTAGAGATGAAAGATGAGATCCTGAGCAATCTACCTCTTTAAGGCTCAGCTCCCTTATCTGTAAAGCAGAGTAATACCCATATCACAAGATTGGTGTGACCCTTCCCAGCCACCCACTCTCACCCTATTATTCCAAGGGGAGGAGACATACAGTGCAGCATTTTCTCCCTCTCTGAACCCCTAGCATGCTTTAAAACAAAATCAGCCCAACTTTCGTGAAAATGCTCAATATATCCTTACTGAATAAATATGTGGACTAACAAGTGTATGGATAATTTCAGAGCAAACAAACAATCAAAGCTACTTGTCTTCAGACACAATGCTTTTTAAAAGACAGAGTAGGAGGTCCTCACCTTTCTTTAATAATTATTTTTCCCTCTTTATCATTTAATTCCATTTTTACAGATCCCTACTGTTAAAGACAGAAGGATCTGCTATCCATTTAGTCTGTCTTATCATACGTAAAAGTAAAATCACAGAGATAATTATTTTATAGGAGGATAGAACGTTTATTTAAATGGAAACACTAATCTTTATTTTCTTCATGCTGAAGTGTGTGGTTACAAACGATTTTCAATAAAACACTATATATAATAAGCAAAAAATAAGTTAATACAATGTAAACCTTACATATAGTTTCATCAATTAACAGGTTTAAGAACAGACGAGCCATTTAAGACTTTGGAGCTACATCTAGTAGAAAACTGCAAACACTCAAACCTTATCAGCCCCAAGTAAGACACTAAAGAGCTATCAAGGCTTCTTCAAACCAATGACACAAATACATTTTTCTTTTTGGTTACGGTCCCCTGCTATGCACAAGACCACTGGAATGCTGTAACAATTACACATTTTAAAACGGCAAAAAGCAAAGCAAGGAGATAACATGCCAGCCTTATAGAAGCTGTCTTGAAAGTGCAAACTTTGCATTTTCTCTACCTGAACCACTAGGATAAGTACGGGCACCTCAGACGACACGGCAGGATCATGAGCATGCTTTCTGTATCACACTGGCGGGACATGTACTGGAACCAGGTCTCCATGCCTTCGAAGATACCTCCCGTTTTAAACAGTGAACAGGCTTCAGCTAAGTATAGTGCAAATCAAACACCGAGGAGCAAAAACGACAGAACAGAGACCGCCACAGGCCGACCCGCTGCTTCTCCACCTGGCAGCAGGCCACACGGCACAGACTGGCACATGGAAGTGACATCTTCTCTTTAGGGTTTGATATGACAGGCGGTGCGGCGGAGCGAGTGCAGCGCCACCGTGCAGCAGCCCCGCAGCAAGGCCCCGATGTTGTAGATGGGATCCGTTCCCCCCCTCTGCGTACTGAACGCCCACAGCACGGTGGGGACCACGGGGGCCGCCACGGCCAGGAGATCCACCAGGAAACTGCTGCTCCAGTACCGCCCCACGACGCCCCCGCCGGACAGCGGGACCAGGCCGTCCAGCCTTTCCTCCGCGGAGCCTGCAAAATCCAGCTCTCTCATGAGGCGGTTCCCACGTGCCTCCGGACCCACCTCGGCGGACGGGGTCTCCACGGGAGACAAAAGGATGGCAGAGTTTGGATTTCTTGGAGTTAAATCGACCACGATGGCAGAGATGGACTCCAGGAAGCTTTCCATCGAGTCGGCCCCGGACTCATCCTCAGGGGACGTGGAGCTGGAGGGACAGGGGTCCTGGAGCTTGAGCACGTGCCGGATGAGCTCGGAGACGTCAGGGCTGTAGGGCACCACGTCGGTCTGCACGGCCTGCTCCGCCACCGCGCTGCCCTCTTCCTGACCCTCCAACTCGAGGGTCTTTGCCCCAGGGCTGGCACGAAGCAGCTCCAGGTCGCCGGCCTCCGCGGTGGTGGCTGTCACCAGCTCATCGAACACATCTGTGCCGTGGCCCGCGCTGTGTTCCCCCAGCAGCTCGCTGCTGGCCCCCGCCTCCATGGCCGGCTCCTCCGGGGTCAGCGCATCGGCCGTCGGGCCGAAAGCCATGCCGAGGGCTAAGCCCTTCTCCGGGGAATCACACGGAAAGTCGAGACACAGCTCGTCCCTCAGAGAGCCATTGTGCGCCATCTCCATGCTCTGAAGTAGAGACTCCAGCTTCTTGTTTTGAATGTTTATGTCCACAAAATATTTCTGAATGCCTTTGTCCTTATCGGCCAAGCTGCTCCTCATCGTTTCGATGACCTGTTTGAGCTGCTGAATCTCCTTCCGGGCTTCCTTGAGGGCCAGCTGGGCCTCCACCCGGTGGCACTCTTCCTCAATCCAGTCCTCCCGCATTCGGGCCAGCTGGGACTTCAGCTCCACGATCTCACTCTCCCTAGGGCCAGAGGAGACAAGCCCTGCTCAGAAAAAGGCCAACTGTGAAGCAGGCAGCAAGCAGTTCTGGCACCCGGCCCAGCCCATGCTCTCCCACCGGAAACATACAGGTTAAATCAGTTTTGAAATTTTTTTCTTTCACAGGTATTAGCCCTGAACTGCCCCCTTAACTGTAAAATAGCTAAAATAATAACAGTAACTAGAATCAGAATAAAATATGCTATTATTGTTTTTTTTTTTTTCTTTTTGAGTGCCCACCATATGTCTGATATTTCACTAAGTACTTTTCAGGCATTATCCTCTATTCACTACAGACAGACCTCGTTTTACTGCACTTTGCTTTATGGTGCTTCGCAGATATTGTGTCTTTTTTTTACAAGTTGAAGGTTTGTGGCAAACCTGCTTTGTCAGACGCTGGTTAGCATTTTTTAGCAATTCAGGTATTTTAAAATTAAGGTTTGTGCATTGTTTTTAGATATAATGCTATTGCACCCTTAGTAGACTCTAGTGTAGTGAAATAACTTTTATATGTGCTGAGAAGTGAAAAAATTCGTATGACTCACTTTATTGCAATATTTGCTTTATTGCAGTGGTCTGGAACCGAACCTGCAATATCTCTGAGGTAGTCCTGTATTTAATATTGGAAATTGTTTCATTAGAACACATTAGCGTCTCTTAGCTTGCTTTGATCTCCATAGTCTACTCTTTCCTATGTCCACAAAACAATTTGTGGAAGGAAAGTCCATATCACTTTTAATTACCTATCAAAGGCAGAAGGCAGACTGATAAGCTTTAGCAGTGCAAAACAGTTCTGATCATACACCAATGATAATTTCTTAAAAATTTATTTAAATCATAAAAAGCTACATGTTGCAAGGACTTTGTGAAATGTTGATCATTCTCTCTCCTCTCAGGCAAGATGACACTGGATCCATCCTACACTGAAGGGAATCTATTCTATTTCTTTTTAGATCCTTCACAGGATCCTATTTCCAGATATTTGTCAAAAAATTCTTCCTTACATATAATTTCTTCATAGTCCGTGTAAATATATGTCCTCATATTCTCATGTTTATGAAGACCAGGTAGTCAGGATCCTGACATATTTGAACAGATGCTGTAAGTACTGCTTCTTTAAGTTTAGGCTTGACTCTTCTCCAGTTTCACTGCCTTCCCATACCTCCCTCCCATGACTATTCAAACCCTCCCATAGATTCCTCAAATCATAAACCAAAGACTTCCAGAAAGTAGGGTCTGACTCATGTCACCCTTACCCTGAGTTCACAGCCACTCTGGTCAGAGCTCGGCTTGTCAACTGCAAAATGACAGGGAAAAACCATCAAGCAGAAAGTCTGGCCTGTCCCAACATGTCAGTCTCTTCTCTCTGGGATAAGATCTCTTAAGCTGGGGCTGTTTTTTTTTTTTTTTTTTTTTAATTACCGTAACACTTGGCCTAGAATAATGAACCTCTTCCTTCAGCACAGAAATAGCTTGTAGGAATCACAATGGACAAGGCCATCCACTCTCTCACAGAGATAAACAGGGCTTCACAGGGGCCAACTGTGTGTGACCCATTCTGCTGAAAGTATGGGATTGTTCCTCCAAGTGTTCCCACCATTTATAAATAGTCACACACACACCCGAGTTTTCACATCAAAGCTGGACACACCCAGAAAAAGCAGAGGATCCCTTCCAACCCAGGAGGGTTCCCTGGACCCCTGAAACAGCCAAATCACGCAGGATTATAAAACAGCTCTTTTGAGAGACTGATTTAAGAAATCTGACCAAAATTAAATGAAGTCATTTGTCTTCTTTTCTTGTGTGGGTTCATATTTCATTTTATGGAAAAAGAAAATGTCCTAAACCACAGCGTGCAAGGAACGTGGGTTCACCTCTCATGCAGTCGGCGCTCAGACTCCTTGAGCCTGGTCTTCAGGTGTCTCACTGTAACCTCTTTCTGCTGCAGAGGAGTCAAGTACTGCTCTGGATTTGGGGGTTTGACACCATGATTTTCACCACAGGACATGTACCTTCCAGATCGCCTGAAACAATGGAAGTAACGAAATGTTACTTTTTCTATAAAAAGAAAAGTTAAGGCACAGCTAACAGGTTGAGAAGAAATGGCAGCCGTTTGCTGGGACGTTAAACCCCAGCAGCGTGTGACCTCACTTCAGAAGGGGGACAGTAATCCACCTGCCCATCTTAGGACTGTTCAAACTGGGAAGATTGGGGGCGGGGTGTTTGTGGAGGGGGCGGGGACAGGGGAGAGGGAGATTTTCTGTGGCCTAGGGATGATCTCATATAAAATAATGCACAATTGTCCACAGGCCTGCCTGGCAGTTCAGAGTAACAGGCTATTCTGTTAAAGGACAATGAGTAGGGGCAGGTGGGAGGGCAGGAAGGGAGCGAGATGACCTCGCTTCCACACAATGTGCCACTTGCCTAAAGATCCTGATTGTTGTTAGTTGAATTCAGATTGTTCTGACATCAGTGTGAGTGTGCTGACTTGGTGGAAGCTTTCCTTCTTCTGCAGGGAAAAAGGCTAGTCCAGTCTCACCAGATAGGTTTTGTAAGAGAGGCGCCCACTGCTCTACAAAACTTCCCTTGCTGGAATCTTGGCCTGGCCAAGAGTTGGGTATCCCTGCTGTTAAGAGCTGACTAATGAGACCGGGATGCCCAGGAGGAGGAAGACCGAAGGAGGAGGGCTGGCAGCTTCTTCCCCGACTCGGGACCGCATCCAAGCCGCTGCACTAGCCCTGTTCCCCCTGAGCCTGTGCTCCATCCAAGGTGGCACGAGTCCAGCATCCAGTTCCTAACTCTCCTGTTGGGGCCTGTTTGGATGTGCAGTTCCTTTTTTTCTGCACCCTCATGCCTCCCGGGAACTAATTCATTCCTTGCTTGACCGTCAGATCTCATTTCAATTTCACTTTTTCAGAAGCCTCCTCTGACCCCTCTGGCCCGAGTTGGAGCCCGTCCCCACCTTTTACATACACATATAACAACAGGTACTTGCAGAATAATCCTAATGTGTTTCTGTCATTAGATAGCTAATATTTTTCTTCTCCTCTGGGCAGTCAGCAGAGGGACCATCTCAGTTGTTTACTCCTCTATTCCCAGTGCTTTACACAGTACTGGGCACAACGTGGTACTCAATAAACATCTGGTGTTTGAATGAATGAGCAAACACACGAATGGCTCTTCTCTGTTCGGAGGGAAATGCATAGGACCCTCCTACTGCCGCTGTGCCATTTTTTCTGTCTAGCCAGGAACTCCTGGGACTGCGGAACCTTATTAGAAATGAAATTGTGGCTCGTGCCCTTTCTGCAGCAGCCCTTGAAGGATTAGCTGAGTGTGGGAAAGGAAGGAGAAGTGTCGTATTACAGAATAAGGCAGGGGATCAAGAGTTGTATCATTTTTTTTTTTAAGAGAAGCTTACCAAGTAGGACAAACTAAGCGTCATGAATTGGGAGACAGACGGCACTCACCTCATGACGGGGCTGCAGTCACTTCCCTTGTAGGAGCCGGAGTTGCTGCTACTGGGGGAAGAAGGCGCATAACTGGGGTGGATGTTAACGGGACTCAGCTGATTCCTGCACAGCATGGACAGAAGGTCCTTCTCCCGTGGGGAGGGTGGGCTGTTGCCAGACTTGTACGATGAAGCTCCATTGCTCCGCCCGTGGGGACCTCGACTGGGAGAGAAGCATGAAGAATGTGAGAATCCTTGGGGCTGTTGATACCCAAATGCGAACGCTTTGTTCCTTCTTAAAGCTAGTCACCACTGAGGAAATCCAATCTATAGGGTTGAAAAGGGCAACATAATTATTCCAGCAATTTGGCGTTGTGAGTGGCCTTCTTCCCACCTGCCCGATATTTTCTCTCCTGTGTCACCAGCACAGGCAACCTCTCCCTCTTCTATTCTTTCAGATAGTTTCTGACCATAGATTAAACCCAGCTGCCTGCTGAGAACACAAACCATGTAAAATATCGATTTGGTTTAGTTTCGTTCCAGAGGCCATTTTGAAGATGTGGCTTTTGTTCCAGTATACCTGTTTCTGCGTTAAAATATCCAGGTTTGGCTCATGTGTTGGGTAAGAAAATTAGGGTGTTTCATTTGGAGGATGGGGGAGAAGGGGTTTGCCCGTAAAGAAGAAGGAAAAAACAGGATAGATAAATATAACCCACATAAATGTATCGCCTATAATTTTTTTTAAAAATAAATTTATTTATTTATTTATGGCTGTGTTGGGTCTTCGTTTCTGTGCGAGGGCTTTCTCCAGTTGCGGCGAGCGAGGGCCACTCTTCATCACGCTGCGCGGGCCTCTCACTGTTGCGGCCTCTCCCGTTGCGGAGCACAGGCTCCAGACGCGCAGGCTCAGTAGTTGTGGCTCATGGGCTCAGTTACTCCGTGGCATGTGGGATCTTCCCAGACCAGGGCTCGAACCCGTGTCCCCTGCATTGGCAGGCGGATTCCTAACCACTGCGCCACCAGGGAAGCCCTCGCCTATAATTTTAACCATCTATTTTTTTTCTTTTTCTTTCCATCCCCCATGACATAGCACAACCTTTATCATTTAACTGCTTAAATGTTAGCCCCCTTTTTTCCCCTGCCTCTTGTCTTGCCCCTCCAGCAAGGAGGCTGTCCCTGTGGTGAGACTGGCTTTTCCAATATGGAATTTGAGTATCACTAGCCTCCTCAAAGCCATTCAATGATTCCCCGCAGCCTCCAGAATAAAGGCCAGACCCCTTAATACAGCTCCCAAGGTCTGATCCCACCACCCCATCCAACCCATCCTCTGCTCTTCCTCCCCCTGCATTCCAGACGATGTACAGTTTCCTGATGGTCCATGCTCTCCATCCTCTTTTTAGTTTTGAACTTATTATTTTCTCTGCCTAGAATGTTCTTCTGCTCCTACCCTGAGCCTCTGGGTACCTCCTACTTCAATACTGATGGGAACCTACTCCAAGCAGCCTTCTCTGGACCCTTCATTCCCGAGGCCAGTGTAGGTGCTGTTCGCTGGTGCTTCCCAACACCCTGTGCAGACTTCACCGGGGAACTTATCACAGTGCATCACCACGCACGTCTGTCTGTCTTTTCCACTAGACCAGGGCATCCTGAGGGCAGAAACACAGCCTGTGCTTTTACATCCCCACTACCTCCTGGCACATGCTAGGTTCTTCCTAAATGACTGCTAAGTGAATAAACCGGGTTGAAGTCCTGGCACTGCCACTTACTAGGGACTTAGGCAACTAAGCCACTTAATATTGGGGATATATGATAACTTTCACAGATTTGACGTGCACATAAATCAAAGAATGGATGTTGAGTACATTGGACAAGCTGTTAAGGGCAATTCAACTGCAGGGTACTGTTTCTGGATAAACTGTTTGAACTTCCCTGTTAATCTAGTTCCATTAAATTTGATACCCCGGAGTGTAAGGAAGCATCTAGAGAATGTTGAAATTACTTAAATAGGGTAGCACGTCTATGTCAGTAATATATCTTGCTGACATTACAAGGAAACAAAAGGGAACAAGATACTTTTCATATAGCAGGACTTATTTTTGTCAATCCCTCTTTGCAATTTTGATTACAACTGTATCCAACGGACACATCTCACTGAGAAACATGAGTGAATGTGAGTATGAGTGTGTGTGTGGGTCTACTTGGCTCCAAAATCACAATTACTTACTTAAGATCAAATACAATTTGAACTAGCGGTCAACCCACTAAATCACATATAAATGAAACATCACCAAGTTCTAAAGTTAAAAAGTTCTTTCCTTTTGAAATCATGCACATGGACTCTGCCTCCTTTTTTGTGAGAAGAGGACATTTTATATGGAACAGATGGGCCGGTGGCTTTGTGACAAACCAACTTCAGCAGTTCTTTGGTGGGCGTGGGGCAGAAAAGAACATGTACTCTGGCTTGGATGTGCCTCTCTGTGCTTCACTTCTGTTGGCCTGACTATTTCTTAATGTGGCTATGAGAAACATGGAGAGTCAACGATTACAAGTTAGGAGAAAGAGTAAAGAGCTATCCCTCATGTGGACCTGGGGAATTCTATTCTGAGTTAACCTTTGCTGAGAACCTTCTGTGACCCAAGCCTTGTTGCAGGTGCTCTATGAACATTGTTTCACTTAATTTTGACCATCATGGCAATAAGGCTTATGGCAATAAGACCGGTACAATGATCATTTCCCTTTTATATTATGTGAAGTACAGGCAGTACTCAGTTATGTGAAATAACTGAGGCTCAGGGGAAAAAAAAAACTGGTTCAAGAACTCACAGCTCAACTGGGATTTAAATCCAGGTCTCAACTCTACAGACATGTCTCCAGCTTTATACAAATGGAATATATTGTTTGGGTCTTGTAAACAGGTATATTAGGTACTGGCTAGGTATGTGGTTATTACCTGAAGAATTTACCACCGATTTCTTTAGTTTGATGCACGCACTAAGATGCACGATTAGTGACGTACAAATTAAATGAGATGAGGATTTTGTAAGAACTCATCTGCTATACAGAACAGAGCAAAAACTCTTCAAACTATCAAACATTACTAAGGTATAATTGAGTCTTGAAATATATTTCAGGAAATGAGTTATTAGGCTGTTTGTAATAGCTAACTTTTAAAAAAGAAACTACATGCTTTAAATTATCAGTTCTGTTCCTTACATTTAGTTTAGTTCAAATGCTAACATGTGTGGGTACAAACTCATTGTGGATGATAATAAAAAACATTTGCAATGGAGAGGACAGGATTCCATGTTTGTCAAGGCCGTGCACAGGCCTTGACAAATCTGACGCTACCTTCCTAACCCTCCCCACATCCCTTGGTCTGATGGACAAAAAGAATGCAGCCCACAGAGAGGAGATAGAATTCTGGTACCCCGCCCCCTTCCTGCAAACCTGAACCAGTAACTGGAAAGTGAGAGAAAGGGAGAAGTGAAGAAGGGATCCTCAGCAGGCGCCCAGGTGACTCTCTATTCTCCAGGCATTGCCCTTTCCTTCAGGTAACATCCTCACCCTCACCGTCACCGTCACCACCACCATCACCACCACCATGCTCATCATCATTGTTATGGGCTGAATGGTGTCCTCCCCAAATTCGCAGATTGAAGCCTTAACCCCCGGTACCTAGGAATGTGACTGTATTTGGATATGGGGCTTTAAAAAAGGTATTTACGCTAAAATGAGGCCCTTAGGGTGGGCCCTAATCCCAATTTGACCAGTGCCCTTACAGGAAGAGGAAATTTGGACACAGACAGGCACAGAGAAAAGACTAGGCGAGGAAACAGGGACAAGACAGCCATCTACAAGCCAAGGAGCAAGGCCTCCACAGAAGCCAGTCCTGCTGACACCTTGATCTTGGACCTCTAGCTTCCAGAATTGTGAGAAAGTACATTTCTGTTGTTTAAGTCCCCCAGTCTATGGTATTTTGTTATAACAGCCTGAGCAAACTAATACGATCATATTCACCACCACCACCACCATCAGTGGCAGCAGCGGCAGCATCTTGCCCATTAGTATTATTTTTATCACTATTGACTAAAACAAGCATGTAATGACTCTTTTCCTGAGTTCTGGGCACCGTGTTAAGCACTCATATCTATCAGTTCATTTAAATCAGTGAGGTAGATGCCATTATTACCCCATTTTCCAGAACAGGAAACTGAGGCTCGGGGCCCTAGGTCTTGCACCTAATAAGCAATGGACGCTGAACTCAAGCCCAGGTCCATCTGACTCCAAATCCTGAGCTTTTTTTTTTTCTTCTTCTTACTTCTCTCTGCCTCTGATAAGATTAGAATTTTAGCTTTGTTGTTGTTTTTTTTTAATTAATTTATTTTTGGCTGCATTGAGTCTTCGTTGCTGTGCACAGGCTTTCTCTAGTTGCGGCGAGGGGGGGCTACTCTTTGTTGTGGTGTGCGGGCCTCTCATTGCGGTGGCTTCTCTTGTTGCAGAGCAAGGGCTCTAGGTGTGCAGGTTTCAGTAGTTGTGGCACGCGGACTCTAGAGCGCAGGCTCAGCAGTTGTGGCACATGGGCTTAGTTGCTCTGCGGCATGTGGCATCGTCCAGGACCAGGGCTTGAACCCGCGTCCCCTGCATTGGCAGGCGGATTTTAACCACTGCGCCACCAGGGAAGCCCTAGGGTTCTAGTTTACAAAAGAGAATTCCTCAGAAATATCAGCAGAGTTGGCCTTCTCTAAGAAGAGATGGTTTGTAAATCTTTTAAGTTTTGTTTTTAAAATTGCCTGTCAAAAACATTCTTTCCAACTACCCCTGTCCTTCATTTCCCCTACCCCTTCACCAAATGTTCCCGCTAGCCTTCCTCCCAGGATCTAATTCTCCACAAAGTAAATTCATTTATTACAGGAGGAACCAGCCAATTAAAAGAATCATAAGCTATTTTAAAGTTTTGCATGGATACCCGGCCCATCTAGAGGAGCTATCCTCAATGCATGGTCCTGTAGAACACAAAGATTATGTGAAACACCTGAGATGTTCCATCCCAGATATCTACTGATGGTGTTCTGTGCCTGGGTCAGATAAAAAAAGTGAACATAATGGATAGAACATTTGCCTATTTCAATTTCCTGTCTATTAAGCATATATCTGATTTCCACATAATTATATTTAACTACTTTATGTTTAACACATCAATTTTTCATCACTGAGAGAATTCATGGATTCCAGACTAGAATATTTTCTCTAAGTCACTCAGCATAACTGACTACCTTGGAATTTAACCACAAACACAAATTCCTTTGAAATGCTTAACAAAATTGGCTTGCTCTTCATGCCATTTCTTTTTTCTTTTGCCTCTCTGTTCTTTGATGCCTTGTACCATAAGTATGTGCTAATTTCTTGAATGGGTGAGATAAATGGCTTATTCTCAGAGCAAGCCACGTCTGATTTGTATAGAGAATGTTTATAGTTACATCCTGTGATCCCAGAGGCACTTCATTTCCAAAATAAATGGTATTTATCTATTTTGAAGAACAATTGTGCTTCTTCACTGTGGACTTCACTCTTTAGTTACAAGTTTGTTTGGCTTCAGCTTTAACAATAAAACTCTGCACTGGGGCTCTCAGGTCCCTTTATAAATATCAGCCATATCTTCTGCTCACCTAAGAGAAGTGGGAAACATTGGCTTGCTCAGTCCTGGAAATGTAAGCTTTTAGAAACTAAACAGCTTTTCTTCAGCAAGGAACCTTAAAAATCATGTGGTCCAATCTCCTTTTTACACACTTGGACACTGTGGCCCAGGACAGTCAAGTGACAGTGACCCCTGGTGTCATGTGGCTCACTCCATCGCTTTGTTCAGGTCCCTGCCCAGAGCTCACCTCATCACAGAGTCTCCAGCAACCAGCCTATCTAGACTATACCAAACATCCTATTACCCTCTATATCCTTTCCCTGTATTTAAAAATATATATATTATTTATATGCATTTATTATCCTTCTTTCTCTACTAGAAAGAAAATAGTTTTTCATAAGTTTTGTTTACTGCCATATCTCTAGAAACTGCCTCACAGTAGATGCTCGATAAATACGTATTGAATGAATAAATGAAGCCACTGACGGCAGCAGAGAATCCTGGGGCTGACAAGCTGTCGCCAAACGTGAACAGTGGCTCCCATTTCCCTCAAAGTCCTTCTCTCCCCCAGTCCAAACAGCACCAATGGCGAACACCTGCTGATGTTTACTATGCTTCCAGCAATGACCTCACACTTTACCTGAATTAACTAATTTAACCCTAACAATAAACCCTACCAGGTGGGTATGACTGTAGCCCTGTTTTCCAGGTGAGAAAACTGAGGCGTGGAGAAGTTGAGCAACTTGCTCAGGGCCACACAGCCTGTAGATGGTGGAGCCGCCATTCAAACCAAGGTAGCCTGGCTCCAGAGCCCTCACACTTCGCTATTCTGTTCTACTGCCTCTTTCGGTGGGTAGGGGGCACCCAGGCCTATGAACTCCGTACTTTCTTCACCCCTTCCCCAAGTGAACGTTGGAGGTGGCCAGAGGGTCGCTATGCTTCTTTCACAAAGACAAAAAAGGAAGCTCAGCTAGAGGAAAGAAAGGATGAAGTCAGAGGCTCTACAGCTAAGAGGACAGATTCATGAAGGGGTGGCAGGGTGGGAAGTGGGAGACGACTAGCCTTATCCTCAGGTGAGCACACAGGTGGGTGAGGGAAGGAGAGAGCAGGGAGGGAAGGCGCCAGGGCTGCATGAGAGGGCGTCGCGGGCGGAGGAACACAGGGCAACCACGTCGTGACCAGGGTAGGTGAGGCTGGGAAAAGTACCAACTGTGAATCACTGTAAAAACCAACCAAACAGAAAGCACTCACTGAATAAGCATAAAATCGGAACGCACAGTAATCCAGGTGGTTCTAGAGAAACATAAAGTACAGGTAAGTCGCCCGGGTAACGCGTCTTAACAATTACAGAGCAGGAGGCAGGAGGCGGGCCTACTTGCGTGAGAAAGAGGACCGCTTGCTTCCCGCAGCAGACATGTGGACCTCAGGAGCCGAGAAGCTGCCGGTGCTGCTCGAGGAGCTGAAATCGGCTTCGCTACCTGCAAAACAAAGGGGGAGAGAAGCATGGAGGAAATGAAACCCGAGAACACGCCGGCCAGTTCCCTGCCCTCCGACGGCCCTGGCTCCCCGCGTTTGCACACGGACTCAGCAAGTGGCCGGGTTCCAGCGCTCCCAGGCTCCCAGCGTTTTCCGCAAAGCAGACGAGAGAAGGCGCAGGCATGAGGGCGTCGTTTCATAAGCACAGCTTGGGAGCACAGTGAGGCAGGTTTCATAGATGCCGGCTTCCTGCAGAGGAGCAGCGGTGACCCGGGTCCGGCCCCAGTGCCCGCCTCTCCCTGTGCGCCAGCGCCCCCGGGAACATCAACGTGCCGGCCCCAACGTTCAGCAGAATGAAAAGCCTGCTCGTCACCCCCAAAGAAGTTTTTCCCAGAGAGTTTATCTTTAGGCTTTGTAGTCGTCTAGCCGTACTTGACTTTGGCACGTTAGGGTCTGGAGATAAGCAACCGTCTAGAAGCTGTCATGGGGAAAGCCTGGGCTCCAGATAACTGCTCCAACCGGCACTATCTGATTATCCACCTTCTCTGGCTGCAGCTGCAGTTTTTCTATGAAGAACAGAACCTTAACAAATAGCAGGAACTGAACATTTCCAAAGACAGTGAAAAAAGTTCACAGTGACAGTGACAGAAGCTGTGAATGAAATTGAAATTTGAATAGTTCTGGGGGTGAGTGGAGGGGTTTATTAGTTTGCAAAGATCACGTTACATTTGAGCAGACTAGAGTTCAGTGTGTAATTGGAAACATGCTGTGTGGTAGAATAACTAATATAAATTCATTTTTAACAAAAAAATACATAGTTCTGAAATAGTAATACTGAAAACATTCCATGGATTGCCTGGGGAAGTGCAGGGGCATGGAAGAGGTAACAGAACAACAGGAAGAAGAGAACCAGGATTTTTTTTTTTTAAAGAAGAAATTCCAGATGTTTTTGGAAAAATCAATCTGATAGGTACACAATTTTATTTGACCTTGTTTCTCAACTCCTATGCCACAATTTGAGACTCTTCTGTTCTAAACCCCAGAGCCAGATCACATTTCTGAGTTGAGGAAAATAGGAATAATCTAAATCCCTTGCATTTCTAACAAGCAGTGATCAGTAATCATCATTTATTGATGATCACAAGTCTTTACTGAGAGCATACTAGGTTCCAGGCCCTGTTCAAAATTCTTTCTATACTTTGTATCTGTTCATCTTGACAGCTTTGTAAGGCAGATATTAATCTCACTCTTCTACTATTGAGGAAACCAAAGCTGATCTATTTGTCCAAGACTTGTGGGTGATGAATCCTGTCCAGGACCAAATCCCATAATACCCCTGTGATAACATGTCCTCAGGAAGGCAGTGGTTAGAAGCAGGGGCAGGAGAGGTTCCTCCATAAACTGCCGTCTCCCCCACAGTCAAGATGAGCCACAGGGACAAGATGCAGCCAGACCAGCCCACTGGTGGACAGGTGCTGTCACTAATGGGGTGTTTTAGTGTTGCTGGAGGGGAATGTCAATGACAGCAAGGCAAAGAGAGAGAAAAATCCCTTCCCTGGTTTCTAGGACCTCTCAGGAAGGTCAGCCTCTTCGGGGAAATAG
This sequence comes from Balaenoptera physalus, assembly GCF_965194825.1. Taxonomy (NCBI): domain Eukaryota; kingdom Metazoa; phylum Chordata; class Mammalia; order Artiodactyla; family Balaenopteridae; genus Balaenoptera; species Balaenoptera physalus. Next base: position 58,013,400 of record NC_138895.1, read on the forward strand.
ATCAAGAAGGACCCCTTAGTGCAGATGACAGCAGTGAATCCCAACTCCCGCAGAATTCTGGGAGGATTAAGGTAGCAATTTATCAGAACTGGGACTGGCTATTCCTTCTGGATTTCAGAGACTTTGTCTAATGATGTAATGAACTCCCAGAAGCTCCCTGAACCTAATTAGTTGCCTCTGAGTAATGTGTTGGCTAACCTGTAGTATTTAACAGTCTCAAGGACTCATGATTGGTAGTGCTATCCAGGAACATACTAGTCCTGACAGCCTAATTCAACCAGCCTTGTCTGCTAGTATATTACCAGGTTGGTTATTAAATGATAAAAGTGGACAGTTTTCAAAAATAGATCCTATGGTTGCAGCCACCAGGTGTAAGATACTATTTTCTAATGTAAAATTATTCCTCCGAAACACCCAGTTTTCACTCTTTAAAAGGTATGCAAAAATCCATCAATTACAATTTAAACTGCCTGCATAAAAACGGAAATTCTAGAACAGAAACAGACAATTGCTGAAAATCCATTGTTACCTCACGATGCCTCTGACCTGCAGTAATTATGTACCCTGAACTGAAGGGACAACTTCGTTCTAAACTTTATTGCTCCTGGCACTCAATACATTGACTCTTTACTGTTTGAGTACCGTGATAGTGAAAACTGTATATGCTACTTAACTATTTCTGTTTATGATTTTTAAAAATATAAACTATTTCCAGTTTGCTTATTGCCATGTAAAGTCCATGCACTCTTTTTAAGGGATACACAGAAAAGTCAGTTTTACTGTGTGATCTGAATATATTCTCCCCATTTACTAAGAAAACTCAGAAGAAGGCTGGAGGCCTGAAAACCTCTTATTTATCTATTATCTGGCAACAAAGACACGGGGAAGGAGAGGCATTCCTTAATGCATTTCCTTTACACAGTGTATGCAACTAGGTGATTGTCATGGGTGCTGTATGTAGTTCAGTGCTCTTTTGGGTTACTAGAATCATGCAAAGAGAGTTTCTAACCTAAAAACATAGGCCCTGAGTCAGACAGCCCAGGTTCAAATCCCACCTCTACTGCTTGCTAGATGGAAGACGTAGGCACATTACTTCACCTCTCTTTGCCTCAATTTCTTAATCTGTGAAATGGAGATTGATGATCATAGCACCTGCCTCATAGGGTTATTGTAAGCAATGAATATCTATCTGCCATCTTAGAAGAACACCTGATCTGTTGTAAGCTCTCAATAAATGTTAGCTGTTATTATGATTCTGCAGGGGTTAAAAAGACAACTTTTATTATACTATACATCTCCTTTGTGGAAAATTTAGAAAATAGCAACGATGCAGAGGGAAAAATATAGTCTATAATTCCATCACCAAAAAAATAACCTTTTGGCATGTCACTATTCCGCATTCATACTTAATACATTACTATGTAACCTAATTGTTTTTCTTTTAATATGTGAATATCTTTAAAACATGGCACATTTTGTTTTATTAAATCAATGAATATGTAGGCTATGTCCAATTTTTCTATCATTAGAAGCAAAAACTGTGTGCCAGAAACCATCCTGAGCATCTTTTACATATTAATTCATTTATTTCTCATGACAGGACAGACCCTATGAGGCAGGGACAGCTAAGGCAGAGAAGTTGTGATGCTCACCAGGTGACACAACTAATGAGAAGTAGAGCCAAGAGGGAAACCAGGCCGTCTGACCCCAGGGTCCATGCTCCTTTTTTTTTTTAAATTATATCTTTTATTTTAAGTTAATTAATTAATTTAGTTTTGGCTGCATTGGGTCTTCGTTGCGGTGCGCAGGCTTCTCATTGCAGTGGCTTCTCTTGTTGTGGAGCACAGGCTCTAGGCACACGGGCTTCAGTAGTTGTGGCACACGGGCTTAGTTGCTCCTCGGCATGTGGGATCTTCCCGGACCAGGGCTCGAACCCGTGTCCCCTGCATTGGCAGGCGGATTCATAACCACTGCGCCACCAGGGAAGCCCAGGGTGCATGCTCTTAAACACGGGCTTAATGGCTATCCTTGGGCATACAAATTTACATCCTTGTTTGATTACTTCCTTAGTATAAATTCCTAAAAGTAGAATATTTAAGCCATAGTATATACTCATTTTAAGACTTTTAGTATATATTCCATAGGGATCTTTTGGATGGCATTATCCGCAAGCAGTTTTGGTGGACAAGGAAGTGTTTGCCCCCATCTGCCCGTGTGTAGACACCTGATTGGTAAATCTCTGATGCCACAGGGAATACTTCGACAAAGCACAGGAAACAGTATTTGGCCCTTGAAGAGCTGTGCTTGAAAAGCTGAAGGGGATTTAAAAATATGCATATCCAAGTTGTCCTCATCGATACTGTCTCCAATCAGCTGCTGGGGCTGGTGGAGCAGGGTTCCAGGACTAAACAGGGAGGATGCACTTGATGACCTTGAAGATAGTTGTGATGCCGATGTCCTGGTGACTACACACCCTGCAGCGGGCTTTCCAGCTATCAGGGAGCTATATTTTTTGTTCAGTAGTACTGCTGGATCCTCTTGAGAGGCCTTACTTTTATTCATAACCTTAGGGTAATAAGCATTCTGTGCATGAGATGGTAAGGCCGGGAGTTAGAGAAGGAAGGGTAAATGGAAACAAAAAGACTATGGGCAAAAACTGATAACTAGATGCATTTTTTAAAAACACTGCCTGTGATTCAGTCTCTTAGGACGTTATTATTTTTGCCTCCTTTCAGGAGACTGTGGATTCCTCATACATCAGAACATCACAGGCCTCTGAGAACAGAGCCATCCTGACGTCTACGAAGCTGTATTAAGCCATCCTAAACCACTGCTTTAAGCAGCCCCAAACCTTCCTTTATCCTTTGTCACCACAAAGCTATCAGATTAATTCAGGTTGGCCACCTATAGCCCCACCTCAAATAGAAGCAGCAAATTAAAAAAAAAACAAAAAACAGTCCCCCATCAATTCATCCTCCCATCCCCCGTCCCCCCACACAGATACACAGATCTTTTATTTAAAGGGCTCTAGGGAGGAGAGAGAGGCCATTTTCACTGAAACCAAGCAGCACTATTAAGAAGCAGCTGGAGCAGTGGACACATGTAATTACAGAAGAAGCTGCTCCAAGTATATTCAGTAGTACTGACTCTTAGCTTTGGGGGCCCAGCCAAGGAATCCAAAAAATGCTTCACAGCCTAAAGAGGATTTTTGTTTTAGCAAACTATTCCCAGAACCCCCATAGGTGTTTATCTCAGAAAAAAACATATATATATATATATGTTTTCTTGCATATCAGAACATGTCTTCCTGAAAAATTGTAAATACCATTTCCATTTTATCATAATTTCAGAAAAGATTTATCTTCATTCTGATTGATGTTCATATGGAGCTGCCATACAGTTAAAAGCATATATGTAAACATTTAAAAACAGACGTTCAGGGACTTCCCTGGTGGTCCAGTGGTTAAGACTCCACACTCCCAATGCAGGGGGGCCTGGGTTCCATCCCTGGTCAGGGAACTAGATAGATCCCACATGCCGTAACTAAAGATCCCGCATGCTTCAACGAAGATCCCACGAGCTGCAACTAAGACCTGGAGCAGCCAAGTAAATAAATAAATATTTAAAAAAAAAAAAAAAAAGCTCAGCCCTCACCAGGTGGTGGTGGTTGTTTAAATAAGTAAATACATAAATAAATAAAAACAGAAGTTCAAATTTTAAGTATGTAGAAGTGAATAATTTTGTACTGATAAATCTAACTATATAACTATAAACATAAATCTAACCACATAAAAATAAAATAGCAGTCAAAGTCAAAGACAAATAACAAACTGAAAGAAAATATTTATAACATATTTATAGACAAAGGGCTAATTTCCTTAATTTACCAAAAGCTCAAACTGAGGCAGGAGACAGATGGGACCCCAGGGCAAATGCTTTGAGTTCGTTTCTTGTGGACCGATACTCCAAGGTGGGAATAAGAGGACAATTGAGACAGGAGGCTGGGCCCTGCCCAGATAGAAGATAAGAGACCACACAGTCCTCATTTTCAAAGTCAGGAGACCTCCCCGACTACACATGTGCAGAAAGGCTCCTTGGAGGTCAAAAGGGGAGGGATGCCAACCTACCCATAGACCTCTTCGGTAGAATCCATCTTGGCTAAGAGATGCACGCAAACACATGGGAAACTCCTGAGATATACCAAATACGGACTTTGAACCAGGCAGATCAAAATGATTGGCCAAAGGAAACCCGGAAGAAATGCCCCATAAAAGTAATTCAAACTGCCATGAGGGCATGACTCTCTCTCTGAGCCCGCCTGTGTGTCTATCCACACATACTGTACTTCTTTTTTCTCCTAATAAATACTTTACTTGTGTCACTACTTTCTGTCTTTGTGGGAATTCTTTTTCTGCAAAGCCGTAGGGCCAGGGCCTTCTCACTCACCACTGCTCTAGTGGCCAGGATTCGGTGCTCTCACCACTGCGACCCGACCTCAATCACTGGCTGGGAACCGAAACCCTGCTTCAAGCTGCTGCAGGCCCAGGCCACCCGAAATCATATTAAATCAGAAAAAAAAAAAAAACCAACACAGAAAAATGGGCAAAGGACATGAACAGGCAGATGGCAAAGAAAGAAAAATAAACAACCAATATACCTGAAAAGCCATACAATCTCACTTATAAAATTAAAAATGTAAATGAAAAAAAGATTTTTTTCATCAGATTGGCAAAAAAAGAAAATCAAAGTTTGATAACACTGGTCTGTTAAGGGTTTGGGGCAAAACACTGATAAGATTTAACGAGAGTGTGAATTGGTGCAATGTACATAAAATAGAAAACTATACCGCTAGGAACTTATCCTGCACATATGCATTCAAAAAGACAAGTAAATTGTCCTTCAATACTGACTGGTTAAGTCAGGTGGTACAGCAACCTAAGAGGATACTCTGCGATCATGAAAAGGGGTGACATGAACCTGTGTGTGCTGAAGTGAAAAGATCCGGAAGACCTGTTATTAGATAAGAAAAACAAGATGCATAAGAGTGGGTGTGGCATGCTTTCTTCTGTGTAAACAATTCTTTAAAGAATATATAACTTGCTACATGCATAGAACATTTTTCTTGAGGGACAAAATAGAGATTTGTTAATAATGGTTTACCTTGAAAATAGGACAGTGAGGATATAAAGAGACTCATTTTCATTTTATAACTTCCTGAGCCATTTGGCTTTTCTAACCATGTGCTTATATTACCCTTGTTATAAAAATTATAAATAGGGGTACAGTGCAATTATGGACAATTGATTTTTTTTCTTTTTTCCTTAAAAAAATCTAAAATTTTTAAAGGAAAATCATTATATAATAAAAGTAATCATGGACTTCCCTGGTGGTGCAGTGGTTAAGAATCCGCCTGCCAGTGCAGGGGACACGGGTTTGATCCCTGGTCTGGGAAGATCCCACTTGCCGCGGAGCAACTAAGCCCGTGCGCCACAACTACTGAAGCCTGTGCGCCTAGAGCCCGCGTGCCACAACTACTGAAGCCTGTGCGCCTACAGCCCGTGCTCCGCAACAAAAGAAGCCACTGCAATGAGAAGCCCGTGTGCCACAACGAAGAGTAGCCCCTGCTCGCCACAACTAGAGAAAGCCCACGTGCAGCAACGAAGACCCAACGCAGCCAAAAATAAATAAATTAAAAAAATAAAAATAAAAGTAATCACATCATATAGTGCGGTATTAGGAGGGCTTTGCAGTCAAGCCACTTGAGTTTGAATCATGGCTCTTCTACTAACTCTCTGGAGCTTTGAGCAAGTTGTTTACCCTCTCCCTGCCTCAGTTTCTTCATCTGTAAAATAGGGATGAAGATATTAATAGTGGGTATTGCTAAGGGATTGTGGGGATTAGGCGAAACATACAAAGAAATTAGAACAGTGTCTGGCACATAGCAAGCACTCAATATATGTTAGCTTTTATTATTTCTAACTAGAATTACTGGCACAGTGGCTTGAGGTCCAGAAGAGGGCTTTTCAAACATCTTTCCCTTAAAAAGCCCCACAATAGGAAATGCCTTATCTCACTCAAGTCAGGCATTTTTATAGTCACTCTTTACAAAAGTGGTCTTCCCTCAGTGGAGAGCATGTTTCTATTTTTAACCGTGTGTGTGTACACAACAGAGTATGTATAAAGATCCATGGTCCTAAAACAAACTCCCCATGGACACCTCCAAATATCTCTAGAGTTTCCCCTGGGTTAATGCACACAGGTTTGCAGCTCAAGTCTTGACAGAGGCCAGTCCCCGGAGAAAGGGAGGGAGGGAGCATGGAAGAGGAGGCACAAAAGGGCCGAAAGGTCAAAGACAGCTCCATCACGGTCACTCCTTCATCTTGGCCTGGCTCAGCCACCTGTCCCTGGCAGAAATACAGTCTACCTGCTTACCAAGAAAAGTAGATGAAAGAACTGATAAGCAAAGAGGGTGTAAAGAAACTTCAAGAGGGAAGGAGGAAGCGAATGTTTCTGAGCAAGGCAAAAAGCCTATTAATCTCTCTCAGGGACTCAGGATCTAACTAGTCTCCTTCTGCCTCACTCTCCAGAAAAATTAAGACTGCACTGGCCAACCTCAGCAGAGTACAGGAAAGGAGAATGGGTGCTGTTTGGCTTCACGAATGACCACCCAGCTTCCCTGGGCCTGCACTTGTCATTAGTAATAAACAAATAAGCGACCGTGTCAATTCACCAGAGATGGCCAAGAGGGGAACGCTAGAGAAGAGATCAATCAATTCAACCCAAGGCCAATCAGATGCTTCTGGGGTCCTCCAGCACCACTGCCAGGCACAACCCAGCATCACCAGAAGGGGGCGCCAGCCTGCAAGTTCACACACCGACAAGCTCTACCCAAAGAAGGCTCTACAAAGGCTGGCTACCCCTCTCACTAGCCACGTGTTCTTGGCCAAGTGTTTTTAACCTCTCTAACCCTTAGTTTCCTTATTTATGTGTAGACGTGTATATATATATATTAAGGTTAATTTATTGTTTAACAGAAATTTATTGAGCATCTGCCATGTGCCATGTGTCAGGCCCTGCTCTAGGTGGGTGATTCCTACCTTGTTGATTTGTTGTGATGTTGAAATGAATGGGAAGTGAAATGCATGGAAAGTGCTTGACATGCTCATAAATATTAATCTTATAATTATTATTAATAATGCAATGATTTCTAAACCTTACTATGCATAAGGGTCACCTGGGAAGTTGAATAATAGTGCAGATTTCTGGGCAACACTCACAGAAATGCCACTTCAGAAGGCCGGGGGAACCCAGGAATCTGCATTTTACATAATTACGATAGATGATTTTGCAGCAGATGGTCATGGACCTACTGAGAGGAGGGGCGCTCCAAAGATAAAGAGCACAGGGAATCTCTCTCCAGTCCAGCCAAACTGCAAGAGCTTTCTTCGATGGGAAGTGGAAGGTGAGTGAGCAGCAGTTAAGGTGGCCAGGCTGCCAACACGAGATCATTCATTCAAGGGCAAGGTACACAGGAGAGAAGAGTTTAACTTACAGAGTGATCTGTTCCCTCACAGCTCTCCAGAAGCACCTTCCTGGGCTAAATACATTTTCAGAGGATTGGAAGGGAAGGGGGGGACATACAGAAGGTACCAGTTCCAGCCAAACTCAAGTGCACACATGTTCGTTTGTAAAGCTAGTAGGATACTTAGCAGCTGGTCCATGGTTTGAAGTCCTCATAATCCTGTTTTAAAGAGGAAGGACCGAACAGTTTGGACTTGGGGGTGTCAAACATCATTCAGCAGAGAGAAACACCTCACAATCCAGCCAGCTCTCCTCTGGGTCATGCCATCAGCCCTAACCTGCTGCCTCTGGTGTGGTCGAGGCGTCCCTGGCTGACAGGCTGAGTGGCACCAAAGGAACCACACAGGCATGCGGAGCCTCCCACACTGAACAAGCATTGGGCACAGGCCCTTAAGAAGGTGGGCTTGAGGGCCAACCCTCTCCCCCACTAAATGGGTCTGGGAAGGGTTGCATCCACAGTGGCCATGAACTTCATCTATACTGATTATCTTGGGGGCCTGGTAATAGCAAGAGCAAATCCTCCTTGAAGAAGTTTTCCCTCTTACATTTTCCTCATCTTTGATTTGTCGAATTTACTCAACTGAATTTCTCCCACTTAAAAAAAAGCCAGCTGGTGAGCCTGCCACTTCTATTTAAGGAGAAGTGTTTATCCAGTGTTTACCAAAATGAGGTGCCTGCCCTCCGCGTCTGGCAGCAAAACCTAAATCAGGGAAAAGTAGCACTCGAGGTGGCAGTGGTGGGTTCGGAGCACGGGTGTCATCGTGGGGACAGTTGACAGGGGAGGAAGGAGGTGGTGAAGGGGTGGGAGAGAGAACTGGGGACTGACATGCCACTAGCACTACAAAGTCGGGGCAGGGCTGGGATTTGCGTCTGGGACTCTAAGTCCAGAGTATAAGGGAGAAGGAAAGGATGGATCTTTTCCCAAGTCCCCTCATTTTCCACCCTTAGTAAGGCTGAGACAGTGCTGTCTGAAAGCAGTTTGAGACCATGAATGGAACAGAATCACCCACTTGCTAGGAAGAAGATGACATAACTTATAATTTGCTGCAGAGACATGCAACAGGGTTCTAAAACAGCATTTCTTTCTTTTTTTTTTTTAAACCTCACTCTGTCTTTAAGCACAGTTTTTAAAATTGACTCCAAGACCTAACAGCCTTGACAGCCCCCCCTTGTCCTCGTCACCGTCACGGCTATGTGACGGCCTGCAGGGCACACCATTCAAGGTCTGCTCTCCGCTCACAGGCTCCTGGGGGGCCACCACCCACCTCCCACACTGAAGCCGCATCTCACAAGGCCTCACTCCCTTGACTTTCGCAGCAGCACTGACCTTGCCCTTCGCTCCATTTAAACAGTCCACCAGTGGAGTTACATCACTGGACCTTGTCAGCACTTGGCCGTGCTCCACTTCTAATATCTTGACATCCTTTCACCTTGGTTCCTAAATAATCTATCCTTTCTCTTTCTCTCTCACATTTTCAATCCCCATGAAGTTGTTTCTCTTCACTTTTTATGAGGTAATATAGTTTAGTAGCCTCCATTACTAGCTGTGTGACCTTGGGAAAGGCACTTAGCCTCTCTGTGCCTCACCTTCTTCTATGGAAGGAGAATGATAACAGTATCCTTCTTACAGAGTTGTTGTAAGGATTATGTAAACTAATATATGTAAAAGCATGTAAAAAGTAGTGCCTAGCACTCGGTAAGCATTTTAAAATATTGCTATTATTTTTATTTTTCTTCTCACGATCTCCCTCTCTGAATCACATCTGGGTCCCAACACATGAAAGGCCAAAATCAGGGAGGACTTGGAGCAGAGGCCAGGAGTGAGGTGAGGCTGGTGTGGGGTGTGAGTAGTGAGCAAGGATTCAAAACAAGCAAGAAAAGAAACAAATAGAAAAACATTCTGACAGGAGTGTGGTAAAGATTCTTCCTCATCCCTTTAGATTATAAATCAATGAGTAAATCCTCAGACTTGGGCTGTATTGACTAAACTCTCCAATTTCACAGGAAAGCCTCAAACACACTAAACAATAGAGAGTTAATCATCGAACCTTCTCGTAGGGTCTGGGGGGTCACAAATAACGCACTCAGGAGACAACACCTCCACAAGGGCAAGATTTCATCAGTTCATATCTGTACATCCCACAGCTCTTTGCACACCTAGCAAATATCAAGTTGAGATGCTGACCCCGTCTTCAGAAAGAGGCAAACGTCTTAGGAGGGATATAAATTAGGTGCTAAAAGAGGCCAACAAAGGAAAATACTATTCCCTATTGGAAGGATTAAGATTCCATGGAGATGCCCAGTGAACTAGCTAGCTTTTGAAACTATTCACGACAATCCGAGACTGTAGTAGGAGGAGTCACAGAGATGGGCGTCCGGGGTGAAGGCAACAGCATGTGGAGACAGCCCTGGAGGGAGGTGAAGCAACAGCGGGAACGAGGGGATAAACGCAATATAGAAGCAGGCTAGTTTAAAATCCTTCTAAGACACAGGCCCCAAAGTTTTATTGGACACATAGATCTTTTTAATTTCTAAAATTCCTACCTTTGCTTCTCTGAGAAAACATGTAAACATGTGACCTTTCTCAGACAGGTGGATATAAAAGAAGAGGAAACATACATGTTTTTCCTGCTCCAGGGATACTAAAACCTTAGTTCTGTCTGAAGTCACTCTACTGACAATCTTTGATGATCTGCTGATACCCGCCCCCCTCCTTAGTGATTTGCATTTGTAAGCTGTACCAACTGAGACAAGAGAGTGGAGGAAGTGGCCAAGACTTCAGGTCACATAGTGCTGTGTGGAGCCCAAGCATGGACCTAGAGAGCAGCATTGCATTATTTTCTCTGCAACCCAGAGAGCTATTTCCCCACTTGCCCCTCATGTTTAAATATTTGTTTCAGAAGCACAGAACTGGATTAATCAAATTCCTCGGTTCTTGACACACACTCATTAGCTCATGTGAGACTATATTTTTACTTACTGACTGGTTTGTTTATCTATTTCTTCACGTTTAATATTATAATAAATGAAGGAACCAGCCCCATCATAAAAACTAGAATGTCGACACCAACTTACATCTATTTCCTCATCCTATTGTCTGTTCACCACTTCCTGCTTTCATTTTTACAAAGAACAATCACATCTATTTGTATTCCTACAAGGCAGATTTTTTTCTTGTTTGGTCTATTTTTTACTTTTTAATAAACAGGTTATCATGATATGAATAATATTGGGGATGATTTTCACTCAAAATTATGTTGCTAAAATTCTCCATATAGTTGTAGTACATTCATTTGACTGCTATATAATAGTCTACCCTATGACCTACACTGTAATTTATGTCTTAATTTTTCTGGTGATGAGAAGATGAATTGGGTTAATTCCAGCTACTCATCTAGCCAGGTTTTCCATTCTGATAAACATCTACTTGCATTTCCAGAGGCTCAAGTCTTCCAAAGAAAAAAAATCAAAAGAGTAAATCTACTTTTATGTAATATATTCCATGGACAAAAAGAAATGCTCTGTGAATCATTTGTTTTTACACATTTGTCTTTATATCCCTTTCCCTCTCATTGTTATGGAGAATCAAGAGTTAAATGTAAAACTAGACTCTGCATTACCCTAACCCAATTTTAGGACCCAACATGCCCAAGGTGACCCTTTGTCCTAGCATCTTTCTGACCTGGAAACCCTATAATTTCAAGAATTACCTGACGTCCTTTTGGGTTTGGCTTAGGTCACTCCATGACCTAGCCCCTTAGCTTTGGCAATGAGACCAGCCCATGAACATGAGAAGCTGACCCAGAGTTACTGGACCTCGCATATAACCTCACTGAGGGAGAAAACCCTTGTCCTTCATAGGGTGGAGGAAGGGGGACACGTGGCGGCTTAACGCAGCCCAGAAGTTAGTTAAGTACCTAGTTCTAAGACCAAATGCTAGGTTTGAGTCACAGGTGAGGGATGTTTCTGAGTCTTAAACCAGGCCCCACTGTGTTAGAGAAGGGGGAGCTACTGTATAAATGTCTCTATGTTAGAAAGCAACTGGCTTGGTTTAGAAATGTTAAAGGCAAAGCAAAGATGTCCATCTTCTTTTGCATCTAAGCCTCTACATGGTAGAGCTGATGTTGTGTCGCTTCAAAACATCTTTGTGAATTTAAATAACTAGGTCTGTGGAGCAGGTCTGGTAATTATAGGGTAGACTTTAAACCAGCCTCTGCCCTATAGTCACCAATCATCCTCCCATTCCTCTAGACAGTGGTTCTCAGAGTGTGCTCCCAACAGCATCGGCGTCACCTGGGAACTTATCAGAAATGCAGATTCTCAGATCCCACCCCAGACCTACAGAGTCAGTGACTCAGAGGTAGGTGTGGGGCTCAGTCATCTGTGTTTTAAGAAGCTCTTTAGTGTTCAGGTATCTGAACACTAAAGTTTGAGAACCCCTATTCTAACACACCCTCTGACTCAGATCACTCATATATTGGCTTCCTGAATGGCTCCCTCTGAGAAATAGAGCAGCTGGCTTGACTGTGATTTAAAATATAGCTGCGGGGACTTCCCAGGTGGCACAGTGGTTAAGAATCCGCCTGCCAATGCAGGGGACACGGGTTCGAGCCCTGGTCCAGGAAGATCCCACATGCCGCGGAGCAACTAAGCCCGTGCACCACAACTACTGAGCCCGCGTGCCACAACTACTGAAGCCCGCATGCCTACAGCCCGTGCTCTGCAACAAGAGAAGCCACCGCAATGAGAAGCCCGCGCACTGCAACGAAGCGTAGTCCCCGCTCTCAGCAACTAGAGAAAACCCGCGTGCAGGAGCGAAGACCCAGTGCAGCCAAAAATTAAATAAATAAATTTATTAAAAAAAAGAATAGTAAAAATAAATAAATAAAATAAAATAAAATATAGCTGTGCACCACAGCATACATTTTGGGAATCAGTTTTACATATTTCACATTCAAAATGAGTCAGTTTCTTACTTTGCTTGGCACAATACTGAGTGTTACTAACCATGTTTCATGAAACTGACAATACACATTTAACAGCTGTGGTTAAAAGCAGATTCTAGCATTGGTGGGTTCCAAGAGAAAATATCTGATCTTTCAGTTAATGACAGTGTAGCCTTGGCAATCGATTAACCTCTCCACCCCTCAGTCTACTCACTCTAAAAAGGGATTCCATGCCTATCGCATGGGACCATTGTGAGGATTCAGTGACATAATGGGGACCGCTGTAAGTGCACATTAATATTCCGCATTATTATTATTGGCCTGCTTACCCCTATGTTTGGTATGTGTTGCTAAACACTAAGTTTCTCTAAGCACTCCTGCATATGGGCACCATAAATATTTTTTTTTTTTAGTACAGTTAAGTCCCCTACATACGAACAAGTTCCGTTCCAAGAGTGAGTTCGTAAGTCCAATTTGTTCATAAGTCCAACAAAGTTAGCCTAGGTACCCAACTAACACAACTGGCTATATAGTACTGTATTGTAACAGGTTTATAATACTCTTCACACAAATAATACATAAAAAACAAAGAAACACAAAAAATAAAGAAAATATTTTTAATCTAACAGTACGGTACCTTGAAAAGTACAGTAGTACAGTACAACAGCTGGCATGCAGGGGCTGGCATTGAGTGAACAGGCAAGAAGAGTTACTGACTGGAGGAGGGAGAGGAGGTGGGGGATGGTAGAGCTGAAGGATCGTCAGCAATAGGAGACAGAGGGCAACCTGCAATTTCACTCACGCCTGATGTTGATGGAATACACGTTTGCATATTTGAAAGTTCACAACTTGAAGGTTCGTATGTACAGGACTTGCTGTACCATGACTTAAATAAGAAGGTGAAGACTTTATTACATGACTAAGCTCTTAATACAAGTGATGAGTTTATTACAGGTCACCTGGCTTCTCTCAGTAATGGTCAGAAATGGCTTATTATGTTCACACACTATTCAATGTGCTTTACATGTATTCTCATTTAATCCTCACATCAAGCCTACGAAACAGGTACAGTTTTATTCCCATTTTACAGATGACAGAAGGAGAGAACAGGTAATTTGCTCAAGGTTAAACAGCTTGTATATAGTGAAGCTGGGATTTGAAGGTGGGCATTTAGGCTTGAGAAATACCACAATAGTAAATGCATCAAAATATGCCCTGAACACTAAGAATGCACACCTGCACAAAACTTCAAGAGTTGGGGAAATTTTATCTTCCCTGTAAGTGCTTGTTTGCTTGCTCCTGTAAAGGGCTTGTTGAAACCTTTGAAAATTCATTTACAAACCATCTGCAGCAGGGGTCTTAATAAGATTATCACCCTCTGCTCTGCATCCCTTACCAGAGAGCAGACAATTAGCGAACACAGACCGCACTAGCCAGGACACAGCTCTTTTTTTTTTTTTTAGCACATGAACCCATGGGGCTGAGCCATTCACCTATTTTCAACAAAAATAATAGGATTGAGTCTTCATTCTTAAATGAGAAGTTAATATACTGTGAACACACTTAAAAGATTGCCATTTTAAAACATCGAATAGATAGGGGGTTTTGATGGTGTGGTCTGAGGCCCATCTGCATCAGTGTCACCTGGATACTTGCTGAAAATAGATTCTTGACTCATATCCCAGATCTGCCCACTGACATTTCCTCAAGTCATTCCTGCAATACACATTTTTACAAATGCCCAGGTGATCTTTTACGACACTAAAGTTTGAGAACCACTACAGTAAATGGCCCTAGTTTTCAATATTTAATTATAGATTGCAGCCACCTACTCAAATCGGTCTGTAGTAACTCCGTGATCTGTTTCTTTGCGTCCTGAACGCTCCACCCCAGGCCATGATCATTTCTTGCTGGAATCATGACACAACCACACACTGTGTCCCAGCTGCTCTGTGTGGCTCCAAGCATTCCATCTTCCACGCTGCTCCAGAGCATAAATCTCATTAGGTGATTCCCCTGTTGAAACCCTTTAATGGTGCCCGTGTCCTTTAAGATAAAGTCCAAACTCCATAGCATGGAGTGTCCATACAAGTCCCCCATACCTGGATTATTCTCCTGTCCCTCTGGGACTGGCTAACTACTACCTGTTCTTCAGGTCTCAGGTTAGCCTTGATCTTTAACTCCTTCCAGAAAGAGATTAGAAGCCCTTCCTTTATGCTCTCACCCCACCCAGAATTTTAACGAGCATTTATCTCATTGTACTGCAACCGTCTGCAATTTCCCAGCACACTGTCAGCTCCTTGAGGACTCGTCCATTATTGCATCCCAGTGTCTAATGCAGCATTTAACACACAGTAGCTGCTGTGGCCTTGAAAGATTTCACAACATCAAAAGTTCCTCCATACTCAGTATTTAGCAATGGCTCCTGGAAAGGCTCTCTACTGAGTTACCTTCCTCTTTCTCTCCTTTTAGGTTGGGTTGATAGCCTGGTGTTATTTACAGTTAGGATAAATATTCCCTCCAATCCTACCTACATCCCATATGCCCAAATCCCTTAAAATTCAAGTTTTCAGCCCAAAATTTAGCATGCAAAAACCATGCAGTCTGGGAAGACCTCTGTCTTGTCCATCATTGTATCGCCCACACCAAGCACAGTGCCTGGTATAGAACAGACTCAGAAGAATATTTATTGAATGAAGGAAGAAAGGTACTAAAAGAACTTACAGAAATAGTTGTGGAAATACTACCAGTTTTCGAGAAATCACAAAGCAAGAGAGATAGCCAGTTGGAGATGGACAAAAAGTACACAGATTATCAAAGCAGAGGAAAAAACAAATTCTGGAAATCATAAACTGCTTAGTTTGGTGTTTATCTCCAGTAAAATTGTAGAAAAGATCCGTCCCTTAATAAGTCAAATAGAAGCCAGCAAAAGTTCACTAAGAACCTACAGATACAAAAAAACAATTCTCACTTCCTTTCCTGACAAGAGTTATGCTTTGGGGCTGCCACATAAATCAGCTACCTGGAATTCAGTAGGCATTTAGTCACAACACTTAGGAAAGTCTTATGAACAAGGGTGACATATGCACTGGATGACAGCACAGTTCAGGACCCAGAGGATGTTGACTAATGGACTGTCTGCCAACCTCAAGGGAAATCTCCAGTAACGTGTCACCTGGCTCCGTCCTTGCCCTTATCCTACTTTAACATGCTTTATTAATGACACGAATGAAAACACGGACGGCCTGGTGCTGACGGCAGACTAGAGATTACACAAACCTTGAAGGGATAACTAAAACAACAGATGACAGAGGCAGACAGTAACATTACTAGCCGTTGTGTACTAAAAGCCTACTTCGTCAAGAACTCTATCTCTGCTATTTTCTTGAATCTAAAGACATATGTTCTAAAGACATACAGGGTGTAGAAGAGGAAACTGAGGTGCTGAGTGGTGATGAGCCTTGCCCAGGTCACAAAGCTAGTAACAGCAGAGCTAGCCCTTCTGACTCCAGAGTTGGCTTTCTTCTTTATCCACTCTGCATGGGACCTCGTCGTCAGAATTCACAAAGATCTAAGAACTGGAAACCAAGATGATAGCATTCAATTCAGTCCATTTCAGATACGTGTTGAGCTGTGCACAGGCTAAGGCACTGGGAGGGGGAAACATGGAGAAGTACAGTCCCAGTGCTCAAGGCTCCTTTCAGGAGACAAGCTATAGAGACAAGCAACTAGGATACGAGAGGACATGCTGAGTGCAGTACAGAGAGAGGGCACGACGGCATCACAGAGGAGGAAGAAATACTCTCAGACAGGGTGAGTGGAAGAGGGCAGGGATTATGTCAGGGAAGAGATACCACTTGAGATGGGCCTTGAGCAGCCCGGGGAACTCAACCAACTGTTGGGGGTGCAGAAGGGAGCAGACCTTTAGTGAACGGGGGTGGCATGAACTGAAACCCAGAGGAAGGAAAACACAGGGCATATTTAGAATATACTGAACCCCTTCTTTGGCTAGAGTACAGTGATCAGATGAGAAAACGCGGCCAAAAGGGTGAGCTGTAGAGAGCTGAAGAATGTAAAGCTATGCTAAGGGCCTTTACTCTGAAGGCAAGAGGGAGCCATGGCGAGTTTTGAACAGGGTGTTCACATGAACAGAGTGATGCTTTATAGAGATCTTGCAGCAGTAATATCTGGAGGAGCGACTGCAGGCCGGAAGGCAAGGCAGGTGACTATCACAGTTAGAAACTGGGCCGTAAGGGAAGGGGGAAAGAGTCCTGACTACAGGGTCCCTCTCCACATAGCTCTTAGGTTCACAAAATTAACCACATAGGTTCAGAATCATTTAAAACCCCAGGTGAACTAAAGGATTTAAAACAGGAAAAGCATAAAGTAAGTTAAACATTAAGAGACACCTCATCTTATGTTACACACTTGACTGCAGTTCTACCCACATAAAAGAACAATTGAAGGGCGATATGTATATTTTCTGTACAACCAAAGAGCCAAAGAACAAAACAGGAATTATCTCAGTCAAATGAAAGGAAAAAATGTCTCTTGTATGGCCCGAGGACTATGTGAAAAACTGGATAATCTAATCAGAATGGATTGAGCGGCTCCAAGATCAATGCTACCTTTACCATTGTGTAATCAATCTTTAATGCAAATATTTTTTATTTGCAAGCACAAATGTCAATAAAATAAAAATAAACAAGCTGGGTAAATTCTGGCAATTTCTGGCATCTGTACAGAGCGTTAGAACAAAAGCGAACGGAGCAATGGAAGGCCTCGTGGGGTTTGTTTTAATTCAGACATGTGTTCAAGGAACTACAGTGAGAATTGGGGAGGCAGGGAAAAATGAAGTCACCTGGAAATGTTTCCAGAAGAAGGCCTGGCAACAACAGAGAGGATTTCTGGATGAGGGGAGGGACGGGCTTGGAAGAAAGCAGGTGCGAGGCAGGTGGACCAGCTCCCGCACTCTTGCCCTGGGACACCTAAGCAAGGCCAGCGGAGCCTGGCACCTCCCAGGGAGGGGACTTCACCCAGACGCCGCGCTCCCACTGTGCCTTCAGAGCTGGGTGCTCGCTGGGCAGAGGCAAGGCATTCTGCGAACCAGCTGAGCTTCCAGCAGCAAGCTCCAACGGTCACCGCACCCCATTGTTTAACCCAATGAAAACCATTTAAACTCTTGAGCTTCTGAACGAAATGTTTTGGAAGGTCCCTCTGAAAACATTCTCTGCTGATTTTTGTGTGCTGCGTAGCATTTAAAAAGAATGAAGCTCTCTCGTGGTCAGATTGTACTCTGCACACAAATTATGCTCTGCATTTCCATGGATTTGTTTAATGGAACCTTCCCTAGGATCTCAACTCAAAATGAC
Organism: Balaenoptera physalus; assembly: GCF_965194825.1. NCBI lineage: Eukaryota > Metazoa > Chordata > Mammalia > Artiodactyla > Balaenopteridae > Balaenoptera > Balaenoptera physalus. Next base: position 58,031,299 of record NC_138895.1, read on the forward strand.
GTCTGGCACGGAGCACGCGTTCCCCGGCCAACCCTTGGCTGGCCCAGGTCCTCTGCCCCACCCCCCCGACACAAGTCAACTTTTAATTCAAGTGTACTCAGTGTTCTCTAGGCTCTCCACCTCTCTCCTCCCCACCCCACAATGTTCTAAGAAAAGCCAAAATGGAATGGAAAAGCAAAGCTGATTATTACAAAAATATTAAGGCCACTCTCTTTAGGACCACTGGAGAGTGTTTGCATGGTGATAAAATGAGGAGGGTAAGTAGGAAATGGTAGTTTGGAAGTATCCCCAAACAATTAAACAGTATGTAACTCATTCCTGTGGCCTCCTTCTATAAGCACCCCAAAGAGACAAAACCAACAAGGCTCAAAAGGAACAAACCCACTAAAACTGAATTCCAATATCTCCTTGGTGTATAGCATCACAAAAATATCTTCTAGGCTCTAGCAGGGCATATCCATCTGTTCACAAATATCTAGTAAGGACCTACTAAGTTTTAGGCACTGTGCTAATTATGGAGACCACAAAGGCAAATGGCTCCATGTTTAAATTTTACCCCTGTGTTCCAACATATTTTTAGGGACACATACCTAAGGTGGTAGAAATTGTTTTTAAAATGCAAGGAATTGATAAAACACACATTTGAAGACAGTAGTTACCTCTGGGGAAAGGCACAGAATGGGATCTGGGAGAGCACGCAGGCAGCTTTGGTGGTGGTAATTCTTGAAGTGAAAGGTGGGTCACAGTGTTTGCTTTATTGTTATACTGCATAGCTTACGTGTATGTTATATCTGTTCTTTATCTATGTCATATTATATACATAATATTTTAAAAGAAATAATGCAGCATAAATAAATTTTAAATAAAAAATAAAATGGGGGGATGGAAGAAGGAAGGAAGGGAGGAAGGAAGGAAGGAAGGAAGGAAGGGAAGAGGGAAGGAAGGAAGGATGGAAACAAACATGGTCCACATCCTAAAAAGAGGCTCATATCCTAGTAGAGGAAAGAGCCATCTAAAAAATAAGTATTAAATACAACATGGTAACCATGAAAATAGAATTTTTTTAAAACTCTAAGGAAGTACACAGTACTAAAGTTAACAGCAATGGCATGTAAAATTCAGATCCCCAAGTGTCTTTGCACTTAAAACCCAGTTTTACCCTTTATAAGTGTCAATATAGCATTACTTCCCCTGGGACTCTTTTCAGAACTCCAAAGTCTGGGCTCCATGGCCCTCCTCTGTGTACTCATGGGACCTGGTACTTCCCCCAGAAACATATCACATCACACATGTACATAGAGCCCTTGGTTTACTGTTGTATTTCGGTGCCTGGCTCACTGGCTGGCACATCAATAGTTGCTGAAAAAACAAATGAGTAGAAGCAACTGACAAAGGATTAATCTCCAAAACATACAAGCAACTCATGCAGCTCAATATCAAAAAAACAACCCAATCCAAAAATGGGCAGAAGACCTAAACAGACAATTCTCCAAAGAAGATATACAGATTGCCAACAAACACATGAAAGGATGCTCAACATTACTAATCATTAGAGAAATGCAAATCAAAACTAAAATGAGGTATCACCTCACACCGGTCAGAATGGCCATCACCAAAAAATCTACAAACAATAAATGCTGGAGAGGGTGTGGAGAAAAGGGAACCCTCTTGCACTGTTGGTGGGAATGTAAATTGATACAGCCACTATGGAGAACAGTATGGAGGTTCCTTAAAAAACTAAAAATAGAACTACCATATGACCCAGCAATCCCACTACTGGTCATATACCCTGAGAAAACCATAATTCAAAAAGAGTCATGTACCACAATGTTCATTGCAGCTCTATTTACAGTAGCCAGGACATGGAAGCAACCTAAGTGTCCATCAACAGATGAATGGATAAAGAAGATGTGGCACATATATACAATGGAATATTACTCAGCCATAAAAAGAAATGAAATTGAGTTATTTGTAGTGAGGTGGATGGACCTAGAGTCTGTCATACAGAGTGAAGTAAGTTAGAAAGACAAAAACAAATACCGTTTGCTAACACATATATATGGAATCTAAAAAAAAAAAAAAAAAATGGTTCTAAAGAACCTAGGGGCAGGACAGGAATAAAGACGCAGATATAGAGAATGGACTTGAGGACACGGGGAGGGGGAAGGGTAAGCTGGGACGAAGTGAGAGAGTAGCATCGACATATACACTACCAAATGTAAAATAGATAGCTAGTGGGAAGCAGCTACATGGCACAGGGAGATCAGCTCAGTGCTTTGTGACCACCTAGAGGGGTGGGATAGGGAGGGTGGGAGTGAGACACAGAGGGAGGGATATGGGGATATATGTATACATATAGCTGATTCACTTTGTTATACAGCAGCAACTAACACAACAACGTAAAGCAATTATACTCCAATAAAGATGTTAAAAAACAAGACAAAACAAATGAGTAGCATTACTGGGTTCAGGTCTGTTAAGTGGTGGCTGAGACTGAAGAGAAAAGGAAGGGTGGAAATGCTAAGCTGGAGAATCCCATCCAAGACTCAAGAACGCCCCAGCTTTGCACAGACAAAACCCCTTCATCGTCCCTGATGAGCTGGGCTCGGCAGTGTAGAAGACCACAGCACCGCCCGCAGATCCTGAACCACTGCTCTCTACGCACTAAGGTTTCTCAGCTTGGATCCTTCGCTTCTTCCACAAACACTAAGGGGAAAAACATTGGATGTCAGGCAGTAACCCAGTATCAGGTTCAGGCACAGCCTCCATCTCTCAAGAACAGTCAGGCCTGCCAGTCGCCTGGGCAGAAATGAGATCTTCCTGGCAGAGGCTTGCAGAGCCTGCATATCTCAGCCACGGGGGTGAGCACAAGAAGCCAAAGATGCGGGAAGATCCAGTTTCTCTGAATAACGTTGCTGCCACACAAGACAAGGGAACATCCTTCCCTCTGAAACTGCCACAAACTCCCTCAGATGCAAAAGGACTCGGCAAATAGAACTGTCAACTGAGACCTCAGAATGCTCCTCAGATGTCAACAAAAGGATGTGGTCCCCAGCTCATGACAGCAGCACCAAGCACCTAACAAACACTTGACAAATTGTGCACCGTCAGAGCATGTGCCTGTCTGACTAATAACAATGGACAAGGAAGTGGGCCATTATTTTGGTCACGGACCAGCATCATATAGATAAAAGGTCACCGTGCTAGTGGGGATATTGCTATGGATTTAATTTTTGCCTTGAAACATTGCAAGAGAAGGCTTATTCTAGCTTGATTATCTGAGTGATATTGCAGCTGAAATCGTGTTTAGCAAAATATATTTAGCTCTATGTTTGGACATACAGTGAGTCCCAAGTTTCCAACATCTAGAGACCTCATTTTAAATTGCATCCTACAAATGTCCTCCCCTTTTTTTCCATTCAAGCAAATTGGTATAGCCCTTGTTCCACTTGCCACATTCTTTCCAGGGCAAACAGATGGAAGGAAGAGAACATGCCAGAAAGAAGAAATGGAAACTGAAAATGACATTACAATGAAAATAAAGCTGCAAAATATTATCTGGGTCAACTCTTCATATGTTTTAAAATCAGCACCAGCAGGCTCTGCACATATGGCATTGGTTTTATACTTTTTTGGTTCAGATGTCACACAGGATTAGTGCAAAAGGAAAAATCCTAGCATGGAACCTATTTTTATACAGATTAATCAATCATTTCGCATCTCTTTCTTTCCCATCATCCCCCAAACTTTCAACTTAATGAAACTGCTCTCATTCAAAATATGTCATTTACTGCACTCTGAACGGAAATACTTTCAGGAAAGGAAGTGGGCTTAGAATTTGAACCTGGGTTTTTAAATGTCACATTTTTAATTCAAGTTATAAATATTAACTAGACTTATGCTATGGCCCAGCCCCTTTTAGCTTACATAGCCATTGTGGAATCCTACATATCCATCAGTGGCAGCAAAACGAATTGGCAAACATTTTATTATGTAGATATAGATCTAGCCATTTAACGAAAACAGAAAGCCACACATTTGCAAAGAGAAACCGACTGCATATTTCACGTTTTCTTCTGTTGTCTACATTTTCAAGTACATTGAATGTCATAATTCCCATCAGAAAGCCAAGCACACAGTTAGGTTCTTAGTAAGTATTTGCTAAGAAATTTGATAGGCTAAATGGAATCAAACCAAAGAATTGTTCAAGTTATTCGCTACAGCCTCCCTTAACTACAGGGCATTGTGAAAATGATGATGATGATGTTTACAGTAATCATAATACAACAGCAGTGACTATTTAGTGTATGTCATGTGCCATTGATGATGTCATTGAATTTTCAAAGCAGTCTTGTGTCATAGGTACTACTATTATTCCATTATACAGATTAGGAAACAGAGAGAAAATTCCGATATTTTGAGGTTGAAAAAAATCCCATACAACGCTGGTTTTCAGATATGGGCAGGAGAATTTATCACAGACACATTGAAGAAGGGAAATGGAGCCTTATAATACTCATGAGGTGAAAAACTTTGGAGAAAGTGTCATCGACATTGTTTCCAGGTCTCCAAAACCATGATCATTACAGAGTTCATCATGCACCTTTATTTGTCTGCTGCCCCTTTGATAGGTGGAAATTATATTTATAAAATATTAAGGCAATGACCTAAAGCTCGACCTCAGTGACAAAGTCAGAGCCAGAGGAGCCACCAGTACGTTCACATCCTCAAAGGGTGGTACCTTTTCACCATTTGGGGCAATTAAAATTGAGCCATGACTAACAGTTGGAAGAGATGACATTTCACTGGTTGTCCTTTGCATGAATGGTCAGTCATGAGTACAGAAAATAAGAGACATTTACAATCTAGTGTAATACTCTGTGCTCCCTCTTTTATACGATTAAAAATGAATCTCTCTTTATACCAATACAGTACATGTTCTGCTTTTTGTTTAGAGCTGCTAGATGCCAGCTATCTTCTGTGGACAGCCTGAAAATCTAATTTTACACAATTTTAAAGTTATTGAACTAGACTTGGTGTTACCATACACACAGTCTTTTGTTTCCACTAATTAATTTTAACACCACAGGCATTAATCATTTGCCCAGCACATGAAAATTGCTTTAAGATGACTCATGTGTTTTACAACATTGCAAACCCAACCCTTATGCTCTTGGAATGTACAGTAAAGAGGAAGTATTAGAGCAAATCAGTTAATAAAAAGAAAATTCTTCCACATCCCAATTCCACGGACATGAAGTTTTAGAATTTCTACTGGATGCTACATGAGAAAAGTAAACTAAAACTGGTTAGAGGTGGTCTCTGAATAATTTCCACGGTGAACTGGCAGATATGAGCCCATGAGCAAGATCTCTCTTGAAAATAAACACATCGAGTTTCAGTCTACACAGAGGCCCACTGCAAACTCTGTGCAGTGCCAATTAGCATTAACTGTGGCTGTGCTCATCTATTCCCATAGCACGTCGCTGGGTAAGGCCAAGCTCTGCATTTACAAATGCAGCATGCAATGCTCAGAGTTAGAAGAGCATTCTAAAATGTAATCGTCCATGGTCAATCTTTTTCCCTTTGGCTTCGAATGGCAGACTCACAAATGACAAGGGGTATTTAAAACAATATATGTGTGTATTTTTAAAAGTTTAGTTCCAGATTCTGCATTCAGAATATCTGAAAGGCGAGTGGAAAATTTGCTTTTAGACTACACTTTTAGCCTACCACAACTAACTTGACACACACATATACACAAAGAGCATATGCTCTGGGATCCAATATAATTATTTACTTACTGTGACTAATATGACTTACTTAGAAGGTAAGCTCCGTAGACTTTCATGGCAAACACTGCCTCTGCAAACAGCCTCCCACCACAGGCTGGGCTATGTCTTGTGCAGAAATACAGTGTGTGCAGCTCAGCTCAGCTCTCCGTGGAGTACAGTCTCAGAGTGGGGTATCCATGGAGACCAAGCCTCCTACTTGTGCAAGGCAAGGAAGTTACTCCGCTGGGCACCATAGCAACAGGAGGCAGAGGGGAGGTTGGCCAATCAGGGAAGAGCACAGGAGCTTCTCCCTGGTGACTGCAGCATTTCAAATGAAACCATGGCCCTCATGAATGAACACAAAGCATTTAAGGAAACATCAAATTGTCAAATAGAAGTAAATGCGTACACAACAGTCAAGGCTAATCCTCTGACAATTACGGAGCAACACTGTGAGTCTTTCTACAATGATTATATCCCAAAGATCAAGGAAGAAATTACATCAAAACCCCACACAGTCCTAAATTTAACGGCAAGCATGTGATGCTTTGAGGAAAATACTTGGTGTACTTCATGAATTCCAGCTATTTAAATATGCAAGGCACTTCACAGTGCTTCCCAGGAGAGAGGAACAGGAGACATCCATTGTTCTGATGGGGGAGAATGGAGTCGAGGGCTCCCTAGGACAACTGTTGGCATAGTGCTTCCAAACAGGAGTTTGCTTAGAGTAAGCACGTTTATCAAGCTTCCAGCAAAGCCCTCCATTGTATCAGAATAATTCTAACTAAGAAGGCATCCATGATAAAGTAGGGCCAATGCAGACAAGATGGTGAGTGAACATTCAAATGCCTTAAAGTTGTGCTATTTGTAAACTCTCTTCATTTCTCATTTAATAATGGTAATGATCATTTATTGAGCACATACTGTAGACTAGGCAAATACTGTAACTAGAAACACAACTTCTTACCAGATGTGGACTCTGATCTTTGCAAAGATACAGGATGTGCATGTTTACTTCTTAGTGCTGTGCAGTATTTACTCTATGCATATACCGGCATATCTCATTTTATTGCGCTTTGCTTTATTGCACTTTGCAGACATTGTGTTTTTTTACAAACTGAAGGCATATGGTAACCCTGAGTTCTCAGATGATGATTTGCATTTGATAGCATAAAGTATTTTTAAATTAAGATAAGTATATTTTCTAGACATAATGCTATTGCACATTTACTAGACTACAGTATAGTGTAAATATAACTTTTATATACTCCGGGAAACCAAAAAATTCATGTGACTCACTTTATCACAATATTCACCTTATTGCATTGCAGTGGTCTGGAACCAACCCACAATATCTCTAAGGTAGACCTGTACTCTGTTATATACTTAACATACTTAACTTACTTATACATACTTGTAAGTATACTTAACATACTTAACTTAATATACTTATATATTTTATGATTCTCACAGCAACCTGAGAAAGATAAGTATTAATTGTTCCTCCATATTATAAAAAAAAAGAGAAAACATTTCCTTACGTTTATAAAAGAAACTCTCCTGCCCACTGACTCCCCCTCCCCTCACTGCTCAGCAGGTGACCTGGTCCACCCTATTCAATGTCTAAATACAAGGTGAGGTACCTTCCTCCTTATATTAAAGTTGTTCCAAAGCCTCTTATTACAGAGCTCTCTCTTATAATTACCTTCTTTGAACAAAAAGTGTCATCTGAAAAAGATACATCAGTCTGAATTGACCTCAATCGGTGCTAGTTTGGGCTGCCTTCAGAGATCAACTGATGGGATTGTTTAAAATGAAGAAGGCCAAGAAATTCAAAACCAGATTTTGTAATTATTCCTGTCATATGACTCCTCCAACCTTTTAAAGATCAATTTAAATAGCACTAGTCAATGGTTAAGTTGTAAAGACTGAAAAACATATTCTTTGCTAACTGAACTCAGTTATATTCAGTTATATTAACTGAATAGCTTTGGGTAGTGACGAATACTTACATTGTTGCATCTACAGGAAAACAGACAAACCAGCTGTCCCGTGCTATCCATGGATGCTGTGACAGCCTGCTCGCTGCCCTCCAATGTTCACCTCATTCTCCCCTTCTTCCATAATAATAGGTGCCCAGGTGACTAAGATGTCCTCGGATATAATTGGAAATGACATGTGTCACTTCTGTGCCCTGACCTTAAAATGACTGGGTGAGTGTCCCCTGGTCCCTCTCCCCCTTCCTTCTGCCTGGTATAGGACAGCTGACCTGACACAGCTGCCTGCCAGCCTCGGTCAACCAAACACTTATGTACTGTTTTATGAGACAGATCAACTTCTGTCTAATTTTAACCTCTGGATTTGGGGCCTTCTTTTTACATTAACTTAACTCATACCCTCACAGTACTTGTAGCCTTGAAAACAATACTCAATAAAAGCACCAGACATGACTTCGAAACTGCTTTATATTAAACAAATTGGGCAGAAGTGAAGATAATTTGCTCTGGAAAAGACGGCTGAGTTGAAAGGTAGCTCGAACAATGAACGAGACAATACATTTTTTATATTAACTATGAATAACAAGATCAATGTTACTAAATTAATAAGAGTATAAAGTATGTTTAACTAAAAAAATAAATTTAAAAAACCTATCGGATATTGATTATTTCATCCATCTCTAAAGGTTTACTCGAGTTCGCAAATAAAATAAAACATTTTTAACCTCATTAGGAAAACGCAGGGCCTTATATTCTGTCATATAACTGTTTCCCTACACTTTGCTATCTTCACTGCCTTCTCAGTAATGTACCTGCTTCCAGTTTCATCTCTTGATAATCCAAGTTCCACAGAGCAGCCAAAAAGATCTTGAACATATACATTAAATCGTCTCTCTTAAAACCGGCCAGAGGTTCCCATTGCTCTAACGACACAGACCTCACCTGCGACAACTCTTCTCCCTTCCTAGGTCACTGCTCTGCCCACTGCCCCCCAAACCCTCCCCAAATGTGAAGGAATATGACTAAGTTCTCAGCTCAACTGTCATCTCCCCAGACACTCCCTGCCCCATGCCCATGACTGTCTATAGCATTACCTTGTTTTACTTGTCACTATCTGAACTTATCTGGTTTGTCTGCTTGTGTGTGTATCAGCCATCTCCCCATGTTAATGGCAGCCTCCAAGAGAACAGGCATCTTTTCTGTTTTTTCCACTCCTCTATCCCGAATGCCTGGAACAGTGGTGTCAGCACAGAGTAAATGCTTAATAAACACTTGTTGAGTGAATGAAGGAAAGCTGGTCAATCAATGTACAGCCAGGATTCAAACTGAGGTTTAGCAGAAACCTTACACGTGGTGAAGTGAGGGCTGCCGTCCTTCAGGCTCCTACGCAGCGATCACCTTCCTGCAATGCCACATTCCAGTCCCTGCATCTTGGAATGTAAGCCCACTGCAGCCAGCTTCCTGGAGCTTACCTCACTTAACCATGGGCTGCATTCACGTAGCTTGCTGCTGTCCCTTGGCTGCTCTCAGATACAGGTTCAGGTGGTAGAAGACCTTCATTCATTGAATTACCCAAATGAACTTATACATGACTTTTGCTCAACACGTAACTTTTGTCAATAACCCTACAGTCTACCCAAATGCCACACAACAAATTATACTGGCGAAGAAGACAGAGAGGTCAGAGTACTTATCCCTCTGCCTCCTTTCTTGTCAGGTGCTTTCTTCCTCTACCAAAGTACACGGTTCCCTCACATGTAGCCTGGGAATTCTCTCCCTCTGGGTCTTGGGTATCTCGACCTTCCTCTGGCCTCTGGCCTCTTCAGGATTGGGGAAGGGCTCCAAGCCATTGCCATCGCCATACTTGTTGGATTTCCTTAATCAGGCCCATTCCTGTGTATGCAGTCTCTTCAATAAACTCTTCTCAATTAGGACAAAAAAAAAAAAAAAGAAAAGAAAAGCCCAACCTAAAGCATGTATCTGCATGATTTATAACTCTTAGTTTATAGGTTTGTGTGTAAAAGAAGTTTCCAGGTTTATTTCTCTTATGCTGGTAGTTGATAAATATCTTTAATGGTGGGTGTGTGGTCTGCTGGAGTGTCTGCTACGTATGAGAGACCCATAGTGCTTCGTTCTCAACACATTAGAGCACTTAGCATCTGGCAGGCTCTCACATCGGTAGCTAGAACACTGTACATGCAATAAATCCTAGTAGACCTGGGATCTGGATGGCAGGGCCTCTGGGAAGAAGATTATAATTCACTAATTCTTAGGGAAAAACCATTAGCAGACCATTTGGCACCGTTACATTGATTGGGCGCCTCATCAAAAGCACAGATGGGAGAAAGGCATGAGAGTAAATATGTAAGTAATCCTGCCATAAAGATAAATACTCAGGTCTCCTCATCACATTTAAGCTTCTGGTCTCTGCTGGGGGGAAGGGATAGACTATACAACAGTTCACCATAAAACATTCTCTGCTGTATCCTGGGGGAATGTTGTTTCTCTCAGAGTGAAAGAAAGTTTCAGAGATCGATTTCGGTATCAATGCAAAAGCTCTTGTTTAAGTTGACAAAGCCTAATGATCTTTGTTTGCCAAAGTATTAATGACATGCAGGGCAGCACATAAAACATTGTGACAAGTACAGAAAGGGCTAGTTCATGATTAAGTAGCAAATCCTGAAGACCTTAACATTTCTTTGATGTTGACATCCTCAGGGTTTATTTTACTGATCTGCATCCAAACAGCCTCCTGTGTTTAACTTTCTGTATTTCATTGAAGTTACACTGAGGTTCATTGATTCCGTTATCAGCAACAGCCAGCATGATCTATATATGGACTGTATCAGCTAATCTATAGGGCTCTACAGATATTTTTTAAAAATCCCTGTCTTATATCAATACATCTTTCTCAATTGTCACACTCTCCTATTAATTAGTAATAATTAAAATTATTCCTTTGAAGTCAGACCTTAGACGCAGTGCAGTAGTTAAGAGTTAGAAGCAAGACTACCCTGTTTAAAATCCATTTACAAACTGTGTGACCTTGCATGAATTAACCTCTCTATGACACAGTTTCTCCATCTGTAAAATAGGGGATAATGATATCACTTTCTCACACTGATATTAGGATTGAATGAGTAAAGTCCTTGGAATTTTGCCTGGGACAGTCAGGGCTCAATAAATATTAGCTAAAACAATTTTTAATCAAACTTCAGAGTCATGCAATCCCACAATTACATTTAATATATTCTTCCAGATATCTTCAGCATCTGAAATACACTTAAGCCTTTATTTGAGGCTGGGCTTTGCTGCTGGAAGAACTTTGATTGAAACTGTAAGCTATTAGAAAAGTATTGCCCCTTGCCAAAGAATGCAGCACGTTTCCATTTAACCAAAATCTCTTTTAGCACTAAAATTTTAATTTTTCCACTCTATGAAAATATTTCTAAAATGTTCAAGACATTTTCCTGCCCTCATACACATTATTTTCTGCCAACTCCACCATCACACTGACTCAGTCTGTTTCTGGAACATCAATTATTGCATTAAGTGCTACAAAACATTTAAAGCCTGAAACACTTAGAAGGTCACTATGCTTTTCAGTGGTCTTTTGTCTGCTTTTTCATATCTTCCCATCTCTTTCTTCATTGTCAAGCCATCAGCTGTCAATTAATGCTCTTTTCAGTGCCCTCCTATAGCAAACACTCCCCCCATTTTATGTGAATTGGGAGACATGACCTGCTAGAATTTTGTTTTAAATAAACATATAAGTTCTGTGGGATAGTTTTAAGGGTTTTCCTGTAAACAAAGTGCAAGGAATTTCTGATATTATCTATTTTAAGAGCAACAAATGACCATTCTTAACATTTACTAAGGAATTACTTTGTGCTAGGTCCAATGTTGGGCATTTTACATTCTTTAATCTGTTTAATTGTCACAATAACCCATTTTACAGATGCCGAATACCAAGTTTCCAGAAGATAACAAGTAGCTGAAGAGTGCACAGTTATACAGAGGTGGTATGGAACTGTGAACCTAGTATACTGGGCTCCTGAGTCTGGTGGTTAGAAAGTGTCCCCCCAGCCCTGCCCTCCCCCCACTTTTTTTCTGAAGAAACAAACTGGGTAAGCTGTGAGTCTCCTCTTTGTAGCTCAAGTTATTATAAGAATGTATGTCCCACCCGCACCCCATCCTGTAAATTGTCTCTTTTATTTCACTGAACTAACTTTGAAGTGAAAGGGACAATGCTTGTGATAAGCACGGGAACAGCTGCAGGCTATCGGCTGTGTGTGAAAGAGCCTCCATCTACTAAGGGAGCCAGTGTTGATTAATCATTAACCCAGTTGGTGCCTTCAGAGTTTTCCAGCAAATGCCTCTGAATGTGGGAAATCATCTTCTTAAAGTAACCCATCCTCTGTTATTGTTGTGAGGTTATTACAGTTCATCTGGCCAGGTCTCTGATTTCAATAGCCTGGGTGGTGTCTGATGACAAGGGAATACTAACTAAGTCTGAATGCTGATGGCAGAGGTGACATCTTTCAAATGCAGATTTCAACATTTCAGTTTCTAAATGTGGGTTTCTTTTCAATTATAGTGACCCTAACGATTTGCTCTTGACCTATCTCCTTAACCGGGAGGTGTTTTTTCTCCCTTTCACATTTTCTACATATTTGTTTAAATTGTGTAATTCTTTCCCCAGCTCTCCCACAAGCCTTGTGTAGGAAGGATTTAGTACTTGCATTTGTAGAACAATGACACTGGGTCTTTTTCTCCTTTGGGTTAAGATGCTCCCCAAGTAGAAAATCAAGCATTAAAGGAGGCCCAGGAATGTCATTTAATGTCCTAGCACAGAAATCCAATTAGGCCTTTCCTTTCTAGGTGAGAAAAATCTCATCAGGAAAACTGACTGTGAACTACATATAGGAAAAGCACCTGGGAGAAGGAATGGTAGCACCGCAGATCCCTCAAAAAGTATTGGGATTAACGTATACACACTACTATATATAAAATAGATAACTAATAAGGACCTACTGTATAACACAGGGAACTCTACTCAATAATTTGTAATGACCTATATGGGAAAAGAATCTAAAAAAGAGTGCATATATGTGTATGTATAACTGATTCACTTTGCTGTACAGCGGAAACTAACACAACATTGTAAATCAACTATACTCCAGTAAAAATTAATTATTAAAAAAAAAAGTTCCCAATCAGAATGCCTTCGTTCCCTTCCTTTTAATCTGTACTGCAGCCCAGATTTATTGTGGTTTTCTGCCTTAAATGATAAGGTCCCTAAGAGCAGGGATGATGTTGAGGTCATCTTTGCTTATCTTTCCCATGCTCCTCCCACACTACACATGATTCCTCGTACACTCTGTTCTCAAAGAAGTATTTACTCAACACCTACCTGATGACAGACATTGTATTACACTCTGGAGATTCAGTCTTAAATGTGTGCTGAGTTGACATGAAAAAGGCAAAGCCATTATTCAACTGAACTGCAGGGATGTTTTCTTTCGCTCTTTGGTGGTAATTTTTAATTAAATCTGCATAGGCATTAAGTGATAGAAGCCAAAATGACAGAAGGCTCACTGCCTCCAAGAAGTTCCAACACGAGTCCTGCCTGGAGGAAGGCAGGGCTTTCATGCTGTGCGCATGCCACAGTACCCTGCTGGAGAGGGCTGGCGTGCTCAGCTCACCTTTCACAGCCCTTCCTGGCATCCTGTGACACAGTTCTCTTCTCCTTCTGCATTAGATACTCAGTAAATATTATTAGCTCTTTATCTGAATGACCAAAGGGGCATTTCAATAACTCTTTTCTGAGATGAACAGCAGTTTCCAGAATCTAGAACAACGGACCTAAAATAAAATGGGCCCAGGTTAATGTTAAAGGGCCCTTGAGCATCTGTGCAAGAGACACTAATTGCTTGCTATTTTAATAAACTGGTATTGGTTCTAATGAGTCGATTTATTTTAAAAAAGTAGAGCGCACATCAAGAGCGGAAGATGAGTTTACGCTGAGGGGAGATGGTCACCTGGGGACGGAGGAAGTGGAACATTTTAACCGGAGAGCGGTATCTTCTTGTGGTTTAACGGATTATGTCTCTGCATTTTATAAATTTTGGAGTCACCCAGGGGCCTCGGTTCCAGGATTTCCTCTCTTCCTATTTATGAGAATGACAGATTTATTCTGCTGAAAGTTCAGAGAACTATAGGTCACGGTGCAGATTGTTCTAAATACAAAGAGCTTACTGTCCAGAATTGGGGCCCAGTCAAAAGCTCGAGCAATGGTTTTTAGTGATGACATTAGGAATTTCAGGCAACTAAGAAATAACCTTTAGGGACCCCTGTGACCTTGATAAAATAAAAATAAATAAAAAAATCATGAGGTCAGCACTGCGCAGGTGATATGTTTGCCTCTGAGCAATTAAATCAGAAGCAGTTGACAAAGGCGCTGTTTCAGGCTCTGCCTCTGGGCAAGGGTCATTAAACTAGGAGTCATAAATCCTAATAAAGGAGACCCATGAAACCTCAGAAATAGTATGTGATATTTTGTGCGTGTTTTTCTGGAGTATGGGTCTGTGGCCTTCACTATTCTCAAATGATCCATTATCAAAACAGCATGAAGAACAACTCTTGTTTTCTTTCCTCCCTTCTCCCCTCCCTCCCCCTTCCTTTTTATTCTTTTTGTCTGCATTGTCTTCATGAAAGCATAAGGCTTAAACATTCTCAGCAAGACAAGTAGCTGATCTTTAGCAAGTGAGTATCTTCTGTAGGAACCAGACTTGCTCCGGGTGGATTCTGTACATACACATAGGGTTTTAAATCTTTCGTTAAGATATGATTATTCTTATTATGATTATTGAAACAAGGAAGGGCAAGGATAATCTTAACTGCCATTTAAACTTAGGTTGTTCTTGCTGCACCACACTTTTCTCTTTTCACTGTTTCTTTTTATTGTCACCACTGTAAAATGTTTCTGGAATGGGGCCAGGGGGTGGAGGGGTGGTGAATAACAAAAATGAAATAATTTCAGGTTGCATTCAAGTCCTACAATACCTTCACAATAAAAATCTACTTTTTCTTCACAATCCATGAAGCGGACATTCTTTCCTGCAGCATTTCATATTCTCAATCCCATAGCCTACCTTTGCTGTTGAGGTCAACCAATGTTGATTGTGCCCTCGATACACACCGGACCCTGTGTGCTAGGAATACAAAAAGAGGGTGACAGGGCTTCTGCTCTTAAACTCACATCCTGTATGCTACAGAAGCAGACTCCATTGGTGACTGCTCCCAGGTTAAAAGAAAACTAAGAACATTTCTCAAAGGAAGACATACAAATAGCCAATAAGCACATGAAAAGATGCTCATCATCTTTAGCCACCAGGGAAATGTAAATCAAAAGCACAATGAAATACCACTTCACACTCACTAGAGTGGGTATAATCAAAAAGATAGACAATAACAACTGTTGGTAAAGATGTGGAGAAATTGAAACCCTTATACATTGCTGCTGGTTTGTAAAGTGGTGCAGCCATTTGGGAATACAGTTTGGCAATTCCTCAAAGGGTTAAACATAGAGTTGTCATATGATTCAGCAATTTCATTCCTAGGTATATACCCAAGAGAACTGAAAGCATGCACAAAAACCTGTATATGGATGTTCATGGCACCATGATTCATGACAGCCCCAAAGTGGAAACAATCCAAATGTCCATCAACTGTGAGTGGATAAGCAAAATGTGGTCTGTCACCACACTAAGGCAAGATGTTAATACTGGGGGAAACCGGAAGTAGTGGTAGTGAGGGGGGGTGGATATAAGAACTCTGTTACTGTCTGCTCAAGTTTTCTGTAAACCCAAAATTGCTCAAAAAAAAGTCTATTTTAAAATGTGGTATATCCATACAATAGAATATTATTGAGCCATAAAAAGAATGAAGTACTAATATGTGAACCTTGAAAACATTATGCTAAGTGAAAGAAGCCGAACACAAAAGGACACATATTGTATGATTCCTTTATACGAGATGCCCAGAACAAGCAAATCAGACAGAGGGTAGGTTGGTGGTTGCCAAGGGCTGGAAGAAAGGAAAAGAGGACGGCGACTGCCCATGGGTATGAGGTTTCTTTTGGGGGAGAAAAAAATGTCCTGAAATTGGACAGTGGTGATGTTTGTATGATCTTTTGAATATACTAAATACCACTGAAAGGTACACTTTATGAGGGTGAATTTTATGGTATATGAATTATTTCTTAATTTAAAAAAAGGAGAACTGAGCTGGGGGTGGGAGGAAGGCAGTTCTGGTTCTTGAGTACACAAGGTAATGGTTTATTTCTTGGCTATAATTACAGGACACTCTTTAATTCATTGTCTCTGTCTTAAATATTGGGGGTACCCAACACCTTTTTCACAATGTCCATCTTTCTCTTTTATATGCTGTCTTCTCCATTGTGTATCATTCTCTTTCTTTTTTATATTTTTCTGAAGCAAAGGACTGTTAACAAATTCATCATGACGAACATTTACCAGGAACTATTAGGAAACAGGGGATTTCTTCTTCACACAGTTTAAGTTTTGCTCTCAGACTAAACAACATTCTCTTTGGTTGACCAAAAGCAAGACGAAGAATAATCCATTAAGATATGCCATGCATGTCAATTATTCAAGAAGAACAAAAGCAGAGAGAGATGGAAGAGGACACAGAACCTTCCAATGGAAGCGTACACAGGACCAAGCTTTGGCTCCATTGAAATAAAGCCGTCTATAGCTCCTTACACAATAATGATATCACCAAACAAAAATTAGAAGACAAATGTAAGGAATGGGGCTCATGCAAGCCATTAATCTGTCTTTTCAGGCTCATTAATATGTATAGTACAACTGGTGATACTGAAGAAAATAATGCAATATAGGGGTTGTCTCTCAATGCCAATACTCAGGTCCTTTTATTTTCAAGTTATAACTTTCATTTCACTAAAACTATATTTGTTCATATACTGTATATATTTCTGAGATGGAAAATATTTATTTATACATTGCAAATTCTGAGAACTGACCTTTTCTGAGGTTCATGGCATCTCATTCACTGTAATAATAATCTCCATTTCATCTCATAGCTTTTACTATTTTGTAATTATTGAACATTCTATGTATATACATATTGAATATATAGCATCATATTCATATTTAAATTTTTAAAAGCAAATAAAATAACTAGGTCAGCAAGTATGCCCAGCCCTACAGATGTGCATCAAGATAACCTGTTCTTTTCACAATTTGTGCACACTTTAAATGGTACCAAGTAATTTCCTAGTATAATTTATGCTAGACTTAATTATATAGTTTAAATGTCTGTTAGACCATTCAGTTAACATTTCTTCAAATTTCCTCCCTTTTTTTACATGTCTTTATAACGGACACATATGTCACTATGCATTCTCAATTATTAAAAACTAGTACAGAAAATATTCCACTCTATGCTCTACCTCCTTTACTAAAAAAAAAAAAAAAAAAAAAAAAAAAGATGTTTCTGGGTGCTAGGTACAGCATTAGTGTTCCCTACCTTGATATACAGGTGTTTCATTTCAAATTTCATCTGAAATCCCTCTAGTCATATTGCTCCAGTAAGAACATGAAGAGTTTACGTACACTCACCTGGTTTTACAAGGCCTGACTTTGGTTCCTTCTTATGTCGAGCTGACTGGATGCTTCCCTCACCAACCATTCCAACTGTGCATTTCTTTCTGGTAAAGTCTTCATCACTTCCAGGGCAAAAGCCAACAGGGCTGCTCCCAGCATCCGAGGGCGTTTTCACGGGAGATACTGACTGACTACTAGGACAGCCTGTGTCATCTGGAAGACAAGAATCGATGAGTGTTTAATGAGGAGGGAGGAGATCAATGATGGCAAAGGGAGGGCAGGCATGCCCTCCCCCCAGCTCAGAGCGCCATGCCCATGCGCGCTCACACACACGTACTCTGCTCAAGAGGCCCGGGTTGACTCCTGTGGGTGACTTGCCTTTTGTTTTCCATATTCTGGCCAATCATTTTAACAAAGGAAATAACAGCTATTATAAAACATTTTAAGGCAAAACCTGACAAGATTTTGCATCACAAATATTTCTGTAACACTCTTATTGTCAAAACCTAAATTAGTTTGTTTTGACACTTGAGGTAGTATACTTTTGGGTCATAATCGTCCATAAATTTTTGATGGGGTAGGTAATAAAACATTTGCCAGAGCAATTCAGGATTATTAATATAAAGTCTTCGGGGTTGTCGGTGTTAGGAAAAAGTTACTTGAATATTATTGACCACACCCAGTTTTTGATTACTGGGCCTATCAAGTGGTTAACAGAGTTTGATAGAGGCGAGAGCTGGCTTTAGGAGTCCAAGGAAGCAGAAGGCAGTGATCCTGTTTTATTATCAAATGCACTCAGCCAAAAACACATCAGTCAGATATCTTGCTGCCTGGGGTAAATGGGTAAAATAAAAATGATATTCAAATTAAAAATATTCCCTTAACTTTCAAGTTATATATTACTACCATGGTCATTACTATAAGTTAATATGCATGATATGAAGTGACCTGTGTAGATGCTTATTAAGCAAACAGGAAAGTCGCATTGCTGACTCCTATAAATGCTTTCCATATCTATTAAATATTTATAATGGTTGGTTAATTCATTTATACTGTGGTGAGAACTGTATGGGAATTTAAAGCCAATCAACATTACTTAACAGTATGTCTACTCAAACTAATCAATTAGTGGTAAATCTTCACTGCTAAATAATTCTTTATTATATGGAAATATTTTGATGTCAGAGTTACTTTAGTAACTAAGTGGGCAAAAAATGAATAAGGACATTTAGTACTAATAACTTTTAGGACTATTACACTTTTATAAATATTAAAGGAACTAAAATAATTTGCCATCTAGCAAAGGCTATCTTAAAACTTCATAGCTTGAATGAAGACAGAAACAGAAGTAGTTCTGAATAAAATATACTGGTTGCCTGAATTAAGATGACTAGAATCCATCTAAAAAGTAATTGCCTTTGCTTCATTTTTGGCCTTTACTTCAATTTTTATTATGAAATATCTAAGTTCCTAGAACAAAGTGAACTTGGCACTAGTAAAATGAAGTATTTCCCTTGATCTTTTTTGACTTTTGGACATATTAGTCTATATAAGACCTCAATGGTCTGTTTCTGGAAGTAAATGGTTTTTAGTGCACGGTTCATACCTTCTGTCTTTGTTGCTCTTTTAAATGTGCTATGTTCTTCCTGAATTGAAGAAACTTTGGCCCTGAATCACTGTGATGAGAATCCTCTTGGCTGCTACTGCTTCGCTATTGTCCCTGGCTTTCTCCTACATTTGCATGTCCCATGCTTCAATCCAAAGAAATCTGAGCTCCTTTCAATCCAAAGAAATCTGAGTGCAAAGTTGCTAATTACTCAGACAGATTCCAGCACTTTTACAAGGTTCAACAGGTCTGCACATGGCCTTGGGAGAGCCTGGTTCCTGATTCCTATCCCAAAGCAGAGAAGCTCAAATGATAGAGGTCTAATCATCCAAAATTACCTATTGTCTTTAAAAAGTATTTCCCTATGAGTCAGTTCCATAAATTACTTCTTTTAAAAGAGAGATGGCCCAAATTAACAAAAATCCATGCTTCAGATTCTCTACCCTAAAAGGTAATTTTTCTTGAGAACTCTCAGACTGAAAGGGACAAAATTAAACAATTTCCAGTATTGAGAAACACTGTGGAAATTGTAATTTAAGTAAACAGAAAACGAATGCGTTTTGTTTGGTTCTACTATCATTTTGCCAGAGTTAAATAAGAAGGAATGTGGATATGCCATGTTTTCAGTACTAGTCATTTCAAGGATTAAGTACTAGGGTCTGATTAAAAATTGGGGACTGAAGTTATTCAGGATGGTGGCAGTTTAGGGAAGGCAGTAGCAATTTTTCACCTGGCATGTATGCCTCACCTGTCATCAATATTTACAGCCAATAACTCCAGGGGCAAGGATTGAGAAGATGAATACCTAAATAAATCTTTAACTTCAGGTACCTCGTACAGCATTTGAATCATTACCTAGTAAACAACTGTTCATTTATCACCTCTTAACTGTCTGGTATTGCACTTCACATTGAGGGGGAAATGAGAGGGACATGAGACATCGTCTTTCATTAAACAAATATGTATCAAGTCCTGGCACTGAACCAGCCACAGGCACTGTACCCAGCCCCCATACTGATGGAGCTTATAAGTAAGTAAAAGGGGTTGGTAAATATCACTTCCAGCGCATAGTTCCTGTAAACTGCTAAATCTGTTAAGGCAAATCCATACCCAAGAAAAACTGACTTATCAGAGAAGCTTGGGGCATTTGCCTGTTTTGTCTAATGGGACCGACACTAACAAAGGAATCTGGTTTTGGAAAGGGCAGGGCCATTAATTTTCCTACTACAGAGACCACACTTTAAGTTATGCAAACTAAGCCCCGAGAAAAAGCAACAGAGCTTCAGTACCAGAGAGTCATCTGGTCACCTGTGGCACTTGAGGTATTTTCCTCTGTGCAGCACTGAAGAAGTGGTTATTTTTTCAACAAGTCTTGTTTAGGGCCCCTTCCCTCCTCCCCCTCCCCTTCCCTCCTCTTCCTCTTCCTCCTCCTTTTTAACTTCATGATCAGAGCTGGAAGCAGACCACCAGTCCAGATGAAGATAATATTCCTTTCCAAAATGCAATGCAAAATATTCTTAGTTCACATTTACTCCAAGATTCTAAGAATAGGGAGCCAAGTTGATGTTCTTTGCTTGTTCACGTCTCATCTTACTATGTGCCAAACTACATGCGGATCCAGCACATATTAAAGAGATTTATTTATTAAACCTGCTTCAGTTAAACACTTTGTGTGTGCCTTCTGTTCCTTGCTGCTACCTTGACTGTTGAATTTGTCTTGTAGAATTATAGCTTTTATTAGTTATGTTAGTATAAAGAAATTATCAATGAGAAAAATTTCTAATACGACACCATGAAGAAACTGTTTCTGGGCAGGAAATGGCAGAAATCCTGAATGATTTACCCAGAAAAGTGTGGGTTGTTTCAGATTTCCAGAATGGAGAAAAGTAAGAACATTTCAGCCTGGTTTTAGCATAAGGGAAGCTTTCCTCCAAGGCTTTAGGAAGAGAGTGTAGGAGACTGTCAGTTCTACTGGAGAGAAATGAGTTTTTCTTTTAAAACACACTTAAACACACACCCACACCAGCTCTTACATAGTTGAGTTTTTACATTTCTTTCTCTACTATTCATGGTAAGTATAACTTCATTAAAAAAAAATATACGCAATAGGACCACTTTCCATGTTTTACACAGTGTGATCCATTTGGGATGGAGCCATATGAGATGATTTCCTTCCAGGGTCAAAAATTTAAAACCCCATTTACTTGGGTCTGGGATGGCCCCTGGTGGATCTCAGGTAAAAGTGACCCACATCGAGGCCACATCTAAATGATCACCATCTGCACTGAAGGAGACTAATTTACATGCCCTGTTTTATTTATACTGAGGAATAAGTTCTTTCGCTGATTTGTTCTTGTTTGTTTGCTTTGAATACATCAACCCACAGGATTAAGGATAAGTGAAGAACATTTACAGATCCAGGAACTTCCAGAAGTTGTGGCCCACCTCAAGTGCTGTAAGAAATATACTACTAACTAGTTTCCAAATTGGTTTTAAGGGAAAAAAATTTTAAGGTCTATAAGGATAGATGAGAGAAGCAGACATCTAATATAATTTTGTAGTCTGGAGGTTGTTAAAAAATGATTTTTAATCTATTTTCCTCTCCCTTTACATTACAGGCTTTTTGAGAATATAGGATATAGTTAATAATCGTAAAATGACTCTACTTATAATTCTGAAAAAAGTGTGTATAAGTATCTTTTAAAATAATTTGTATCTTACTTTAAATGACTAAAGAAACTTGCTAAATTAAAGAAAATCTTCTGTTGGGTTGTTAAAATTTTAACAGATTTTTTAATTATAAAAGTAATAATCTTTAATGCAGAAGATGTAGAGTACAGAAACGTACAAAGAAGTAAAAAAAAAAAAAAAAAAAAAAGGAGGGGGGGATAATATTTTCCTATAATTGTACTGCCCAGAAAAAATATGTAGCTATTCGGCATACTTCTTACTGATTTTTTATACATATGATTTACTTGCTTGCTTGCTCTTCGTTTTGTTAAAATTTCAACATACATTATAGTCTCATCACTCTGTTATCGAAAATTTCTCCCTGGAATTTGTCAGGCTAGAAAGAAAGAAGCTATTAAGACTAACAGTAGCCAACACAAAGGGTCCCCACTGGCCAAAGATGGAATAATTTGAGCATCAAAAAGAATAATAAATGCAAATGACTGATAATCATTGGATATACTTTAAAGATCTATGAGTTAGTTCAAAGTAATACAAAATAAAACTAAAGAAGAAAGGCCCTTTCAACTCCCCCAAAATCCCAACCCACTGAAAATCTTTGGAAGTGACCCAGGGGCCAATTCTTTATATTGAAATTTGGCGATTAAAAGGAAAGAAAGAATTAACATATATCCTGATTGTAGAAAATGTTACTGGACAAACTGTATTTCAGGATAACTTAAATCGCTCATTGATATTGGGAAGTTCTCCCTTACAGAAGCATTCTGGTTAATTAAAGTAGATGGAATAGCAGAAAATTAGTACAGTTGACCCTTGAACAACATGCGGGTTAGGGGTGCCAAACTCCATGCAGTCGAAGACCCACGTGTAACTTGGCAGTGGCCCACCACATAGGTGGTTCCATACCCAAGGATTCAACAAACAGTGGATCATGTAGGACTATGGTATATCGCTATTTTAAAAAATCTGAGTATAAATGGGCCCACACACTTTAAATGCATGTTGTTCAAGGGTCGACTGTATTCTGCAATTATTTATAATGAAATACTTGATTTAGGCACCAAACATAATGGATGAAACCATCAGACAAAAGGCTGATGGAGAGTCTGCAGTAGAGGGATCAAGCCTCACCCATTTGTACCAACTGAGTATTCCTAGCGTCGCTGACAGTGGGGTACCAGACGTTATATACCTTCTGATGGGATGTGAGATGAAGCACACGGCATTCTCCACATTCTTGCCACAAAAAAACTGTCCCTGAATCTAACCAAGCTTTAAAGCTAATGTCCACCTTATAAACTAGATGGAGAACAGTAATGGGTTAAATCAGGGGTTGGCAAACTGCAGCCTGCAGGCCAAATCCTGTCAGCTGCCTGCTTTTGTAAATCAAATGTTATTGGAACACAGCCCAATACTTTACATAGTGTCAACTGTGGCTTTCAAGCACAAAGGTGAATAATTACAACAGAGATCATCTGGCCAGCAAAGCTGAAAATATTTCCTATATGGTCCTTTTCAGAAAAAGTTTGCTGGCCTCTGGGTTAAATGACACCATGAGGAAGCAAACAGGCACTTTTGAGACAACTAGGGCTAGTAGTTTCAGTGTTCTCTAGTGTACCAAGGAATTATGTTAAATTCCTTGTTAAATTATG
Organism: Balaenoptera physalus; assembly: GCF_965194825.1. Lineage (NCBI taxonomy): Eukaryota > Metazoa > Chordata > Mammalia > Artiodactyla > Balaenopteridae > Balaenoptera > Balaenoptera physalus. The sequence goes on from NC_138895.1 coordinate 58,054,669, forward strand.
TTAGTAATGAAAATGGCACTGTGATTATGTAAGAAAATGTCCATTTTTTTTAAGAAAGCATGCTGAGGTATGTAGGTAGACATGAAATAACATATGTCTGGATATATGCTTTAAAATGCTTCAGCAAAGTAAAAGAGAAAAGAGAAAAAGGGAGAGATGTAGCAAATATGACAGCATCTTGCTATTAATCTGGATAAATTGGGCAAGCAGCTTATTGGTGTTCATTGTAGTATTATCTCTTCTTTGGGTATGTTTTTAAAAGTGTCAAAATGTTTTATTTAATTTCTCAAAAACATTATTTTAAATAAGTAACTATTTAAAATAGGAACACAGTGTTTCTAAAAATCAATTCCTTCTTGTAGGGTATTTTAGGATGTTTCCAATTTTCTCACTATTATTGAAATTGCTTTAACACCACATTTTACAGATAAATCTCTTGTCAAAATTTTTATTATCTCATAGAACATATCTCTAAAAATGGATTACTAAGACATCCGAGAAATCTGAGGCAATTTATATTCCTATTATATTGTATGAGAGTATCCCACTTATTAAATTCCTGCCAATAATGAATACTAGTTTGTTTGCATTTTTGCCAAGTTAATAATGCAAAGTGTATTTCTGATGTTTTAGCTTGCATGTATTTAATTATCAGTGAGGCTTAATGTCCTTCATATGTTTGCTGGCCTTTTATTTTTACACTTATCCTATGTATTGTTCATGTCCTCTGACAACTTTTCTATTAAGGTGTTAAGGAATTCTTATTGATCTGTAAGAAATCCTTATATATGAAAGGCATAGCCCTTTGGCATAGTTCACCAAGTTTGTTTGCTTTTAGTTTATAATGTTTTTGACAACCAACCTTTTCTAATTTCTAGTTGTCACATCTCTCCATATTTTCCTTTGTGATGTCTTCCAATGCTTTAATGCTTAGAATGTCCTTCTTATTAACTCCAAGATCAATTAACTATTACCTACACTTTCTTCTAGATTTTTATAATTTCAGTTTTTATTATATCAAATTCATCTGGAATTCATTTTAAAATGCAGTGTAAGGTTAGATGTTAACTGTACTATTATTATTATTTTCTTAATTTTTAGGAAATTTATCCTTTCCATATTACTTTGAAATGCTTTTCTGATAAAATTTTGAAAGCAATGAATATTTTTTGCAAAGTGAACATATATATACACACACATATATACATTTGTATATATATATTTTTTTAATCCACATTTTAAAATATTAGGATTGCCCAAAGTGTGTGTGTGTGCCATATAATTTCCTGATACTTAATTAAAGTGTCTAACAACCAGTGCCATCCAACACATTTGGTGGCAATTATGATGACCAAGTTCCTACTTCAACTTCCTTGTAACCTAAAGATTACATATAAAATATTTCTTCAAAGTCCAAGAAACATCTCTAGAACTTCTGGTTCACTTCTGAATTTAGATCTCAGAGCTCATTTGTTTTCCAAAATGCTGAACTAAACAATTCCAAAAGACATACTTAAAAATAACATCAGGCGGAAGAAAACGTGGTTTTGTGCCATAATGTCTTGAAACATTCAGTTACGGTTTGATGCTGTTCAATGTTCAGTTGCATAATTTGGAGGAAGAATCATTTCTATTTTAAGGAAACATTACTTTAAACTATATAGAAATCTAGTTGATTCTCATGAATGACAAAAGTGTTTACAGACTATTTATTCATCCATTCAACAAATATTTACTGAGTATCTACTACGTGCCAGACACTGTTATAGGTGTTACTAGTCTTACTGCTCCAGACACTGACATTTTTTAAGATAGTCCAATGGAGACAGATAAAATGTCATAGCTTAAACTCATGGTTAATCTGAACCCTGTGAAATTCTTACTACAAACCATTCAATGCTCTGAAAGGATGTAGGTAGGTAAGAAAAGTAACATTTATTAAGTAGCTATCATGTGGCAAGGATACTAATTTTTATCATATAATTTTAATAATATCTCATTTTTATAAGTGGAAAAAACTGAGGCTCAGAGAGGTTAACAAATCCAGCCACACAGCTACTAAGGTATGGACCCAAAGATTCAAACTCAGGTTTGTCTGACTGTAAAGTCCTTGTTTTTCTCACCACCACAAGCTAACTGTTTTCTAAATTTTCCTACCTATGTTTGCTCCAAGAGGAGACAGCAGAAATTCTGGGAATGCTCAAATTAAAAACAGACAAAGGAAGCTGTTAGAAAGAAGCCATCCCATCATAAACAGACCACAAAATTTGAGGCAAAAAACTCTAGTTGTTTCCAGTTTTTGCTTCAACACAGTAACCATTTAATGCATGCCGTTCAGATAATTTTGCATTCTAGGCTTTCAGTAGCAAAATTTGAACTTCTATTCCTTCACCTAATTTTAGCATCTTTTCGGAGTGAGAATTCACAAGTCTACAAGTCTCCACACTAATTTGCTTCAGTATTATACAATGTGACACTACACAATTGCCAATGCTGAAGTGTAAGAATCTCATTCATCCATCCATCCATCCTTCCTTCCCACACATGATTACTGATTTCCTATTGTGTGCCAGATAGTCTTCAAGATATTAGAAATGTAATGATGACCAAGACTCTAAGATCCTTGTCCTCAAGGAGTTCACATTCTAGTGGTGGAGACAGTTAATGAAGAAGTAAAAAAACACAGAGAGAAGAAATTTTGATTGTGATGTACTGTTAATGAAACAAACTGGGTGATATTATAGAGACTAGCTAGGTGGGAGGTCGGAAGGTACTTCATTAGACAGGTTGTCATGGAAGGTCCTGAAGAGGTAATTTGAATTGAGACCAAAAAAAATGAGAAGGAACCATTCCTGGAAAAGGCAGGGAAGAGAAAAGTCCAGGAAGAGGGAACAAGGAGTTTGGTGCACTGAGGAAACTGAGAAGAGGCCCGGAAAGCTGAGGGCAGAGAAGAATTGATGATGAGGCTGAAGGCAGGTGGAAGTCCGAGCATGTGCAGGATTATAGGCAGGAAACCTACATTAATCTCCAGTGCAATGGAAGCCATCGTGTGCATTAAGCAGGAGATGACCATGATTGGTCTGTGCAGAACAGACTGAATTAGTGATGTTACGTCTTGTTAATATTTATTGAGTGCCTACTAAATACCAGGTATGTTTAGAATACTAAACACTTACTTAACGCATTTAATTAACTTAATCTCTTTGAGACAGGCACTAATAAGATAGGCATACAAAACCAGCACTAGAGTTTAAGCCACCTCCCTGAGGCTACAGTAAGCCGTGGATATGAATCCAAAGAGGCTAACTGCAGAGGCTCCTTCTTAACCCCTATGCTGTGTGGCCCCTTTAGGAATGAAGACTTAGAAGCAATAAACCCAGGTGGAGACCACTGTCATAGTAGAAATGAGAGATGACAGTGGTTTGGGGTGGTAGTAGTAAAAATTGAGAAAAGGAGATGGATTTGGGATACATTTTGGAAACATAATTGGAAGCATTAAGATATGACAATGAAAAGTAGGAAGGGGTCAAGAACACCTTCTAGGTTCTTTGCTTAAGCAATGGAGAATATGGTGGTCACTTCTGAGTTTGGAGAAAAATGGGTTTATGAGTTTGTGGGGGGTGAAATTAAGAATTCTGGTTTTGATATGTTAAATCTGAGACACAAATTAACCAGGACGCTGGAGATATCAAGTAGGCAGTTGGATATGTGAGCCTAAAGCTCAGAGGAGAGGTCGGGTCGGGGAGCATCACCATCCTACAAGTGAGGAATTTAAAGATTTGAGCCCTTGGGGAGGGCAGGAAGAGAGGAGGGCTGAAGACTGAGGCACCTGACCCTGTAAGGGGGGAAGGGATGCGCTGGAGCTAACAAAGACTCTCAGGGGGTGGTACCTCAGGAGCCAAGGAGGAAAATCTTTCCTAAGAAAGAAGCTTGTTCAACCGTGTTGAGCGCTGCTGGGAAATCAAGGAAAATGAGGACAGACAAGAGGATGTCAGATTCGCCAACGTGGTCACTCACGTGGCTTGACAAGGGCAAATTACGGAGATAGGATTTTGGAGAAGTTTTGCTTGTGAAGAGGAGCGGGGAAATAAGATGGCAGGTGCAAGGTGATGAGGGGCCAAAGGGAACTTAATTTCTCTGAAGGATGTGTAAACGCAAGCGTATGTGTGTGCTGATGGAGGTGAGCTTGTTAAAGTAATTGGAATGAAGCACCTCCACGAAGACATGCAACAACCTACGTCTATAAAAACCAAGTGGAGAACTGAGAAATTATTTAATGAACGTTTCCCTGGTTTCTTGGAGACAAAATAATCATTTCCCATATAAACATTCCCGGGATTTCTGAGCTATTTTGGAGCCTTGAGTGCTCCCATAAAAGTCATTCTGGTGCAGCACTCGGCAGCAAAGGAGCACATGAAGTGAAGTGAGGAGAGGCAAGTCCACTTCTTCACAGGACTCGTGCTTTCTCTCAAACAAGGGCCTCTACTTGGTTTTCTACCAAGCGCCAAGTTGTCTGATTTGTATGAGCAACCACAGGAGGAATTTGGAGGGGTAAATATCTTGGTCCAAATAGTCAATGTAGTATAATGACACATTATCTAGGAGTTTTGGTGAGGGAGCAGCCGATGCTGAAACTGGGAACCAGGGTGGCTCAGTCACTGCCAGGAGACAGGTGAGCCCCAGCAGGGGGGTGGGGAATTCTTCTGTCTCGCAAGCTTTTATTTCTCCTGTTCTTTCTTTCACAGGGTTATGATCTTTCCAAAACAGGGATGTTACTAATACTTCTGATCTTCCCTCTTCTTAGTAATATGAGTTTATTTGCAGTTTCTAAGCCATACCTTTATAAAGATTTGTTTTTTTTTAAGGTTCCTCGTTGGGAGAAGATAGCAGAGAGGGAGAAGCGGAGAGGGAGGGAGGTGAGCTGGAAGGTAGGAAGGAAAGAATAGAGACACAGAGACAGACACTAACAAGCTATCTCTTGATCTCTTGAGAACCTTGTAAGAAGGAAACTGCAAACCACTCTTAGGACACCTGAATTACAGTGAGCTCTTTTGCAGCAATGTAAATCCTTTCCCCCTTCCTTCTATTTTTTCTCACATTGAGAATTTGAAGATAGTGCTTGTCAAGATGGAGTAAGGCATAAAAATGGAGAAATGTTAAAGAACATTAAGGAAAAAACAATGCTTATTATACAGTTTGTGTAATTGCTACATGTCAATTTTTTTCTATTTGGAAAAAAAGAAATTGCTTTAGGGAATATATGTGAAGCATGGTATTTACTTCACTTTAAAGAAAAGGTACAAAGAAAGAAAAGGGAGAGAGAAAGAAATATGCTCAGGAACAAGTTAGTTCCAGTGACATTCACAAAATGAAATTCTGAATTTTGACAGTTAGCCTCAGAGATGAAAGGTCCATCCACAGAAGAATGGCTGAATAAATGAAGGCCCTCCAAACAGTGGAATACGAGCTGTCATTACAATGTACTGACAAGCAGTGACAGGTGCAGGGACTGCCTGGAATGCACACTCCTGGAGGTCAGGAGTCCTGTCAGGGCTCTTCATCCGTCTAGTTCAGCTCCTAGGATAGCACCTTGCCCACAACAGGCGTTCAGTAAATATTTACTTCAATAAACAGAAAGGGTCATGGGTCAGTACAGCATGATCTCACTTCGGCAAAAAGCAAAACAAGATAAATCCTATAAATGTGATTACATCCACTCTGACATATGTGTTTGCACATGGTTATTAGTTTTGAGTTGAAAACATATAATAATTAGCACTAAGGAAAAGATAATCCTCACAAACACCTCAGAATAAATAGAAGGGCAGGTTAAGGTCCACAGTGTCTCAAGAATTCTGAGAATTGGGTCGGCGTCTAAGATGAATCCTACCTTCAGGGACCCCCCACACTAAAGAGGAGAGAATAAGACGGAGCCAACCAGGAAAGAGGAGACGTCCTGTGAAAATTCACACGGAGCGGGGCAAAGTTGAAGGATGGGTTTCTAGGGGATGGGAGTGAGTGCTGGGCAAGCCCCCATGATGGGCCCTGGGAAGTTTGGTTTGGATTCCCTCAAAAGAGGGGGCAGTCAGCCCAACACGACTGGCTTCCTGGAGCCAGAGCAGGGTAACCCGGGCAGCGAGTGGAGGGCGGGCGCCACGACCATCCAGCAATGCGCAGAGCAGCCGGGCAGGATCTCGGCTCTGGCAGACGAGGGGCTGGACTGGGTCTCCAAAGCAGGAGATGCCACAGTCCAAGCCCGACAGCAGCGGAGGTTTAGGGCGGTTACTGTGAGCAGGCACCAGTGAAGCCACCTTACAATACAGGCACGCCCAGCAGCCTTGTGGACCCCAAGTGCACGCATCTCCCCTGGGCTTTCTCGGAGTAAAATCCACCTGGGCGGTGCGGCGGGGTGGTGGCCAGGGTCAGGTTGAGTCCTGGGAAACGTGGGTATGTGGCTTTGTGCTGAATTCCTTCTTGACTCTAAACTGGGCTGCTGTTATCTAGATGAAGCGGGTGCCATTTACTGAGATGGGAATTTGGGGGGGATGAAGAGGTGAAGACAAAGAATCCACCGTAAGATTTGGTGGAGGGCACTTCAGTGGAATAGGAGGAGGAAAGCCTGATTGCAGTTGAATAAACAGAGCTCAGGCATCACTTCCTCCAGAAAGCTTTGCTGATACCCAAACCTTCCAGTTCTCCCACCACCAGACACACAAAGCGTGTGCACACCTCACACACTCATATACACTCATACACATGTATATCACTCATGACATATCCACACACACATACCAATCACACACACACATGCACCTCACACACACATCTCACACTTACATATACACACAAAAAAGTAAACAAATAAAAAATAAACCGGGCTTCTGTTTTTCTCCTGGCTTCCGAGTACCAGCTCTTGAGTGGGGCATTTTCTGATTTTCTTAGCAAGAGAGCTCTCTTCTAGCTACCACAGCACTGGAGGCGTGGTCCTGTTACACAAATGACTCTTTGACATTTAGAGACGCTGAACTCCTCTGGATAGGAATGTTTCCTTCACTGAATAAACCTATTACATTGAGTACTGGGTACCGTTCTAGTTGTTTTACTTCCCCAGCAACTAAGTATCCTGCTCTCGATGCATTAACTGAATGAAAATATTTCACTTGTCCTGTTCTCCTAATTATACCTTCTACCAAATTCCAATAAATACTCATTAAAAACTGCTGTGTGTCAGGTATAGTGCAAGGAGCTATAGTGTTCCTGCCTTCATGGAGCTTACAGTCTACTGGAGAGTCAGGTAACTAAATATGAAAATTTCAAACCAGGTCACGTGGTCTGATAGAAGAAGCATAAAGAAGAAGCACCTAACCTCGACTGTGAAATGTATCCTTCAGCTACCTACCCTGACCTATGAATAAACTTACCTATATTCACGTGACTCAGGCCTTTCTCTTCTTCCCATATGTGTCTCTCTTGGTCTACCCTAGTCTTATTACAAAGTTATCACTTCTCTACTATTTTCAATCTCTCTCTCTCTTTTTTCTTGTCGATTTTCCCTCAGCCTAAAAACTTTATCAAAATGTCTGTGATTTGATAAACGCCCTATCTTTAAATGCAACACTTGTTTTTATTCTATTTTCTCTTTCCCATCCCTGTTAAGCTTTTAAAAAAGGTTGTTTACACCCTATTTTGTACCCCCCGTTCACACCTCAGCCTGGTGCAATCTGGAGTCCATCCCCACAGTTTTCTGGGACTGTTTCTGCCTAAGATCCCTGATAACCTAGTGGTCTCATCCTTGAGCACTTTTACATACACACCTTACTTACTCTTGCTGCGACCGACATCTGAACCCGTTGGCTGCTTTCTTCTGGGAACGCACTTGTCCTTTGGGATTGGAGACACGGTCACTCCTGGCTCACCTCCTCCCCCTCTATTGCTTGTTCTCAGATGCCTCGGTGCCCTTTTTCTGCGTCCTCTCGTTTTATCTCAGAGTTCTAGCCAGGGTCCTCTAACCTTCTTCCTCCGTGTTCTCCCCTTTGGTAATAACAGCCATCCCCCATATTTAGAAAGTTTGCTTTACAAAAAAAGTTTGCTTTACACTTTCAGGAAAGACCTACATTCGCATTGTTTTCGATAACCGAAAGAAATCTGAAGAGAATGTTTGCTTTTATGAAAAAACGCAAATATCGAAAATAGCATTCAGCATCTGTTTTGTATCGATCTGTTGTAGAGGTAGCGTGCAGCCCGAGCAGTGAGCGTGGCTGCAGAGCTGGTCCTCCAGGAACTACACTCTACATCTCAGCATCAAGCTGCCAGAGCTTTGAACTGTGTCTGTTGCGTCTGTGCTTTACCTTATTTTGGGCATCCGTTAGCAAGACGTGTCCTAAGGTGACTGCTTCTTCGCTCTGTGCCATTTCTGCTTACAAAAGGTTTCCTAGGACGTTCTACTTTAAGATAGTGGGGCAACCTGTATCATCAAGTCCCTTCACTTCAGCTACCAACATCTCTGACTTCTCTTCACAGCTCCAGACCTTTATCTCAAATGCAACAAAGCCTAATCTGAGCTCATTCACCAGACTCATCCTTCTCCCCAGTCCTGCTCCTCCATTTGGGTTCATCCAGTGGAAATTTAGACACCATTCCACTTGTAATTGGTGATTCAGACACGTATGTTCTGGGGCCAACCCCCACACATATTATTTTATCATTTTTCACTTAGACTGTCACCACAATGGCCTTCAGACCAGGCGGGCTCCTCCCCGTCGTTCCCTGTTTCCTCCTATCCGCTCTCCAACATGTAATTAGAAAGATTTTTCTAAATTATAAATCTAGTCATAAACCAGACAACCCTTCCCTGCTGAAAGCCCTTCATTGGTTCTGGAAGATGTTTAGCAATTGCAGAATGGCAGCCCGTGAGCCATATCCAACTACTTACGCGTGCTATTTGGCCCAGATAGTAAGAAAAAAAAAAGTTGAATTTTAAGAATTCTGAATATTGTTAGAAGGGGCACACACTGTCCAGTTCTAGACTCTAATTCTATTGTCATCTACCCAGGTGGCCTCACTCTTTACGTTACTGGCCCAGTTCCTGTATAGACCCTGGATCTCAGGGGTCAAGTTTTTCACACAGCAAACAAAGCCGTTCCTGACCTGGCCCTGCCCACCTTTCTGATCTCATTTCATGCTTTTAACTCAGGTCTGCTGATGCCAAGGCTCATGTTTATCTACTACACCACACTAATGAATGCTACTTCTTTGAACCCTTGGGCTTATGAAATGTGAGAGGCCAATGCAGATAATAAATGGAGCAACAAACTCAAATGACAAGGAAGGAGTATGTGTGGAGTGGGTGTGGGTAAAAGGGACCAGACACAAAATCAGTGAGATAAAGTCAGTTGTGTGGGAAACACATCCAAAGATGTGTCATCCCATTTATTTTGGTGTCAGGGTTAAGGCAGTAAAATAATTGATTTTTCCAATCCCTGTGTTTTATTCATCTTTGTAGCCTTAGCCTGAGCCTTAGCAGGAACTGAATAGATGCTTATTGGGTAATGCATTTTTGTGGACATTTGCAAGAAGCTGAATGTCCTGCTACTCCCAGGCCTCAGTTTCTCTTTTTCCATCTCTCTCAGTATACCTACTGGGTGTTCAGGGTACATTCATGTTGTACCCAGGACACCTGCTTTCAGTATACCCCAGATAATCCTAATACCAAAGTAAGTAAATGAAAAAGAATTAAAAGTATGGCTAGAGATAGTAAATCCAGAGAGAGGATTCCATAGGAAAATAAAGGAAGGAAATGCTTTCTCCTCCCTTTTGCTTTTCTACCACTTGAACACAAGTTAAACCCATTATGTAGACATAAATAATATTATTGCTAAGACTAATGACATGGGAATTGTAAATATAGAGTGAGAAGCTATAATTTCCAGGGAATGTGGAAGCATTTTCCTTGCCTCATGCTATGGGTTTAAACAGCTTGGCTGGCCCCCACTTCTGCCATCTTTGATCCTTGTTCATCTTGGGATGCCACTGGGGCATACCCCTCCCATCCCTCATACAAAAATCCCCAAACACATACAGAACACAAAGCATGAGGCTCAGACTTCAGCAGGCATTAAGAGTCATCCAGAAAGCCTATAAGATACGGATTCCTGGGCCCTCCCATCCTGAGATAATAGGCTCGGGTGGTGCCAAGGCATCTGCATTTTAAACAAGTTTTCCTGGGGATTCAAAAGCAGACAAACAAAATTTCTCAGAAATTGAGAAACAATGTCATAAACATGAGTATTGTACAACATAAAAAATTTTCACGTTAAGTACCATGATTTTCTCTCAGGCATGGTCCAATTCCAACATGATTATCTTTTACTGTTCCCATTGCTAAGTAATTTTTTCATTAAATGTCAAAAATTTTGCTCTTGTCCCCCTGATTGCAGTTACCACGTCCTCAAAGAAACATTGTCCGTGTGCCCTTCATTTGTAACCTATTTCATTGGGTACTTATTTCTGACACTGAGGCAGCTAAGCACTTGAAATATATATTATGCAACAGTGCCTAGGTCCCACGCTCATTAAAATGATACTAAATTCTTAGGGTTTTTGTTTTTTTTCTTCACAGCATGTTGGCAGTCATTCACTTATAGTGTAATTCAGTATTGCAGCTCACTCCAATCAGTTCATCTCAATTCTGATCATTATGTTCAAAGGCTTACTCTATCCAGATGCCAAGTTTCCTCAACTGGACAAAAGCATAGCAGAAATATTTCTGTTTGGCAAGGCCAGGCAAATTTTTGGAGGCATTATCATGCCGCGGCAGGGCACTAGTCAGGTTATAATTTGCCGTTAATTGTTCTTCCCACAAACAGCAACAATGATTACCTCTAGGTCACTGGCACTCAAAGAAGGATTCCTCCTCAGCCACTGTAACCACCAAAGTACTTTCTGCAAACACCCTACTCAGGATTAGACTGCAAAGAATCTTGGATTCTGTCTGTTCAGTTGATTGATCTGGTACATGTTTCTTAATGGGTTAAGTCATAAACTTGACTGTGCATGTGCGTGCACATTAGAAACATGGCTATAACTCAGGGAAATCACTGGTCTCCCATAAAACCATCAGTGCACTATATGCACCATTTCCCCCACCTGCCATGTTTACAAGGCACCCCAAGGAGAACTAGCCTAAAACCCAGTGATCCATCTGCCTCTTAGTTCTAAGGGGTAATTATTGCCTCATCTGAGCAAAGAGAAATGTATGTCATGCTGCTAACCACGTCAGGCGACTGCTGTATGTGACTGACTTGCCCAGGTCATTAGCTTTTCTAATAGAGGCTGGAGTTGTGGCACAACGACAAACACACAAACACAATGCACTACCAACAAAAAATGGGGAGAAAAGTGCACAGAGGCCTAGATTCAGTGGGCCACACCCAGAACACAAATCACAAATAGGGGTTTTATCACTTCTCGTGGGCATGTTAAAACAGGAAACATGGGGAGGGGGAGTGAGAGGGAAGAAAGATAGGGTGATTTGACGCCAAAATATTGGTTAAAAAAAAAACTGACTAAAAATAAAAGAGAGAACATGAAAGCAGGGTTTGTTTGTTCTTTTTCTATTAACTTACTATTAACTGTACTTCCTTATGTATTCTTTTTCTTTTTCTAAGAAAGCATTAGTTAACATTCATTAAGAACGTACAATGTTTTCCTTGCCATGCACACAAAATAGGACCTGGTCTCTAATACAATATAAGCTTAACTGTGCCCACCTGCGGTCATAGTGACTAAGACCCAGTACAAGTTGTAAGGAATAGACTCTTTTAACAGGAGAATGACGTCCAAGTGCAAAATGACATGTGCTGATGAAATGCACAAAACACATGCATCTCTTCAGAGAAATTCTGCTAATAAGAAGCTATTAAAAGAAAAGCTCTGGGGACACGCCCTCAACGAATTGCAAAAGGTCACATACAGCTTCTTCCCTCTGAAATGAGATAGAGACAACATACAAATTAGCACACAGAATATCAAATCATTAAATGTTCCTCTCAAGGCTCCTGTGGGAAGGAAAGGGAGAAGGCAGTGGAAGGAGGGAAGGAAAAGGAGGTAAAAAAACGGACAGGTCACTCTGAAAATAGCATCTGGGCTTTTAATTTCACAGACCAGTAAAAATTAAAGGAAAAACATGAGGGTGAGGGTGGAGGACATTTCAACATAGAGTTGTCATTTATTTTGCTGAAGTACAACTCCAACCACTGTTTGGATTTTTTTGTTATAATACAAATGATAGGAAAGCCAGTCTCTCAAAATGAAGGATAGTCCTTTATGATAATTAAAGTTAACTTTATGTAAACTCAATGAATTATCCTTCTTTTAAAAACTGAATATCTTAGGACATTTGATGCTCTTCACAATTAATGCAGCCTTTGATACAGATTTAGGGAAAGACTCCAGTTTGCAGTTTTAAAACTGTAATTTTCAAATTAAATTGCACTGTGTTTGAGTAACATCTTCGCCTCTAATTTCACTATCAGATTGTAAGAACCCCTCTAACTCCTCATGCCCTCTTTCACATTAGTGAATGTGATGATTTATAAAGAAAACAAACTAATGCACAACAATCACAGTAAGGTTATGAAGTTACAGCAGCAACAGACATCTCTAAATTATCTGAGTTTCATTCTAGCAGAGGATGGTAGTTTTAAGATTTGCATGTACCTTGGTCTCTGACCTAACTGCCATGATAACCAACACGTATTGCAGCTTCAGTGTTGAAGTGGCTGGACTAAAACGAGCTATTTCCCCCTGCTGGTTGGACATGTTTTACAGTCTTTACCTCACTGCCTGCAGCTTTAATACTCCCCATAGTACTAAACCCATTTATTTCCCATCCACCAACTGACCTCCTAAAGCATCATTAACATGTCCCCCAAAGACCTTGCTCCTGTCAATTTTAGTCAGCACAGCACTCAAAAGCCGTCACGGGGCTTTACCAGGGCTCTTAGGAAAGGAAAGCAAAGAACGAAAAGGCATCAACCCAAACCTTGGGGAATAGCCAAGCAGGAAGATGAGACCCAGGAACAGAGGGAGTCCTATCTGGAGGCAGGATTCAAGGCTAAAGATCGAAAGGTAGGTTTATAGACACCCATCATTAGATGCTTCTGCCACTCAATTCTCAACTAGTTAATGGCAGAAGGATCAATATCTACTTTCAGTTTTCACGTACAGCATTATGGCCTTAGTGGGAGACAGGTCTCCTGGGAAGGAGGGTTGATCCAGGAAATAGGTCTTGGAAAGAATGATTCATGGCCAAAATTAACAATTTTATTTGTTTGCCAAATATATTTTCTAAGATCTATTTGGGGATTTTTATTTTGTTTTGACCAACTTTTTCTTTTTTGCTGGTAACACTGCTCACCGTGAAGTCAGTCAGAGAGAGAATGATTATGTGGAGAGAATTTCAGGAATAAATATGGAATTGCGTTATGTAAACAAAGCCGTGTCAGTGTGAAATGATAGTCCCCTGGGTTCATCCACATTCAACTAGAGTGATTCCTGAACTCCAAAATGGAGTGAAAGTAAACAGCATTACATTCTGCAAATACGACTCCAGGTTCTAGGAATCTTAACTACTCCAGCAGTTTTCCTTTTTTTTTCTTTCTGGGAGAGTGTCAAGCAAACCATCAGTGGGTTTCCATTTTACAATGGATTCAGCAACACGTTTTAAAATATAATACTTTGATAGAATTTTTTCAAAACCAAGTAGAGAATCTGAAGCATTGTAGAGAAAAAAAATATAAAAATAAGCAGCACAGTATTTCTAATATACAACTTATGCATTGGGTGGAATTATTTTGTGAAAGTATATAATAAATCTAAAGCTACACTTTTAAAATCCCTGAAAATGTAATCACCAATACTAAATACAATGGAATATTGTATCCTGCTAAATTAGGGCATTAATCATAGCACCTTGATTCATGTCACTTTTCATGCATGTGTTAACCTTCAAATTACATTTTCCCTAGATAAATTCTAAAAATTATCCTCTGTGAAACATTCTTCATGAATCATAAGACAGTCACTCCTTTAAATTTTACCCAAATTCCTAATACTTCTCAAAGAATACAAGTCCTTCTAAGTCATGTGCTTCAATTTGCATAATAGGCTCCGTCAAGAGGTAACGGTGGCACCTCCAGGAAGAGATTTATGCCTTTACCAAATATACTCACGACTCTAAGGAAACTTCCTCAAACATGTATCGAAACTGACATATGTTCTTTGTATTAAGAAACATCATTTATTAAGCACCTCTACAGGCCAGGACCTGCACTAGGACTATACTTAGGTACGTGGTCTCTCTCAACCTCTCGGCTACTCTACAAGGTAGGTATTATCATCCCATTTTATGGATGTAATTACTGAGGCTTAAGGAGATTAAGCGACTTGCCCAAGGTCACACAGCTCGTAAGGGGTAGAAAGGCCAGGGATTCCAGCCCAGGCCTGTAAGGTTACAAAGCCTGTGCTCTTTCCCTCTAATATACAAGGTCAGGCTGGTCCTGGGAAATAAACCACCTTGATCCTGACCTCATTCATTAGGACTTGCTTTATCTTTGAGGATTGCATTAGCAGAAGTACACAGGCTTACAAAGATTGCTAGTATAAAATGTACGCTTCTTTTTCCAGATTTAAAGAAGGAATACATTTTACAAACAGTCATAGAAGCAAGGAGTTAGATTTCACATAGTAAATTATCAACTAGAATAACATATAAAAACAGGTACGAAATTTCATTAGGTTGAACCACTTGAACCTGCTGTGTTCGTAGGTCAAAACAGCCAAAAAGATGCAACCTCATATCATTCATCCTAATAACTAACGTCTCGTCCTAGACTCTAAGGGGCCCGCTCCAGACGCATTTACAATGCCGGGCACTGTACACACCTCCTGCCTTCATTCCCGCGGGTACTGTACCTGAGCAGAAGCTGTTGCTGCTAATGGTCCTCGCTGAGCGCCCAGAGCCGCTGGGGTTGAACTCTCTGCTCTCTTCCTCCGAGAAGGGAGACTCAGAGGCTGGGGACACTTGGTGCTGTTGCCGAGGCAGATGGGGCCGAAGAATCAAACGGGGAATCCGGCTTCGGGAAATCTCCTTCTCATGATGCTGCACTCTCTGCTCCTTCTCCAAATTGGACATCAGAAATAAAACAAAAGAACATTTGTTGCCCCCTCTGAACTCCAGTCTGCTTCTGGGCTCAGTTTCTAAGAAGCCACATTTCTGAATATTGAATCTTCACAGAGTAGTCCTTGTTTCAGTAGCTAAAATGAGCTCCAGAACTCTTCTACTCAGCTAAGCCTTCTAATTTACTGAAGTGCACACACTCCAGCACGGATGTACACACACACACACACACACACACACACACACACACACACTTCCAGCTGCTAGCAGAAAGGCTATTCCATTCTCTCATGCAGTTCCTAACTCACCTTCCCATTCTGGCTTTTCCTATCACATTTAAGCTTTCTGCTCTCTCAAAGGCTCTTTATAACTCACAGCACACTCTGGCTTATTACTTGATTTCCTCCAGACTTCCATTTTGCTTTCCCTGAATTAGCTGTGATACTTTCACTTCTGTTTTCCTGTCTCCCCACAAAGTAGACCCCTATACCTGCAACAATTCTTTCCTGATAGATCACGCAGCCGGATCTTTCAAATCCCCTCTCTTCCGGCCAGGATTTTAATTATTCATTAATATCCTGGTACACAAGGCTTGTTGCCAACAGAAAAGCAAACAAAAATCCAATACCCGGTAAGATGGCTCCACCTTTTACATCATGTTTAGCTTTTGTTTTCCTTACAGGTCACCCATATGAAGTGATTTTTCTCTCTCTCTCCTTCAAGACACAGAATTAAATGCAGAGGGCCGTGCCTTCCTTGGCTTTAAAAATGCCTAAAAAGCAGTATTTTAGCAAAATTTTTCAATTTTTAAAGTGCTTTCCCAATCATTATCTTGTTTAATGTTTACAACCGAGGCCATAGGGAGGACACTAATTTGTGTCCCTATTTACAGATGAGGAAACTGAGGCTAAAAGAGGCAAGGATGCTTAGCCAAACTGCTGCACATCATCTAGAAGCAGAACGGGCGTGCAGTCAGTCCAGTGCTTTTCGGGGTCACCACCACCCTTCCTTATTAAAATGGACTCCTAGGAGGAGCTCTTTGCAAAAAAACCCCACTGCTCACTCCAACCTCTGCAATTGAAAAAGGGCTTTGGATTAGGTAACGAACACTATTTGGAAACATGACCTCCTGCTCATTTCCACGCGGCTTACCAGGAAGGGTCGCTGCCAAAGCAAACACCTCTGGGAGGCCCTCACAGGGCAGGAATGGAAGGGAAAGCCCCAGCCGCGGTAAGTCCCGCGGTCGCTCAGGCACCCACCCTATCCAGGGCAGAAAGCCGCACCCAGCCTCGGGGTTCGTTCTGCACATCAGTCACTCAGCAGGTATCACCCGTCAGTCACGCCGCTCGGCACAAGGCAGACCCTGAACCAATGCTGGCGTCCTTATTTCTCAGTCCCCAATACATCAAATCCTTTTTTATCCGCTTCACACACAGAGGACGTCGACTGAGAGCTAGATCCCAAATCTCCAATTTCAGGGGATGGGATTAACCATTCAGAGTCAATCTTTTTAATCCTCGGGTCAACCCTCCAAACACAGTGTCACCTCCCCATCTCCCAGGTCTCATCACTTGAGTAGCTGTCCCCTGCCTTCTCATCGTGCCCACCACCTCCTTGCCCCCGTTTACCACAACTCTAAACGTCACCCCTCCAGCTCTCACCTGACTTCCTTCCCCGCAGTGCCCACCACTCCTCTCCCTCCGGCGCTCGCGGACACCGCCATCCGCGCCCGCAAGACGTGCCCTCCTTACCTTGGTCTCCCGAAGGGGTCCCATCGCGCTGCCGCCCGCCGGCTCCTCGCGCCGCCGCTGCCGCCGTCCAGGAGGAGGCACCTGCGGGCACCGGGGCGAGGAGACTGCGCTGAGCCGGCGCGCTCTGCGGCCCGCGGCTGCTGCGGGGCCGACGCGCCGCCACCGCTGCGGCAGTTCGCGCAGGGCCCCGAGGGCACGCCCGGCCGCCCCGCCCCGGCCGGACACGTGGTGCCACCGCGGCTCCCGCCCCCGCCTCCCCCGACCTCCCTCACCTGCCTGCCCCCTGGGAGGCGCCTCGGCGCGCCCCGCCCGCCCGACTTTGCCGCGGGCCCTGCCCACCAGTTCCGCGCGCCCCTCCTTGTCTGCCGAGTCCGACCCGGGGAGGGCTTGCGGAGGCTCCAAGCATCTCCAGCAGGGTGACGCCCAACACCCCCTTTTTGGCACCTGGTATCGGGTTCGAAGGGGGTGCACGTCGCAGAGGAGAACCCAGAAAAGCTGTGACATCACTGAGAGCCAAACTGTAGAAAGGGAAAGTTTTTGCCTCGCGGCTGCTCCCTGCCCTCTCGGTTTTAAGTCAACTTACAGCTCCCCACACAATTACCTCGCAGGAGAGAGACAGGGTGGTCCCCCTCCACCCGGACCCCAGCCAAGCGAAAGCTGCACGACTGACACAGCGTCCGGGCTCCGGAATCTCAAAGGCTGCGATTCTCCTTGGAGGATTTGCATCCGAAGGGCCTGGCGATGGCAGCGCAGCACCGCAGGGACAGAAGGAAGAGGCCAGTTCCCGCGGGCTTGGGAAGCCAGGCCCCTTAGGGCGAGAAAGCCTTTTTCTCCAGCTCTGGCCCACAGACGCCCGGGAATGAGTACCAGGCACGCTGCTTTGGGGACACCGCACTTGAACTCAGAAAACCGGTTCAAGGCAGTACTCCACTCCCTTCTAGCCAAGTGCCTATGTGCCTAAAGTTCTTGACCTCTCTGAACTTCAAGTTTATCCTCGTTAAATTTGAGGGATAATAATAATAATACCTACGTCAAGGATAGCTAGGAGGATTAGATGAGGAAAACAAAAAAAAACAGCTATACCCAGCTGATTGAAGAGAACTTTCCAAAGGGCAAAGTCACGTCCAGCTCTTCCGTTCAATATTTGCTGAATCCTCTTACGTGACAGACAGAAAGGCATTTGAGGCAGACAGATTTGTTCAAAATAGCTCAAAAACCTGTTCAGCTGAGGACGTGGAATAGGGATCATCCGTCGTTTGGGTCATGGGCCTTGATTTATTACACTTATTACTGAAGTTTCATCTGATGATGCAACTCTACATGTATAATAACTTAGATGCCCTTTATTTCAGAATTGGAGAATATTCTAAGTAGCAATGTGGATGGGGAACAGCCCGATCGTTACACCCAGTGTTCCACAGGGAAGAACTATGATCCTTGAAAATGGTATCTGAACCTCCACCATCTCATTTGTCTGCCCTCCGAAAAGCATTTTTCTGAGTCCGCAACATTTAAATCTAGGAATGTACAGTGTGAGTCTAGAGAGAGCCTGAAATCAGAGGATTAGTGAAAGCAATTTGCCTCCTGTATACCCATAAATAAGTTTTATTCCACACATCTTCATGTCTTTTCAATCTACTTAGATTTGTTAAGTGAAGTTGATGATCTTGGGATCCTTTATTTTGTGGGAAGAGCTGATTAATTCATACTTGTATACCTACAGCTGTCTCAGATACGGACTTCAGGTAAGTGATGTTCCAGGATGATTCCTACAGTCTATTATTTCCAAAATTATGAGCCTGAGGACATAGACTGTGAGATAGGCTCGAACTGTTAACGTCAAACTGTTAAGGTGCTTCTGAGGTCCCTCCTGAGAATTAAATCTGGGGGCCTAACAGCAGAAACACCCTCCACGGAGCCGTCCAAGTCAGAACCTCAGAGTCATTCTTGACTTCTTCTCCCTCATGTGGCCCCGTATAGCAGAAAGCGTGAATGATCTCCACCCTACCCTAAAAATAATGTCTTGAACCGGATTACTTATGGCCTCTGTTTGACTGCATTATCTTCACTTAGAGCCTAAACCACAAACATCCTGGATTATCGCAAGAGCGGTCTAACTAAAGTTGTCTTGCTTCCAATCTTGCCTCTTATTCCTTTCTCGCCAGTTTTGCAATTTTTCCACGAGGCCAAATCTAGCCATGCTTCTTCATTAAAACTCATTAATGATTTCTCGGTTGTCCTCCAAGTAATATTCAAACTCCTTAATGTGGCACAAATGCCTTTCATGATCTGGCTTTGTGTATCTCTCCCATCTCATTTCTTGACACTGCCCTTCTCTGATCCTCCCTCCCTCACCACCCCTACCCACCCCCAATCCATCGCCCCTGCCACTCTCCCTCCACATACAAATGGATACCCCTTGAACTCTAGCAACTGCAGTTCTCAGGAGGTACCGTGTTCTCTTTTTCCTCTAGACTGTTGCACACTCTGGTCCCTTTCTCTAGAGCGTTTCTTGCACCCCACCCACGCATCCTCCTCAACTCCTAAAGATACATTAAGTTTCATTTTAGAAACAGTTTCTTCCAGGAAACGTCCCCTGATCCCCCAAGAAGATCGGTCCTTACATACTTCCAGGACACCTGTATTTAATTCACCCCAGGAAAACTGTTATGATCTTGTATCAGAATCCCCTACTTATTTGTCTGTCTTCACCAGGGATGTAGGCAGTGCCTAGTACAGGTCCTGACACAGTAGACACTCAATATATAACAGTCAAATGAATGAATGCATGAATAAGTGAATTTTCTAACCCCCTAAGGGGCCCATCAGTACAGGATAAAGAACATAGACACAACTTCTGTTTAGAAAATGACTCAGATAAAGCTGCCTCCAGTATTTCTTTGTATTTGATGATGGGGTGTGTGCCTTAAAAAAATCCAACATGTGTTAAGTGAAAGCCTTTACTGCAGAAGTGCAGGCAGTGAGAGGCCGTGCTGTAGCCCTGTTGTCACCATAGCAACCTGCTGAGGGAAAGGCTGATGATTTAGTGTTCAAACGCTTTTTAGCTCTGTACTTTTGGAACCCAAGGCTGTTTTTATGCTGTTCTAAAAGGCAAGTTTTACAAATGCTAATATCTATCTTGCCTTTAATTTCATTCAAGTGTTTCTCACGTCATTAAGTGTCTTATAACGCTTGCATTATACCATCAAAGAGACATAATCTAATACAGTATATTATAGTCATCTTTTATCTGCTTTAAAATATTCTCTGGTTTTGTAATTTTGTGGCTTTTCCTCTAGAAATGAATGTAATGCTGATTTTTTTAGAAAGTAACTAATTCAGAAGGCTGGAACCCTTCAAGATTATAAATAATATCCCTGCCCAGACCTGGGAAGATAGGTATTGTAGGCTGGGAGAAAAGGGATGTTTTTATGTAATTATGGCCCCAAATTTGGGATAAATTATTCGATTCTTTGCCTATGTGAAATCTGTAATTAAGTGATTCATACCTTTCATTTGCACACAACTATATTTTCAGAGCCCTTTCACATGTATAATCTTATTTGAGCCTCACAAAAATCCTGGGAGGCATATGCTGTCAATCCCTGAAACCAGGTAAGTCATAAAGGACAGGTTTTTCTTGATAGGAACCCCCCAGACTGCAAACTTCACAGAAAAGACAATACAAACGCACTGCCAAAGAGAAAAGGTCTGCACCATTTAACCAAGATACCTCCCCGTCCCCCACATCCGCTCTTCCTCTCAGCTCACCTGCGTATGCTGGGGTCTCTCCCAGACTCAGTCAGGGCTGACAAAGCCCCAGCTCCTAATCCTATCAGCCGTGCGAGCCAGGGCTGCCGTCTGTCTCAGTGACCCGATGTTGGGTGATCCTCACAGCAACAAGAAGCAGCTGACGTGCTTTACAACACGTCATGGAGAAAAGAAGCTGCTTTCTGGGGCATCCTGGGATTTTTTTTTTTTTTTTTTTGTGGTGGGGTGGAGACCCATATTTTTCTTGCCAGGGAAAGAGCTGCCTGTTTTCCCGTAAGAGCATGTGTGAGTGATCCACTCTCCTCTCACTGTATGTGTTGTTGTTACTCTATGGTTAAGGGATTTTGATGTTGTAAAACTGTAATGGGTAGAATTCTGCAGGATCACTCCCTGAGGAGGGGGTCCAGAGAGTACCTGAGGCAGACAGGAGAGTGGGTAACCGAGGCAAGGCGGGCTTGAACCTTTGTTGGGTTCAGAGTGTGTCAATTATCTCTGCTCTGCCAATGAGTTTTCAGTCAGAGATATCTCTCAGACGAAGAACAGGAATGAAGGGAGAGTCCAGGTGAGGAGGTAGAGGTTGGTGGTTGGGGTCTCTGAAGGATGGTAAGGATACAGTCTTCTGCTTGTCTAATGAGGAGCGGACATGAGGTAATCCTCCCCAAAGCCGTCTGCTGTTTGTGGCCATTTGTGAGAATAGGGGAAGATATTAGCCAAAGACACAGGTATGGT
This sequence comes from Balaenoptera physalus, assembly GCF_965194825.1. Lineage (NCBI taxonomy): Eukaryota > Metazoa > Chordata > Mammalia > Artiodactyla > Balaenopteridae > Balaenoptera > Balaenoptera physalus. The sequence goes on from NC_138895.1 coordinate 58,076,098, forward strand.
TACTGTATTGAGCAAACTGGGGAAACATGGATGGACAAGTCGGTGTTTACTTCTTGGGACAGTAGATTGGAATGATTAAATCAAGATGCTCTGGAAAGTATGAGTGTAAAGGTTGCCATCCAGATAGGAGAAACCAAGACTTGACATTTATCTAATGAGATGATTCAAATGATGGGACAAGACAGGGAGATGTGTGGATCTACAGACTTACAGAAAAGGCAAAGGAAGTTAGTTATCTGTAAGGTAAACAAAGGAAGGCCTAAATCCAGAGGCTGAATTCTGGACCTGAGAGAAAAGCACCTTCCTTTCCCAGGAGACCAAGAGACCAGAAGGTATGAGAAGGACAGGGCCTTTGAAAGCTACCTGAACCCAGTGGGGTAGCTAGCCTCCTAGAGGGATGAGGAGTGAAGGCTGAGATTCTCCTCAGACTTGGCAGGGGTAGAACTGGTACCTCAGGTTAGAGGCTCTGAGGGATTCATTTAGTATCCCACAGTCTAGGCTCAGAAAAAAATTTATAATCTGGGTTCTCAGGAAGCAGATCTGCGGCAAGATTTGAGTTACATAAAGATAAAAGAATCTGTTCTCCATTATATGATTTATTTCCATGAATTTGCATTTATTTTCCATTCAATTTTCTAGTAAACATGCTTTCAAATTTTTAACAATAATTCTGCCTTTATTTGTTGCTTTTAGATTGGGGGGAAAGGAGGATTTTGAGATTGTCTACTGGAAGGACAAGAGCACTATTGCAAAATGGGGCAGAGCGCCCCTAGGGGCCAACTACTATGATGGCAGCTACAGAAGCCAAGGGGAAACCTGGAAGCACCAGACAGCTGCACTGCTGGTGGCGGGTGGAGGTATTACCTCTGCAGTTGTGGAGCTGAGGAGACTTTTGATTTCTGCTTTATTTACACCTCCTAGGCCATTCCTATGAACCAGTTTCCTTTATTACCAGAAATCTTGTGACCTACTGATTAAACCTAGCCCTTGCTATGTAGTTGTAGCTCCTCTCAAATCCACAGCAGAAAAATCTGTAGGAAGATAAATCCAGAATTTGGGAATCTGGCTTATGTTGTTTCATCTGCCCATGTGTCCTTTCTAGTTATTTCTAGAACGCTGTTTCATCAAAGAGAAAAAATGCTTTAAAATAAGATAACTTTAATATTTTCTTTTTAAAGGTACTAAAACCACATCGTCAAAATTTTGGCAATTAAAAGAAAAATATTACTCATCATCTCATTGCCCTAACATCAATTATCCATATTCCTTCTGTTAGCATTTTCGTGTATTTACTTTCAGGCTTATCTACTGTGCATCAAAATAGCACTATTAAAATGAGAATACGATTCTAAGTGACATATGGCATTTTAGGCCTTTGATGCCATCTCATCTGGCTGTTTCTGGATGGCTAGCATACATAGCTACTGTTCTCCCATGAAGTTACTCACCTTCTGTTTGTCTTCTGATTGGGCACTAATCTGAGATACGAGGCTCTCAGCTCGTTGACAAACAGCTCAGGCTGCTGCTGGAAGCTCAGAGCGCAAGGATGGCTTCCCAGGTCTCTGGTGTCAACTGCACTGGCCAAAAGTTTCAAGAAGAGCTGCCGGTGGGGGAGAATTAGCAAATTCCAGACTGGAGAAATGACCTCAATTCAGAAGTTGATAGAAAAACAACTGTGTCTCTTTCTATTCAAAATCCCAGCTTCTGGCTCGCCATAATGTGATGTTAATTCAAGGGAGAGCAGGAAAGTGAGATGAAGTTCCCAAAGTTTGCAAAGAGATCTGTGATGGAAAAATGTAGTTTAATAAAGGACATGGACTCTCAAGTCCTGAAGGCCCAGATTTGACTCCTTCTTTGCCTCTTTCTGACTGCGTGACCTTAGAAAAGTTGTTTAGCCCCTCTAGGACTCAGCAGGTGATAAGTACATGTTAGTTAAAGAAAAGAAGGAAGGGAGGAAGGAAGGAACGAAGAAAGGTCAGGTTGCACCAGTTAATGTCTCTGCGCAAATTAACTTCTCTGATCCTCATTTTCTCACATATAAAATGGGCCTAATAACAGTAATCAGTTCATACTACTGTTGTTAAGATCAGACAAAAATACATGCAAAGTCTATCATTTATGTCTGGCACATGGTTGGAGCTTAATAGATATCCTCTCTCCCTCAGGACCAAACCATTCCAACCACTACTGTTGCTACCTGCTTGCTTGTTTTGCATTCTCCTCATCCTAAAGATTTTTATTTTAACTGTCATTAAAGGGGAACAGTAAATTTTCCCCAGATGACTTATGATATAATGTGAGAAATGATTTCTCATTAGAAAAGAAGTTGACAGGACTTTTCTTCCCAAAGGTAGATGGAAAAGGTTACAGTCAATGGCAAGAAAAATGGCCAGATACCTATCATTCATTCATTCATACATTCGTTCATCCATCGATGTTTGTTTTGTTCCTATTCTGAGTCAGACACTGGCTTAGACACTGGTTCGAGAGCATTCAAAGATGAACAGTTTCCTGTCCTCAAGAATCTCACAGTCTAATTAATAGAGATATGGGTATGGCCATCAGCTGTTACACTATTCATTGTGTTAACACCATGACTTGCCAGCATCCGAATTAGACTGGAGTCTGAGATTTCCAGGGGTGAGTTTTTTTATTTTTTAAAGAATTTCTCATTCATTCATTCATTCATTCATTCATTTATTTATTTATTTATTTATTTATGGCTGTGTTGGGTCTTCGTTTCTGTGAGAGGGCTTTCTCTAGTTGCGGCAAGTGGGGGCCACTCTTCATCGCGGTGCGCGGGCCTCTCACTATCGCGGCCTCTCTTGTTGCGGAGCACAGGCTCCAGACGCGCAGGCTCAGTAGTTGTGGCTCACGGGCCTAGTTGCTCCGCGGCACGTGGGATCTTCCCAGACCAGGGCTCGAACCCATGTCCCCTGCATTGGCAGGCAGATTCTCAACCACTGCGCCACCAGGGAAGTCCCCAGGGGTGAGTTTTGAGATAAATTTTGAGGGATGAATAGATAGTATTATAATTTTGTCTCCTTCAGAATCCCTTTCTCTTGATCGCTCCTCTCTTCTCCTTTCCGCTCCCTTCCCCTCCCTCACCTTGTCCTCCTTCCCCCTCCACCTTCTTTCCACTTTGAGAGACTTTTGCTGCCCTAATTGTTAATTAGCTCTATTATTTAAAAATTCAAGAACACCATGTTATACTGCCACCTGTTGGCTCATTAGTAAATTTCTCTTCTGACACGTAGTTTCTTTGGTTTGCAACAAAGTTTTCATAACAAACCTTAGTAGTGCCTTTATTGAAACTTTCTGCACTTTCAGAAAACTTTCGTAGTTGAAGGTTACACAGAACTGAATACCAATGAATAGCATCAATATTCAGTGGGTATAGGATAATGCGCATGTGCTTTGTGGTCCGAAAGACAATAGTCCAAAGCTCCTTTCTTCTTTTTACCTGCCAAGCCACTGTAGACAAGCAAGATAAGTCATATGCAGTCATATGGTAAAGTCATAATCAGAGAGTCCCTACCTTATATATTCCAAGGTGTATTTTTGAAATTAATAGACTTTATTATTATTTTTTTTTTTGAGCAGTTTTAGGTTTACAGAAAAACTAAGCAGAAGGTACAGAGTTCCCATATACCCCTTCACCAAGATCTACTTTTTTTACTTTTTATCTTTGGGCACCATCCATTCCCTGTCTACCTGATTAATTAAGTATGATTATACTCTACTTCTAAAGAAGGTTCAAGTAAGTGCCTATCAAACGGATCTATATACCTTACTCTTCCCCTGCCCTACCCATACCCCTGACCCATTTGGTTTACCTCCAAGGTCTTCTAGATCTCCATGGTTGACTAAACACCAAGACTTCTGGATCCTTCTTGGATAGTCTTAACAGCACTACCTCTCCTCTGGCCTGAAACTGAGCATGGGGAAACCACACAACCCTGAAAATGAATGACATGGCTAGCACTGGCCCTCTAACTGCAGTGGGGTCTCAGGGCTGCCTGCAATCATTTTATGCTCCCTAGTTAACATAAATTCTCTCTTATTCTTTATAGTGTCTATTTAACACCTTCTTTGTATTTCAAACCTACCAGCCTACCACCTCATCTCAGGCTGTGCAGAAGCCCTTCTCTCCTGACTGACTGACAAAATAGAAGCTGTTAAGAGAATTCTCTCAGTCTCCTGCCTCCAAACCTATAAATTCACCTACCTCCATCCCATCCTTTCCATGTCCGGTCCTGTAGAATGGAAGCTGTCCCTCTTCTGTACAGGGGTAATTCCTTTATCTGGGCTTTGGATCCCACTTTTTTCCACCTCTTAAGCAAAGTTATCCCATCAGTTAGTCCTTCGAACTCCCCAGGTTTCTATTTCCTTATCTGAAAAATGGAATAATCACAGTACCTACCTGTGAGCATCAAAGGAGTTACTAAGCATGAAGAACTTGGAAGAGTGCCTAGTATATATTGAGCATTCAGTGAGTGTTAGCTGTTATTATTAGCTATTATACTTTTTTTGGATAACTTTAACCTACTTTTCTATCAGACACTTCACATCAGCATTTAAACATGCTGAAACCTTTCCCAAGGAAATAAGTTACTCTCTGAACTCTTCTGCCTTTCTAGTACTACCCAGTTGCTTCTCCCCATTCCTCATAGAACTTCTAAAAAAGAGTCTGTATTCCTGGGTCTCACATTCCCTGCTCCTTCACCCAACCCACTCCACTCATGCACCTGTACCCACCATTCTACCAAACAGCTCTTGCCCAAAGTAAAAATTACTTCCATGTGGTTAAATCTAATGGCTAGTTTTTATCTTAAGCTTGATCTCTCATCAGTCTTTGGCATGATAAACACTCCCACATTTTTGAAACCAAATTTCCTTCTGTAACACAGCCCTCCTGAGTTTTCCCACTGACCCAGTATCCTTTTAGGCCATTTCTTAAATGTTGGTGTTTCTCAGCCTAGCCCTGACTTTCTTATGTTTTCATCCTACCTTCCCTCCCTGGGTAATATCTTTCTTTTCAATTGTTTCAATTACTGTTTATATGCAGATCTTCCATAAATTCTATAAATCTTTATTCCATAACTATCCCATAATCCAACTAGATATCTCAGGGTCCAAAACTCAGTATATTCCAATTGAATTCATCATACTTCCTCTAAAAGCTGATCTTTTTCTTGTGTTCCTTATAATAAATGCCATCCTCGTGTGGACTCAGGAAGCTGGGTGACACTGTCAACTCTTCTCTCTGTCACCTTTACAGCAAATTGGAACCTAACTCATATCTGTTCTACCTCCTAATTATCTTTAAAATGTGTTCATTTTTCTACAATTTCTTGCTGCCTGGATTTCTAACCCTGTGCACAGACTTGTCCCTTTGGTACATTTTTAAACCATAGCCAGAATGATGTCTTTAAAGTGCAAATCTGATCATCCCCTACCCTGGCCCCAGTTGAAACCCTTCTATGCTCACTATCACCCTCAAGATAAAGTTTATACGCTAACCTATGGCTTACAAGAAAGTTCATATGCTAACTTACGGCTTACAAGATCTCGCATGATCTAATCGGTGCATTCTAACTCTGACTTTCACCAATGGTTTTCCTTCTGTTTACAACACTTCCCAATCTCAAACCTCTACCTCCCACCACCACCATCCTGTTTCTATTGCCCTCCAGATGTATTCACTAGAAAATCTGATTTGTTAGAGGAATGCAATTTACTCCAGCCTTGAGTGTGAAATAGAAGAGAATGATTTCTGGTTTTGAAATGCTTTCTGCTGGAACTATATGGGGGTATAGTATTATGGCAAGATAAAGCCATATTAAAGATATGGTAAACATAGAAGCTGTGTTAGCTTTTGGGTTTGTTATATGAATTGAAGAGCAATTCAAAAGAATTTTTTAGTGATCAAGTGAAATAATGACTTCCAAACTGGTATAACTTGAAAAGCTTCTGCCATAGAAAATACATTTCATCTTATTTATTATAAAATATTAGGCTTAGCTTCATTATTTTAATGAACTCACTTCTCTTAAGCGAGAATTCAAAGAATTCTCTTTGCAAATGTACTCCCATGATTCTTTTTTATAGTTTTACCTCTTGTTTTCCCCTACCACTTATTTGACTTTTATTATTAAAACAGAAAACAATTCTAGATTAGGATTTTTTTAAAAAGACAGTGGCATTTATATTTTTAAATATTCATATGGTTGCATTGCTATATTTTTATTGTTATAATAAACTCAGTAAAATGCAATCTTTTCAAATAAATATAAGATTTTAGCAGATCTATTTTGAAACTCGGCAAGATTTTTAATATAATAGTTACTTGGGAAGAGAATATTAGAAAACTCCACATTACAAATGCTTTTAAAATACACTTGAGAGCAGCTGATTTCCTAATGCTTCAGTTATTAAATATAGAAGTGTGAATTTGTTAAAACCAGTGTGCTTATGTCTCCCATGGTAAACAACTCGTTTTTTTTGTATGTAAATTACTATTTTTGGGCTTCCCTGGTGGCGTAGTGGTTGAGAATCTGCCTGCTAATGCAGGGGACACGGGTTCGAGCCCTGGTCTGGGAAGATCCCACATGCCGCGGAGCAGCTGGGCCCGTGAGCCACAACTACTGAGCGTGCGCGTCTGGAGCCTGTGCTCCGCAACAAGAGAGGCCGCGACAGTGAGAGGCCCGCGCACCGCGATGAAGAGTGGCCCCCGCTTGCCGCAACTAGAGAAAGCCCTCGCACAGAAACGAAGACCCAACACAACCAAAAATAAATAAATAAATTAATTAAAATAACCACGTCCCTTTAAAAAATAAATAAATAAATAAATAAATAAATAAATTACTATTTTTTTCCTGCCTGTGCTGATGTCAGTATTTCTCTCCACAGAGTTCTAAATTCAGAAGTATTTCCATAGAAAAGGACTATATTGAAATATTGCAAATGGAGAATAAACATAGACCTAAGAACCTTCTAGTTTTCATTTTTGGCCTTTAATTATGCAATAATGGATATCTGAAAAATATTGTTTTAAAATAAGAAAATTATTCATCACTAAATACAATGGAACCAAAGCAAATAATAATTAGGCAGTTTCTGTAATTTCACCTAAGAATTGCCTTACAGCGTTATACTTTTACGGCTGTAAATCTTATCCTGTGAATTCCACACGTTTTATAAATAAGTGATTTTATTTATTCAACAAATATTCACTGAGCCTTTCTTCGCTATGTACCAAGAACTCCAGTAAATACTAGGAGAAATTTAAATAGTTTGCCTTGGTAGCAGTAATAGGTGTGATTTTTAATTTCATTCTGTGCCCTTGCACGGGGTCCTAAGTAGGGTTTAGACTGTTATATGGCCATGGAAAATAAAGGTAGAATGAAGAACTCCACCCAAATATTTAAGCCATGCTGCATCCTTTTGGGCAGCTTTTAAATAACAAAATAAAATATTATCATTTTAACACTTACAGGATAATGACATGATCTGTTTAATATTAATACTTCAATTTCTATCTTTAAGCTATATTTTAAGAAAGAATGAAAACACAGAAAAATAAACATGACAAAAGAATGCTACTTATTAATATATGACATGTGCTGTATTTTTTTCTTTATAATTAAGAAATATGGTCAAGTGAAAATCAAGCAAGTCTTTTTTTTCCCCTTGGTTGAATCCCTTGAATTCCTTTTCTACAGAGTGCTGCTATTTCTATAAACATTACAAACTAAATGGACACACAACAATGTTTAATGGTAGGAAATGTACTCACTTCATTTTATTTTGCTCTATTATTACACTTTACTGCAGACTAGTCACTTGTCCATACTTTATAAACATAGGCAGAGATAATGGTGATTTACAGAGGGGGTTTGAGCACAAAATGCTGTTTCTTTTTTATCAGAAGGAAGATGGTTCTCCTTCAAAACTGAGGTTTTCTGATGGTCTTTTGCCAAAGGGTATTTTGTTTGTTCTGGTGAGTTTTAATAAAAAAAGTTAGACAGCACGTCTGCAGTTATATGCTCCTGGCATTGGGCCTTCCATAGAAATGTGCATTAGATATTCAAGCCCTGTCTCAAGCATTCTATTCCTGTAACCTGACTTCATCCGTTCCCTTCCACTGTTGCCATTGAAACTGGAAATGACTGCGGAATACAAATCATATGATAAATATTGGGGAATATGTCTTTGTAGTTTTTCAGCACCACTGCCAAACTTCTTGCCTAGGGAGCTGTGGGAGGCTTTTCAACCTGAAACCTGTGAGCAGTCCCATTCTCTGGCCAACTGGGAAGCAGCCACATGATTTTATTGCAGCAGCCCTTCGAAAGGATTAATAAACATTTCAAGTTCTTTGACTGCATATGCTTTTAAGGCATGCTCATGGTTGGGCCCATATTTATATCCAATACTTTTAAACACTGGGATGCATCTTCTATATGAATATCCCCAAAATGTGACACACACAGTTTTAAATAACATTGTTATAAATGAGGACTCTTTCCCTAAAATTTTTCATCACAACACTATCCCCCATTTTGTCTGATCCTACTGAAGGATACTAGCTTGGGGTTTCTTTCTGCATTCACCAGTAAATCACTGAGTGGAAGACAATGCCATTTGGAGAGTAGGTCTAACATCTCAATGATGAGTAGAGGTGTAGGACAAATTTTGCTAGTTAACATCTTCAGGTAGCACTGGATTCTCACTTGTAGGCCTGAACTTATGATTTTCTCAGTGACCATGCTTTTAAACAGAGGCTCTCACACAGGGAATCTATGAAGGAGGGCTATGTCTGCCCTGTTTTTATGCTCTAACCAGTGCATTCCATCTGCTTTCTTCAGTGTTGTTAAGCAGTCCTCCACAAAATCTGCTAAAGTTTTTTTTTTTTCTTTTTAACATCTTTATTGGGGTATAACTGCTTTACAATGGTGTGTTAGTTTCTGCTTTATAACAAAGTGAATCAGCTATACATATGCATATATCCCCATATCGCCTCAAAAATATGGAACGCTTCCCGAACTTGCGTGTCATCCTTGCGCAGGGGCCATGCTAATCTTCTCTGTATCGTTCCGATTTTAGTACGTGTGCTGCCGAAGCGAGCACTCTGCTGAAGTTTTTAATTCACGAAGGCAAATGGGGGCTGTTTGATGTAAGTTATGAAGAGAGGTACGTGTGGCAAAAAGGTCAGCAAAGCCAGTGTTTTACAGGTGTTCGAAGCTGCTAGCTCTCTAAATGGTGACTAAGACGAAGGTATTGAAACTCAGAAGGGCATTTCCTGCTTGAGCAGGTCAGGGACTTCTCCATTTGGAGAGTGGAGTTAATACCCATTAAACCAATATGCTTGTTATTTACATCTCCACTCCAAGCTCCGAGACTGTGTTAAGAATTGTATTTTCTTCAAACCTTGTATTCACCTGCTTGGTCTATTTTAAACTCAATAACTTAACATTTGGCAAAGGAGTCTTACCCACATAGAATGTATACATCATTTCATGGTCACTAAGCACTTGTGTTTTCAGGCCTGTTAATAAGGATGGAAAAGTACTGGGTTTGCCGAACAGTGAACATTAGATCATGCTTGACAACTTTCTCAATGATGTGGGTGAGCCTTATGTGTACTTTCAGCAAAGTAGTCTTGCCCAAGTCTACTCCATGATGGACTCCCATTTGGGCAATGAGAGAAAATTAGCCAAGGGAATTTCCAGTTTGGCCGTTGTGTAGGCAATAACAAACAACTTGACAATCTGCTGCCTTTTGTTTGTCCCGACACTGACATGACTTCTAGTCATGATTGCCAGTTTGAGGTTCTCCAGTGTAACGGGGTAGAGACTTTAAAAACTGATAGCTCTTTGATGCATTTCACTGCCTACGTGTTTATTTACATTGTCCTTTTTCAATGAGGAGCCCACAATGTCAACAAAGGCAGCAGTGTGTCTCACAGTGGCCCATTTTGAATTTGTTCCTTTGTACACAGAGAACAATAAGTTTTACCAACCACAGCCCCATCGCCAGATGCAAACAGCTCTTCACCTCTGCCTGCCATTTTTTAACCTCCCCACACTAAGAGCCATTCTGCTCTTCCCTTCCACTCCTGTTTTTCACTTAGTAGTAACCCTCTCTTCTAAATCTTATAGATCTTCTGTGGGTCCTACTCGTGACCTGTCAGTATGAGAAATGGAACATATATATTTACTATTAATTAGCTTTAGAAACAGAGGTGGGTGTTTTAGCAAAGCTGTTTCTCAAAGTCAGTTTTTTAAAAATTATATTGATAAGCTCTAAGTACATTTTTCATGTGAAAATATAAGTGCTACATGGAAAAGGACAAAAAAATAATTTTGCTTCTATATCAGCCTGAATGTTTATGAATCAAGCAGCCAATTAGTCAATTAGCCAAATAGTTCTCATGAAATGACTCTAAAATATACCGAATTCTGAACCATCTTCTGGCAGTATCCATTTGGCTTCATTTATTTAATAAGAAATATAGAGAAAGACATTTTTCCACATTGATTTGAAATTTAAAATAAAACCAGAATCATATTTTTTGTTTCCAAATCCAAACGTAAAAGCCCTTTTTCTTGTTAGGCTAGGAAGGAAGTTGGTCCACAGTTATCTGTAAATTCTTTCATTTTTTCCCCCATTTACAGTTATAATGAATCAGTTCCATCAGCATGATAGTGAGGAGTTACAAGTTATTTTAACATCTACCTCATTATTTATATCTGTTGGAAAGATGAGTGTATCACCAACTTTCTGGACTGTGTACTTGACTCTGTTAGTATTGTGTCTTATCTCAAAAAATCCAATTGGGGTTCCCAGCTGTTGTCTGATATTTTAATATTCACACTCACCATTTTTCAGTGTTAAGGTTTATTTTCTATGGCTCAAATGAGAATATATTTCCAGGTCTAGTGTGGCCAGTTTGTTTGTTTGTAAGAGTATTATCTGTTCAAACAGAAGAAAACCTTTAATTCAAGGTTAAAGAAAACAATAAAGAAAATATAGGAATTAATAACAGGAAAATATAGGAATTAATATAGGTTATTAATTAATTAATAACCTAAATAAATATAAATAAGACACATTAATTACCACTATTTTCTACTCACTTGACAAGGATTCATAAATATTTTTGACATTACCATTTGACTCTAATCTCCAAATTATTTCTCACTAAGCAAATGTTTATTGGGTATATATTCTGACTCAGATACTACTTTTACTTTTGACATATAAAAGGGAGGTCCTCATTCCATAGTGGGTGGAGGTTGGAAAGATATGAACTCCTTTGTTAAGAAATATACAGAAAGGAAATTCTGGAAACATACAGAGAACATAGACCTGTCCACGTACAAATCGAAAGTAGCTTACTCTGTAAATGCTATGAAATTCTCCATATCATATCCCAAGAACCGTAAGAAAAACAGGAGAAGGTTGAAGCTAAAGTAAAAAAAAAAAAAAGGAAACCTAAAATGGTACAACAGGGGTGAGGACATTGCATGAGGAAACTAAATCTACAAGGATTCAAATCCAGAGAGGGAATGGCTGAGTGGGTTTTGGACAGAAGTGTGTACACCATCTAGTGTACAGACACAGTGATCTCAGACTTGTCCACTCAGCACATACTGGAATATGAGTATTGAGGAAGCACCTCCTGACTCCTGAGAAAGTCAAGACAAAGTCAGTTGCCTTTGAAGGGCAGAGAAGTTCCCTGGTTGGGGTAGAGAACAGTTAAACTACTGAGTGTGGAAAGGAAATGCTTAAGTGACAATTTGTACATTAAAAAATATTTACAAATATTTATTTGTAAATAAAAATTATTTACAAATATTTATTATTTGCAAATAAAAATATATTTAATATATGGAATGAAACCAGTGCCATAATTTAGCTCCTAAATCAGATGTCTGGTGCCACCGATGTAAATGCAGTGAGAATGAGATCCATAATGTGGGTTTAGACCGTGGTGCCCTTCTTTCATGCACAGTGCATTGTAACAGAGTGTGTTTTACATGAGCCTGGATAATATAGAATAGTTTTAACTCAACAGAATGGAGAAATGGCTTTTAAAAGTCCTCTGCCAAAGAACTGCAGCCTGAAGTTCATGCTGGTAGTGCAAGGAGAAGCAAACCAGAAAATCATACAATTGCCTCTTCCTCCAGTATGAATTCTTCATCAGCTACCTTACTAAGCGAAAACAATGGATAATAAGTTACACATACCAAGGGTATATGCTCAGAAGTTTTGTTATAATAGAGGTGTGTGACAGACCACTGGTCTAGGGTCATATAACATGAAATACCAATATGCCTGCTTAAAAAGTCATTACCTCCAAGAAGTAATACCTACGGAATAATTGCAATCTTTGGTACCTCGGCTGTATGCTCTTCCCCTGAGAACTTTTGATTTCTCTGTAATCCTTACTGTAAAATTTAGATCTCCAGTTTGTCCAAGCTGAGGTCTTTCATCTCCAAATCTCACCTGGAGATGTCTACTTGGAAATACTGTTGTCCCAAACCCAAATTAGCTTCTCATCCCAAGTTTACCATTGTCACCCTCACTTCTTTAGGGTGTGAGATAGAAAAGAGCATAGAAGTTAAGAGCATGGTGTTTGGATCTAGGCTGCCTGGATTAAAATTTCCGCTCAGCTGTGACTTTCGACAAATTATATTCTTTCAATGAATTTTTGTTTCCTCATTTATAAAATGGGAGAAGCATTAGTACTTACATCAATACCCACATCATGAAACTCTGGAAAATCCACACAAAACACTGTCTGGCACAGAGCAAATGTTCAAAAACATTAGCCATTATTATTTTTTAATCTGTGCTCAAAACCCTGGGGTCATTTTGGACCATCCCACCCACATTTTTTAATCTCCTGTTTCCCATCAGTCACCAAGTCCTGTCTGTCCTCCTCTTAAAAGCTGTTCTTGGTCTAATCCCATGGCCACTGCCCTAGAGAGACACACACCCTTCCAATTTAGGTTAAAGCCAACAGTGTCTGGTGTGGTATTCCTTACGCAGCCTCTCCCCAACTCTATCTGTATATGAATCTAATCTATATACGACTCTAGAACAGGATTCATTAGCACATTAGCATAGGATTCATCTTGTAGATCCTCTCCTCAAAAATCTTCTTGGGCCCTCTGGTCTCTACCAGACATTGTGTAAACCATGGCCTTGGCTTTAATAGCCTTCAAAGTTGGCTTTACTTTGCAAACTTCCTTTGTATCCCAGCCTGCTTTCATTTCCCATTTTCTGAAGTATGTGTTTCACAGAATTTAGCACCAATTCTCCATTTGTTTTCTGATTATCTGTTTGTCTTTCCTTCTCAATCCTGAAGGCAAAAGAAGTATGTACTTTACTTTCTTTTTACCCTCCCAAAGTACCTGGTCCCAAACATAGTAAACAGATTGTAAATACACACTTATTGATCAGTTGATTAAAACATATGCAATATCAGGACTTCCCTGGTGGCAGCAGTGGTTAAGATTCCGCCTGCCAATGCAGGAGACACGGATTTGAGCCCTGGTCCAGGAAGATCCCACATGCCACGGAGCAACTTAAGCCCGTGTGCCACAACTACTGAGCCCACATGCCACAACTACTGAGCCCACATGCCACAACTACTGAAGCCCGTGCGCCTAGAGCCCATGCTCCAACAAGAGAAGCCACCGCAATGAGAAGCCTGCTCACTGCAACAAAGAGTAGCCCCCGCTCGCTGCGAATAGAGAAAGCCCATGCGCAGCAACGCAGCCAAAAATAAATAAATAAATTTAAAAAAAGAACATATGCAGTATAGAAAAGTCATGGATGACAGTTATCATGGGTTATTAATGAAAACTTGGATACTGAAATACACTCTTGATTTTTTAGGTGGAAATCAAGAAAACAGCTACTCTCTTCTTCAATATGATATTTAACACCACTGTCTGGGAGTCCACAAATATAAATGAATTATGCCAGGCACTAGAAATATAAACAGGCAGAAAACAGAGTCTTTTCTCAGTCTCCTTCATTCATATTCTACCTGGGGGTGGGGCGGTCAAGTTCATAAATATATATGAATAAAACAAGGACATAAAGGGCAGAGATAGGGACAATAAAAGATAGAATGGGATAGAATAGTCTCTGGGTCACACCTAACGTGACATTTCTTAGGTATCCTGTTTAACCCTTATGACTAGCTTAAATATTCTAATTTTGATTAGTCAATGCATGTGTGTATAATAGTAACGAATCAATTAGGCTTTTGAATTTGGCCACTGAGTGCATATTTTTGAAAAAAAAATGAGATCGTTAACACATGGCAAACTGGTGTCTGATGGAGGTGCTTTTTACATCACAATTAAAATATTTCTGGTGGTACTTTATTATTCATCTTTGGCTTTCCTTCTCCCTAGTTCATTTTTTACTTACAGTTCTCTTTTTTACTCTCATTTTCTAGTCTTCAATTTGACTCCCAGCTCATATTCTCCAGAGATTTTGCCCCTTTTGACCTCAAAGAAATACCAGAGGTATTTTTTGGCTTTGTTTAGTGTTGCCAATGCTTTTCCACACTGAACAGGTTAGAATGTCCTGCACTTCTACCACTAATTATAGTTTAAATTTGAAAGTATTGTGCAAGTATTGTGCCAAGTAAGAACTATAAGGTTTAGTCCACTGGAATGTCCAATTAGTATCGCTCTTACCATTAACAGGACTAATTAATACAAATGAGGTATGATCACTTGATACATTAAACTAAATCAACAGGTAATTTAGTAATTTTACAAAGCACTAACTAAGATTATTTCTGGCTTCGATGAATCACATACAGTATATGTTAGGAAACAACAAATAAATTTTGAAAATTTAAGTAAAGGCATATGATTTATATAATGGCTGGAATCAAGAGGAAAAAAAAAGCCCCAATAGAATATGTGCTGATTAGTGTTATATGCATTATTTTTCAAAGTGTGTTACTCAGTAACTCAGTCCTATAAAATGCTTGGTGAAAAAAAATATACTCCATTGTCAAAAAGGACTGGGAAATGCTATATACCAAGTGGCTCTTTAAAAATTCCCAATACAGATTAAGCTATTAAGGGCCCTGAGATGTCCTGCAATAAACAGACCAATTTGACTTTAAGTCAGTATTTCCCTAATTCATTTAACCATGGAACTTTTCTTCTTAGAAAATGTAACTCTGGCAGTCCCAGTGTCGAAGAAGCACACTTCGAGAAAGGCCGGTACAGACTAGGTGCTAGAGAGTTCAGAAGTGGAAGAGGCCACTTGCAGTTGGGGAAAACCACTATGAAGAAGGAATGTTTTTGAGTTAGATCTTGAAGACTGTGGTGAAGATGAGGCAGGGGAGGCATCTCAGGCAAAGGGAACACTGTGAGCAGAAAAATACAGAGGAAAGAGCACTAGGCGTAGGAAGGAAGGTTTGGAAGAACCTGTCTGGGGGAAGCAGAAGGTCCCTATAGGGCAGAAATGGGCGCTAACACTACGAAAATGATACTACATAGTAGAATGGTTAGCAAACTATGTATTTTTATGCATTTTCCCCTCATATTATCATAATTTCTTACATGCTCATTTGATCATGAAAGTGATTACTTAATTAAAACTTGAATGGTCTAAGCCAGCACTGTCCAATAAAAATAATCAGCTACAAATGTACTTTTAAACCTTCTAGCAGCAACATTTAAAAAATAAAAAGAAACAGATTAACTTAATTTTAAAATATATTTTATTCAACTCAACATATCCAAAATGTTATCACATCAACATGTCGGAATTCCCTGGTGGTCCAGTGGTTAAGACTCTGTGCTTTCACTGCAGAGGGGGCCTGGGTTCAACCCCTGGTGGGGGAACCAAGATCCAGCAAGCCATGTGGCCCAGCCAATAAAAGCCAAAAAACATGTCATCAATATAAAAATTGTTAATGGAATTTTTCTCTTTTGGTAAAGTCCTCAAAATCCAGTTTGTATTTTACAATTGTAACAGATCTCAATTCAGCCTAGCGACATTTCAAGGGCTCCATCATAACCACATGGCTAGTATTACCATATTGGACAGGACAGGTTTATACACTAGCATAAATTAGCTGGATAAAGCAGTCAATTTGGATAGCTTTTCAGTAACTTTAATTATGATTGAAAGTTTTAAACTCTTGAAGATTAAATCGGTAAGACATATTTGCTTTACCAGTTTTTGAAATTTATTTTTTGGCTGGATTTGAAATAGGCAAATTAGGTGTAATTATAGATTAAAAACGAAAATTTCCATTTTCCCTCCAAATCAGCTTATTAATGGAAATAAATTACCTTCTAGCTCTCTTATGGCTCTCTTTTAGCTACTAATAAGTTAAGAGAAGTCAGTAGATTTGTGAAAGTTAAACACGAAGGCTCTGCTACATATGCCTGTTGATTTGTAGCCACATACATGCTCTATGAAACTATTTTTCAGATTTTTAAAAATTTTAAATGATTCCTCCTGCTGGTGCAGTTTCTTCACACTTCATCACATTTCTAAATAAGTGATCGTGTAACTGAAGATTTCATGTCCCAAAGGCATTATACCAATACTTCCAAATGTTCCTACTTAAAACACAAAGCAGTTTTATTCACACTTCCCATTTTTGATTGCATTAAAGCCATTTGTGGGGGGTGGGGAGGAAAAGCTAGACACCTGCTCTCCTGTTTTTGTTTTCTACAAATTGTCTTTACTGAGAGCTTGTAAGTTTCCAAAAAGCACATTTCATACCCATCAGAAACTGACTGAATATGGCACATTCTTTAAATGGAAGCCCTGGAAAATCTGCTCTTTTAAAAATGGAAGATGAACGCCAAGGCAACTGCTGTGCTTCTTAGTAGAGAGCTCTTCTCTAAACCACCAATGTGGGCTAGGAATAGAAATAGGAAAATATCCAACGACACAACATAGTCTTTGAAAGTTCACGGCTTTATTCCAGGGTTTCTAAGCAGCAGTGCTATTAATATACTTGGCCTGATAATTCTTTGTTGTCGGGGGCGGGGGGAATGTTCCGTCATTGTACGACGTTGAGCAGCATCTCCAGCCTCTATTCACTAGATTCCAGTAGCATCACCCCCCCCATCTGTCCTCAAACAGATCTTGACAAATCAAAAATATCTCCAGACATTGCCAAATGTCCCCTGGGGCACAAAATTGCCCTTGATTGAGAACTACTACTCTATTCAAAGTCTAAAAATTATATATTTACAAGTATTAGTATGAGCTCTAGTTTCAGAGTACAAATCCATTAATATTATTATCTGTCTCTGCTTTTCCTAAGAGCGTGTAACCTTTGCAAAATAGATTAGATTTACATAATAATCTCTCGTGTCCCACCTCTTCAATCTCAATGATCTTGTTTTAGCTTGCTCTCTAATGTAAAGTTAAATATCCCACATCATTTTTACCGGGAACTGATATATCATAATGATAATGTAGACTTTCATACACAATCATTATATGCAATAGAGAGTGAAAAGATGTAGCAGCTTGAAACCCCTTAGATATATTTCAGGGTATTTATTGAAATTGTTTTTGTAATGACCTGCACTCCCTAAATAAACAAGAAAGGGACTAAAACTTCACTACCATCAACTTGGTATCTTTTGGTAGTACCACAAAGAAGACGCAGTAATTCATGTTTTAAATAGAACCTGAAACATTTTCAACCACATAAAACACTGTGTATGAATAAAATGCTTCAAAGCAAGATTTATATTTCTTTTTCTCCTTTAAGACAGTTCAGTAATAAAGCATTTTATATTTAGTAGAGCCTATTCCCTGCCATATGTAAAATTTGGATATTTAAAAATAGTGAAAGCTTATTCCATGTTTTTAAGATTATATGTTTATTCTGAAATGACAGAAGAGGTAGATAGATGTATTATGAGGACAAGAACATGGTAATGTCACAGAGGCAGCACCTGAAACAATGTATACAAACTATTTGTTCTCTACTACCCTCTGGTGGTTTGTTTAAAAAAAAAAAGTAACAGTTTAAAAAAGAAAAAAAGCCTTAAAGAACCATTATTCTTATCACTGGTAATATCAATACCTAATATTTGTTGGTAAACACTATAGTACACTTAATGAAAATTCTCTCATTTAACCCTAAACAGTTGCTTGAGGTGGGTATTATAACTCATACCTGAAAATTAAGAAAACTGAAGCTCAAAGTGTTGACAGATTTTGTCCAAATTGATTTATCTGGTAGAAATGGCACTCAAATTCGTATCTTTTATGCCAAGGATCAAGTTCATTGTGTGTGTTACCGCTTCCTGAGCAACTCTTAAAGAGAGCTGGCCTCAAAGGCAGACAGCAGAAGCAAGAATAACTACAATCCTGCAGCCTATGGAACAAAGACCACATTCACAGAAAGATAGACAAGATGGAATGGCGGAGGGCTACGTACCCGATGAAGGAACAAGATAAAACCCCAGAAAAACAACTAAATGAAGTGGAGATAGGCAACCTTCCAGAAAAAGAATTCAGAATAATGATAGTGAAGATGATCCAGGACCTCGGAAAAAGAATGGAGGCAAAGATGGAGAAGATGCAAGAAATGTTTAACAAAGAACTAGAAGAATTAAAGAACAAACAAACAGAGATGAACAATACAATAACTGAAATGAAAATTACACTAGAAGGAATCAAGAGCAGAGTAACTGAGGCAGAAGAATGGATAAGTGACCTGGAAGACAGAATGGTGGAATTCACTGCTGCGGAACAGAATAAAGAAAAAAGGGTGAAAAGAAATGAAGACAGCCTAAGAGACCTCTGGGACAACATTAAATGCAACAACATTTGCATTATAGGGGTCTCAGAAGGAGAAGAGAGAGAGAAAGGACCAGAGAAAATATATGAAGAGATTATAGTCGAAAACTTCCCTAACATGGGAAAGGAAATAGACACCCAAGTCCAGGAAGCGCAGAGAGTCCCATACAGGATAAACCCAAGGAGAAACACGCCAAGACACATAGTAATCAAATTGGCAAAAATTAAAGACAAAGAAAAATTATTGAAAGCAGCAAGGGAAAAATGACAAATAACCTACAAGGGAACTCCCATAAGGTTAAAAGCTGATTTCTCAGCAGAAACTCTACAAGCCAGAAGGGAGTGGCATGATATACTTAAAGTGATGAAAGGGAAGAACCTACAACCAAGATTACTCTGTCCAGCAAGGATCTCATTCAGATTCAACGGAGAAATCAAAAGCTTTACAGACAAGCAAAAGCTAAGAGAATTCAGCACCACCAAACCAGCTCTACAACAAATGCTAAAGGAACTTCTCTAAGTGGGAAACACAAGTGAAGAAAAGAACCTACAAAAACAAACCGAAAACAATTAAGAAAATGGTCAGAGGAACATACATATCGATAATTAACTTAAACGTGAATGGATTAAATGCTCCAACCAAAAGACACAGACTTGCTGAATGGATACAAAAACAAGACCCATATATATGCTTTCTACAAGAGACCAACTTCAGACCTAGGGACACATACAGACTGAAAGTGAGGGGATGGAAAAAGATATTCCATGCAAATGGAAATCAAAAGAAAGTTGGAGTAGCAATACTCATTTCAGGTAAAATAGACTTTAAAATAAGGAATGTTACGGGCTTCCCTGGTGGCGCAGTGGTTGAGAATCTGCCTGCCAATGCAGGGGACACGGGTTCGAGCCCTGGTCTGGGAAGATCCCACATGCCGCGGAGCAACTGGGTCCGTGAGCCATAATTACTGAGCCTGCGCGTCTGGAGCCTGTGCTTCGCAATAATAGAGGCCGCGATAGTGAGAGGCCCGCGCACCGCGATGAAGAGTGGCCCCCACTTGCCACAACTGGAGAAAGCCCTCGCACAGAATCGAAGACCCAACACAGCCAAAAATAAATAAATAAATAAATTAATAAAATAAGGAATGTTACAAGAGACAAGGAAGGACACTACATAATGATCAAGGGATCAATCCAAGAAGAAGATATAACAATTATAAATATATATGCACCCAACATAGGAGCACCTCAATATATAAGGCAACTGTTGACAGCTATAAAAGAGGGAATAGACAGTAACACAATAATAGTGGGGGACTTTAACACCGCATGTACACCAATCGACAGATCATCCAAACAGAAATTTAATAAGGAAACACAAGCTTTAAATGACACAATACACCAGATAGATTTAATTGATATTTATAGGACATTCCATCCAAAAACAGCAGATTACACGTTCTTCTCAAGTGCGCAGGGAACATTCTCCAGGATAGATCACATCTTGAGTCACAAATCAAGCCTCAGTAAATTTAAGAAAATTGAGATCATATCAAGCATGTTTTCTGACCACAATGCTATGAGAGTAGAAATGAATTACAGGGAAAAAATGTAAAGAACACAAACACGTGGAGGCTAAAGAATACGTTACTAAATAACCAAGAGATCACTGAAGAAATCAAAGAGGAAATCAAAAAATACCTAGAGACAAATGACAATGAAAACACGACGATCCAAAACCTATGGGATGCAGCAAAAGCAGTTCTAAGAGGGAAGTTTATAGCTATACAAGCCTACCTCAAGAAACAAGAAAAATACAGAGTGAAGTAAGTCAGAAAGAGAAAAACAAATATCGTATATTAACGCATGTATGTGGAACCTAGAAAAATGGTACAGATGAGCCAGTTTGCAGGGCAGAAGTTGAGACACAGATGTAGAGAACAGACATATGGACACCAAGGGGGGAAAACTGCGGTGGGGTGGGGATGGTGGTGTGCTGAATTGGGCGATTGGGATTGACATGTATACACTGATGTGTATAAAATTGATGACTAATAAGAATCTGCGGTATAAAAAAATCAAACAAACAAAACAACTAATACTAAACTTTCATTGGGTTATCTGTATGGAAATATATTAATATAAATGTTTCAGACATTACGTGAAATTTCTAAAAATCTTATATGTTCTGGTATAATGTTATAAGTCATAATTCTAGTTATTACTTTAAAATGTATATCTCAGAAAAAACTAAATTCCCTTGTCAATTGCACTATTATGAACTTTCATCAAATCTTTAACCATGGTCATTTTTAAGTCTTTTGTCATTTACAGACAGTTCTGGGTGTACTCTGATGCTTTTGCAAATATGTTCCTATAAAAGGGTTTCATCTTCAAGGAATTCAGAGAAAAGACTCTGACAAGTACAGGTTTCTGGTAACTGTACTGCTGAACTGAATGAATAAGCATTTTCAGAACTCTAATGGAAAACTGATGAACTCATAAAAGTGCTAACAAATGATCAAGATGAAAAAAAAATTAATTACATGGGACTGAGTGAACTGATGAGGATGATTATAATTTTTATGACTTTCTGTTTGAATTAAAAAAAAACATCCCACAAGGACTCAGAGGCAAAGAATATACAAGTCAATTTTCACTGCAAAGTAAAGGAGCTGTTACAGTGGAGGATTACTGGACTGAATGTCAATATTATGACATAGTATGAGTGTGTTTCGTGTTTGGTAATTGCAATCATTGTTGCTTTTGTTGTGGTCATCCATTTACAATGCTTGGTGTCAGTCTATTTATCTCTTGTAAAAATAAAATACAGTGTGTGTGTGTGAAAAAAAAAAATGAAACAAGAAAAATCTCAAATAAACAATCTAACCTTACACCTAAAGGAACTACAGAAAGAAGAACAAACAAAACCCAAAGTTAGCAGAAGGAAAGGAATCATAAAGAGCAGAGCAGAAATAAATGAAATAGAAAATAGCAAAGATCAATAAAACTAAAAGCTGGTTCTTTGAGAAGATAAACAAAATTGATAAACCATTAGCCAGACTCATCAAGAAAAAGAGGGAGAGGACTCAAATCAGTAAAATTAGAAATGAAAAAGGAGAAGTTACAACAGACACCGCAGAAATACAAAGCATCCTAAGAGACTACTACAAGCAACTCTATGCCAATAAAATGGACAACCTGGAAGAAATGGACAAATTCTTAGAAAGGTATAACCTTCCAAGAC
Source organism: Balaenoptera physalus (assembly GCF_965194825.1). Taxonomy (NCBI): domain Eukaryota; kingdom Metazoa; phylum Chordata; class Mammalia; order Artiodactyla; family Balaenopteridae; genus Balaenoptera; species Balaenoptera physalus. The sequence goes on from NC_138895.1 coordinate 58,098,167, forward strand.
TGAACCAGGAAGAAATAGAAAATATGAACAGACCAATCACAAGTAATGAAATGCTAACTGTGATTAAATCTTCCAACAAACAAAAGTCCAGGACCAGATGGCTTCACAGGTGAATTCTATCAAACATTTAGAGAAGAGCTAATACTCATCCTTCTCAAAGTCTTCCAAAAAATTGCAGAGGAAGGAGCACTGCTAAACTTATTCTATGAGGCCACCATCACCCTGATACCAAAACCAGACAAAGATACTACAAAAAAAGAAAATTACAGATCAATATCACCGATGAATATAGATGCAAAAATCCTCAACAAAATACTAGCAAACAGAATCCAACAACACATTAAAAGGATCATACACCATGATCAAGTGGGATTTATCCCAGGAATGCAAGGATTCTTCAATATATGCAAATCAATCAATGTGATACACCATATGAACAAATTGAAGAAGAAAAACCATATGATCATCTCAATAGATGCAGAAAAAGCTTTTGATAAAACTCAACACCCATTCATGATAAAAACTCTCCAGAAAGTGGGCATAGAGGAACCTACCTCAACATAATAAAGGCCATATATGACTAACCCACAGCAAACATCATTCTCAATGGTGAAAAACTGAAAGCATTTCCTCTAAGATCAGGAACAAGACAAGGATGTCCACTCTCACCACTATTATTCAACTTAGTTTTGGAAGTCCTAGCCACGGCAATCAGAGAAGAAAAAGAAATAAAAGGAATACAAATTGGAAAAGAAGAAGTAAAACTGTCACTCTTTGCAGATGACATGATACTATACATAGAGAATCCTAAAGATGCCACCAGAATATGGCTAGAACTAATCAATGAATTTGGTAAAGTTGCAGGATACAAATTAAGGCACAGAAATCTCTTGCATCCCTATACACTAATGATGAAAAATCTGAAAGAGAAATTAAGGAAACACTCCCATTTACCACTGCAACAAAAAGAATAAAATACCTAGGAATAAACCTACCCAGGGAGACAAAAGACCTGTATGCAGACAACTATAAGACACTGATGAAAGAAATTAATGATGATACCAACAGATGGAGAGATATACCATGTTCTTAGATTGGAAGACTCAATATTGTGAAAATGACTATACTACCCAAAGCAATCCACAGATTCAATGCAATCCTTATCAAATCACCAATGGCATTTTTTATGGAACTAGAACAAAAAATCTTAAAATTTGTATGGAGACACAAAAGACACCGAATAGCCAAAGCAGTCTTGATGGAAAAAAACGGAGCTGGAGGAATCAGACTCCCTGACTTCAGACTATACTACAAAGCTATAGTAATCAAGACAATATGGTACTGGCACAAAAACAGAAACATAGATCAATGGAACAAGATAGAAAGCCCAGAGATAAACCCACACACCTATGGTCAACTAGTCTATGACAAAGGAGGCAAGGATACACAATGGAGCAAAGACAGTCTCTTCAATAAGTGGTGTTGGGAAAACTGGACAGCTACATGTAAAAGAAGGAAATTAGAATACTCCCTAACACCATACACAAAAATAAACTCAAAATGGATTAGATCTAAATGTAAGACCGGACACTATGAAACTCTTAGAGGAAAACATAGGAAGAACACTCTTTGACATAAATCACAGCAAGGTCTTTTTTGATCCACCTTCTAGAGTAATGGAAATAGAAACAAAAATAAACAAATGGGACTTAATGAAACTTCAAAGCTTTTGGCCGGTTAAGGAAACCATAAACAAGACGAAAAGACAACCCTCAGAATGGGAGAAAATATTTGCAAACGAATCAACGGACAAAGGATTAATCTCCAAAATATATAAACAGCTCATGCAGCTCAATATTAAAAAAACACACAACCCGATCCAAAAATGGGCAGAAGAGCTAAATAGACATTTCTCCAAAGAAGACATACAGATGGCCAAGAAGCACATGAAAAGCTGCTCAACATCACTAATTATTAGAGAAATGCAAATCAAAACTACAATGAGGTGTCACCTCACCCCAGTTAGAATGGGCATCATCAGAAAATCTACAAACAACAAATGCTGGAGAGGGTGTGGAGAAAAGGGAACCCTCTTGCACTGTTGGTGGGAATATAAATTGATACAGGCACTATGGAGAACAGTACGGAGGTTCCTTAAAAAACTAAAAGTATAATTACCATATGATCCAGCAATCCCACTACTGGGCATATACCCAGAGAAAACCATAATTCAAAAAGACACATGCACCCCAATGTTTGTTGCAGCACTATTTACAATAGCCAGGTCATGGAAGCAACCTAAATGCCCATTGATAGACTGATGGACAAAGAAGATGTTGTACATATATACAATGGAATATTACTCAGCCATAAAAAGGAACGAAATTGGGTCATTTGTTGAGACGTGGATGGATCTAGAGACTGTCATATAGAGTGAAGTAAGTCAGAAAGAGAAAAACAAATATCATATATTAACGCATATATGTGGAACCTAGAAAAGTGGTACAGATGAACCAGTTTGCAGGGCAGAAACTGAGACACAGATGTAGAGGACAAACATATGGACACCAAGGGGGAAAAGCGGCTGGGGGGGTGGGGGTGGTGGTGTGATGAATTGGGCCATTGGGATTGACATGTATACACTGATGTGTATAAAATTGATGACTAATAAGAACCTGCTGTATAAAAAAATAAACAAAATAAAATTCAAAAATTCAAAAAAAAAAAAAAAAAAGAGAGCTGTCCTGACACCAGGAGCCCTGTTATTCGAGGAGTCTAAGGGACTTTTTCCCAAAACTCTGGAGTCTTTTCATATTCTCATTTAAATCAATCAAAGTCAACTATTCAATTTGAGAGAGAGAGAGAGAAAGAGAGAGAGCGATTTTTAATAGGGTAGGCATTTTCCAGCTTAGGCCTGGGAGTTAAAGCCAAATGGGAGATGTGAAGTTGCTATTTCTTTAATTCTCACATCTCACTGAATCATGTGTGTTTCTAGTATTTAAAGACACAAATATTTTTATACAAGGGTTCTAATTATAAACCAAGAAGTCCATCTGTTATTTAACTAACAAAAAATTACCTGTTCTGATGTTAGAAGGAGACTGGCTAAATGGTGAACTTACGGCCATTTTAAAGAATTTTCCAAGATAATTTGAACTTTATTATTATTGTTGTTGTTGTTGTTATTTACTTTGCATGCTTTCTTCAAAACCTCAACCCAGCATATAGTGTGATTCTACTACCTTTGTACCTCTGTTTATGTGCTAGGAGAATACGGGGTAAGGCATGGTTTTGAGGGGGATGTCACTCCACAATTTTCCAACAAGAAAAGTGAAACCAAAAAACACAGACTTCATGAATCATTTAAAATAGCAAGGGTATCCTGCTCTTTAGGACCATTGCTGGCAAAAATGAATATATTTTAGAGAGTCTCAAGATGTACACAATTCATTGCCCAGCCCGGACTGAGCTAGGGCAACACTGAATGGTAAATGTTTTATTTTCAAATTGGATAGTCCTTCAAAAAAGTCACAGTGAAGAAGACTGTGCTGATAACTCAAGCCCTGTAACTTATAACTTGAAATTCCCCTTAATTTTTATTATGTGTATTTTGTGAAAAATAGTCAATATGTGTATTTAATTTAATTACATTAGATTTTAGGTACAAATGGACTGAAATTCATCCACATGACAAATATTTGACTGCCTATGAAAGGAGCAAAATTTTTATCAGTTAGTGGAAATGCAGGCTTATTTCCTTGACTTGTTTCATTACTCTATGAAGCAACCGTTCTATGAGATTGAAGATATTTATTGGCCCTGGCATAAAATCTGATTGAGTAGATTACATTTATGCAGTATTATTATATAAAACATCAATGTGTTGAATTCTAAGTGAAAACATTGTCATTTCTGATTTAATACTATTTGAGGTTTTATTCAAACACCATACATTTTAATTTCTGGAGTGCAAGTTAGAGATTCTACCAATGAAAAGCTTCTTTGGGTTGATTCTTTCCTTTTCCCAGTTCTCTTCCCCAACCTGTCCTAGAAAATGCAAGGCAGCCAGAGGCTATTACTGATAAGAGAGAAGAACACATCCGTTGATCTTACAGTTTCTATATGAAGAACATTTATTTGTTAGCTTAAATAAGTTGCTTATGCCTTGATTACAACTGTCTTTGTGTAAGTTCTGTTGACTGAGCCTGGATCCTAGCTACATATGTAAAACATGGGAAATCCATACATGCTTATGCAGTCAAAGCACTTTAATTAATCATTTAATAGTTGATGAATGCTCATCATAGGTACATTTATTTTCAGTATAAATGTAGGGGATTAGTGAGTTTAGGCCAAATGAAAGAAAACTTAGTAATAGTAACAGAATTATGAACAGAACTCTAATAAATAAATAAATTTCCATGATGTAGAAATTAACTTCTGTTATTGGCTATTACCAACATCTATATGTATGCATCAATATACCAATAAAAATATCAAAACTGAACATTAAAAAGGTAAAATTCTACTTTAAAGAAATTTTAAAAATCAGACTTTTCATATTTACAAAACGAAAATTCCAGAAAAATACAACTTTAATAATATTACCTTATATATTTTAGTTTTACAAATCATTTTCACATATACTAGCTCATTTAATTTCTAAATGCCTCAACACTTACTATAACGTTTTTCCTATAACACTATTTTTAAAAAATTTTTTACATGTACATTTTAATTTAAATTTAATTTTATTTATTTATTTATTTTTATTTGTTGGCCACACCGCATATAGCTTGTGGGATCTTAGTTCCCTGACCAGGGATTGAACCCGTGCCCCCTGCAGTGGAAGCACAGAGTCTTAACCACTGGACTGGCAGGGAAGTTCCTATAATACTATTTTTAATGAGCCTATTATATAATTATTTTTTGGTTTTGTGACTACTATTGAATGAAGATATAAATGGTGGTTCACTTCTATCATCGGTGTTTAAATAGACTACCTTTAAATAAAATTTTAAGTTAAAGAACATTTGCTTTATCTCTGCCAGGATATCAGTTTATAGCAAACAACCCTGATTCCTTCCTTTCTTTTCTCCCTTTGCCTCCCTCCCTCCTTTTCTTCCATATATAATATAATTTTGGGTATAAAGCAATTATTTTCTATTTTTCTCTAAAAAGAGAGAGCGAGCGAGAGAGAATTTACTTTATGTAGCTATCAAAAGGAATCTTAATATAGAACTTCTCCTATTTGTGCTGTAAGGGATAACAGAATCTACAGGTTCTTTTAAAAGAACTGATTGAGATAACACCTCCCAAATTATAAATTTCCTAGATGATGTTACTGGCTCTTTGCAATTTACAGCATAGTAATTAAGTATGAAAATCCTGACCTCAAATATAATGCTGGTTTTTCTCCTCATAATAATTCCTTTTGTGTGGCATAGTGTTTTCTTAAAAAGAGAGGAAAGCTATGTGAGTGCATATTTCATAAGCTTCTTATTTATTATTCATACCATTAGAGATAGAAGGAATATATACACACAGAGCATTCTCTCAGATGTGTCCTCTGAGAAGTACACTCAGCCTAAACCTCAAAGAATCTCTTTCACTGGGGGCTGGAGGGAAGCTCGATGAAGATGGCAGATGGCCTTCCTCAGACATATTCTTATAGTAATGCTCCAGAGGGTACCAAGTTCCACTTTACTTTGGTAAAAAGTGGTTTACTTTACCGCTATTCCAATAGCACTTTACCCTAAAACAACTGAACAGTAATTACGGCATTTGAAAAGTTTCAAACTAGTTTTGTTTATGTGTTTCAGAAATATTATTTTCTGAAATATGAAAATAAAAGCTTCTCTAATTCAATTTAGGGAGGGTTCATGTCACTTATTTATTTACTTATATAAACTGGATTTATGTTTCTTGCATAAGGAAGCTGATTTAGGCTTATGAGTTAATATGCATTGAAGATGCTGTGGGTACTTTATTAATATTTAATTTTTAAAATGAGAATAGTGTGTTCCTCCCCTATTAGTGTAAACCTTTTTGAAAAACTCATCGATGAAGTCAAAATAAACTTATAAATTGAGTGCTAAAAATGTACTATGTAATTTAAGAATAGGAATGAAAACTTTTTTCCTTAATATCAGAGTGTATTTTTCCCCTGAACCATCTATTTAATATCAGTCATGAATGAAATATTAAAAATAAAACAAAGAAACAAAAATAAATTTTAGAAGTAACCTCTTCTCGTATGCACTTCTGTCTATATCTGAGATAGATTCAGTTAGCTGTTATCTCAGGATAGCAATTACTGACATAATAAATTAAGTTCTCATGTAGTTGGTTATCATAATGAGAAAGGATGTCGAGCATGTCTGTCAGTTCAAGGTTGCTGTGCATTTAATAAACTGTAGTTGAGCAACTTAGATTCTGGGGTCTCAGTATCAGTAGCAGTAGTCTAACTCCAATTTCACAATACAGGGTCAAGTTTTTGATACATGAATTCGAGAATTCAACTGAAATAGAAAAAGTAAGGTAATTTCTGTATTAAGATTTATAGCTTGATGTTCAGAAGTTGTATGATTAAAAATGACTTAAATATTTTCTTAATAAATTGAGCTGTGTACATGGTACCCAAGAGGGAATGAGATTTTCTGTATAATTAAGAGCGTGTCAGTTTGGCATTTAGTGGATTGCTTTGGGAGCAGCCAGTTGTTACCAACATTTACACTGGCCAAGATCTCAGAATATGCATTGTAGAAAAATCCCTCTCTCTCTCTCTTTCCCCCTCTTTATTAAGGAAGATAAAGGAAAATGGAGCTAGAAATATGTACTCGGTTGGACAGAGGCAAGTGGTGTACCTATGAGTTAAGATTTGAGTTGGAAGCCTTTTAAAGAACTTGTCTCAATAAATAATAAGGGTTGTTCACAAAACTAAGAAAACTGAAGATACTTTAAAAACAAAATATACAAATTAATCCCTGGAAACTTTTCAATAAAAAAAATATGAGAGCACTCACATAATTGTAAATGCTTTCTGCAGTATATTTGCCATTATTACCAAAAGAAGGATGCATTTTAGTCATTTCCTTTTCCTGCTTTTAATAACATTTAGGCAAATTAATAAACCTTGCATTTTCTGCATGATTTCTTAGTTACTCTGAATTCCTTTAATTATTCTGAAATGAATTAAAAGAAATACACACCATATTCCAGGCAAAGCTCTGAATTAATCCACTTAAAAAAAAAAAAAAGAGGAATTAACATACTATATGGGACATAATAGTTTTTCCTTACCTATTGCCTGAAGGTTAATCTGGTATATTTTAATGTTAAAATAAATAATCTGAAAAAGGAAGGGGAAAACTAATTTAGATTAATCATCTGCTGTGTGTCAGGCACCATACTAGACATTTTAATACTTATTACCTCTTTAATTCTTTCAGTAGCCCTCTAAGTAAAGTACTAGTTCTACATGAGGAAAGTGGTTTGGGTGTTTCCCAAACTACAGACTGAAATAGGTCTCGGGGATAGAAGTGTGATAAGCATTGCTGAATAACTGAAAACACTACTTTGTATATTTAGTTATAGATATGAGACACGGAAAAGTAAAATTGAACACTTTTTTATTTTACTTTTCCATATCTGACTCTGGAAACACCAGCATATTTAGATAAAACATCTTACTTTGCATTCTCAAAGCTAAACACATTTTCAGCCTTATGAATTTTATTTGTCATGCCTTGTAACTGAAGATTGTTGGGTTAAACTTGATAACCCCCTCCGCAACCCCTCAAAAATAGATAAATCACTTTAGTATCCGATATTGCTGTCTGGGGTAGATGGGAGACCATTTTCAAAGGACTTTAAAAAATTATGCAGGTAATAAAGCAGTGGTTCTCAACCTTGACTAAATCTTAGAATTACCTGGGAAACTTAAAAAAAATTAATGCCCAGGGGCCACCATGTGATTCTAATATGCAGCTAAGGTTGGAAAACATGGCTCTTAGTTTCCATCCACAACACGGGCACTATTCTTTTGCAGTTGCTTTGCGATTGCACCCACGTGACTTCAAATAAGATAAGGTTTGGGGTACCAAGTGTGTGTGAAGAATTAGGGACAGCACAAGTATGACAGCTCTTTATGTTACAAGCAATGAGATAACTCGAATAGTAACAATAATCACCATCCCTTTGGGATAGATTTCTGAACTTCTGCAAAAACAGTATAAGCCTTATTGGAGAGAAAGCTGCCTTAGGGCAGCTGGAAATAACCCTTCCCCCCTTGCAGGGGTGGAAGCTCAGTTGACATCCACTTAATGTCAACTGGTATTGGAGCCTGTAGGAAAACAGCTATATTTAAATCCAGTTTCGCTTGCAAGAGTCTCCATCAACTTGTAAATCAGATTACTAAATTCATGGTAGTTATTTTTGAAAATTTGCATACTACATAGTTTAGCAACAAATAATACAGCACTTCTACTTAACAGCAGAAAGACACTTTAACCCTAATATCTGACAGCTCCCAACCAGGACAGCATGTATAAACTCTCATATGCTACAGAAGCATTCAATTTGTACAATCTCAAAACAACTAACATATCACACTCAAATTAACTTAATTAAAATGCTTCTAGGGCATCCCTGGTGGCGCAGTGGTTAAGACTCTGCCTGCCAATGCGGGGGACATGGGTTCGAGCCCTGGTCTGGGAAGATCCCACATGCCATGGAGCAACTAAGCCTGTGCGCCACAACTACTGAGCCTGCACTCTAGAGTCCACAAGCCACAACTACTGAGCCCACACGCCACAACTACAGAAGCCCGTGCGCCTAGAGCCTGTGCTCCGCAACAAGAGAAGCCACCACAAAGAGAAGCCCGTGCACCGCACTGAAGAGTAGCTTCCGCTCACCACAACTAGAGAAAGCCTGCACACAGCAACGAAGATCCAACACAGCCAAAAATTCAAAAAAAAAAAAAATGCTTCTAGATCAAGAGCATTATTTCTCAGTTACATTCTAAAGCAAAGCCTGCAGTATGAAATTATCAAGTCTGTAATAAACTCTGGATAGAAATTCATTGAAACTCAATGACTCACTCAACTGCTATCTAGTTGGCACTTGTAGGAATGGCTATATGCCACTCTCGTTAGCAGTTCTCTCCTTGTCAACCAGATCAGAGATACTCACGGTGAAGAACACAGGAAGTAATTTTATATGACTTGATAAAAAGAAAGCTGCCTGTCACCGAAGTGACAAATAAGGGTTAATTTTCATAAGACATGATTTGCAATTTCTTTGCAAGTATCATTAATCAGGCAGTGTAAATTCTTCATTGTTTAAATTCTCACTTGGAAACAAATTTTCTACAGATTTCTTACAACTCTAAAACAACTGGCTTCTCTGGAAAAATAAGCAACATTTTATAAAATGTGGTTTAGCTAACCACACCTTCCTTAATATTTTTATGACAAATCCTTGACCCAAAATATAACTCCCTAGCAAAACAAGTATTCCTCCCTCATCACCACAAGCAAACTTACCTATTGGGAAGGAGAAGTAATCAAAAAGCACTGGCTCAGGCAAATATAAAGAGCTATCTGAGGCTTCAGTTTTCGAGCCAAGGTTTGGAGATGCGTTTAAATGAACTCAAGAGTCAGATGGCTGTGGCTACCCTCTATGGGGAAACCAGAGGAGTCTGCACTGGTGTGTAGTGCTTCTGGGCGCCTCCCTTTGTTCTAAGTAGAATGCTAATGCCAAAAGCACAGTTTGCATTCCTGCTAGCTCTGGAAACACGGATGCAGTCTGACAAAGCTTCCAGCTTAAATACCTTATGGGGAAAAAAGTAAGTTCCAGAGATGGGACCTCCCTTGTGTACTAGTAAAACAAGCCGCACAGTGACTGTGTCAATCTGAACAGTTGGAAATTTGTGGTCACATTAATGCTATCTCATCTTCTTTGGAAGATACATTAGAGACATTGAGAAAAGAAATTTTCCACTTCTTGTGAATGCCCATTAAGGAAGTCAAGAATGTGTCTTTGAATTTTTTTCCCACCTCTTTCTTCTCCCTAGTGTGCAAAATTTTCATTGGCAGATAAAAGCAGGAGGTAAAAAGAAAAAGAAATTCCTTAAGGCAGTGAAATATAGATCAAGGCATAGCATAATGGGAAGAAAAATGCAATGAAAAAGTTAAGGCCATGAAGAGAAAAAAAAAACCTAACAGTGTAATTTATTCATGTGTTAACATATGTTTTAAAGTATAGGAGAAGTTTAATATCAAATCATTTTTAATGCTGTTTTTCATTATACAGGAGGAATATAAAGCAGATGATTACTATTTAATCTTAATTTTTTAAAAATAATTTTAAAATGTCTTGTGTTATCTCGTCACTGTCTACACAGTTGATGACGTTTGTTTTCCTCCCTTTATATATGAAAATTAGATAACAGGTTACATAGTTCAATAACTGGGGCCAAACTCTTTAGAGCAAGTGATCAAGCCATCATATATTTAATTTTCAAGTCTCTGTAGATATTTACCGATGAGCACATCAATAATATATCAGTCACTTCATCTGTTGCATAACTTTATCATTACTTCAGCAAGGAAAATCAGATTGTTTTTGTCTTTTCCAAGGAGGAAAATGAATGTTTAGGTATTGCCAGGACATGGAATGTTTTTAGCACTACTGGGTTTCATTTACTTTTCATTTTTAAGTTTCTTAGCTGTATATCAGAATGCAAGTTTATGAATGGTAAGAATTGTATGTATTTAATACAACTACTCTACTACATCTATTTTCCTAGTACTCTTTTATGGCATGTGATCAATACTATGACTTTTGAGTTGAGTTCAAGATGGTTGATGAATTTTCTGGACAAACTTCAGTGATGATAAGTGGTGACAGCTAAATAATAAATGCTGGATTGAAAAGTTTTGATCTCAAAAATGCAACATAAATACAAGAAATATCAGATTGGGAAGTAGTGTGAGAAAATGACCTAATAGATTTCTTAATGAAACCAGTAAATAAGTTTAATATAATTGTATAAAAAAGAATTGGTCTACACCCCCAATTTGTTTGATATTGGTCTTTCTGGAAAAAAATAAATAAGTCTCTTTGCCTGGAACATTTTTCCTCAAGACTTTGGCTGAACCCCATGCCACAGCTACTTCACTACAAAAAGAAGTAAAAGAGAACAGACCAACAGCCAGAAAATTATCACTGTTCTGTAGCACCCCCCTCCCCAAAAAAAGCATTCTCAACTGGGAGCAGAGGGTAGAGAGGCCTAACTATTCTTTTTCAACTGCATCATTTCTTTCTCTACTTCCATATAAACCCAAAGGATTCCTCTGCATCTTGGCTTTTGTGCTTTACCCTGTGAATAACCTTTCCTTTTTGCCACTATAAAGAGGGAGAAAAGTGACTTCTTCACTACAAGCTGGAAAAGGAAGGTTGTGAAGGTAAGAAACCTTTCATAAACAGGTCAAGAGAAAGATTTCCAAAGATCTAGAATTTATATGATGATATGGAATTTACAAAGGCCCTTGAATGCTCAAAAATAGGTTGGGATTTTGGTAAAGTAATGGCTAAGAGCTCAGACTTAGTTCTGAGTTTTGGTTCTGCATTACTATTGACTAGGTTACTTAAGAAAGTCATTTAACTCTCCTCATTTATAAAAAGGGAATTATAATAGTTGTAGTGAAGTGACATAGATAAGCACTTTAAAAATGCCTCACATTTAATGCATACTAAAATGACGTTAGCCATTATTTTTGCTCTTGGTAATTTAATGCATTGAGAAAAATAGATGAATGTATATCAGTTTCTATAGCTTGATAACTGGAGCATGCATGCCTCCTCTAAAGAAAGTAACTGTAAATCAGTGACATCTGATTGGTGCCACCAATTCTAGCTCCTTTTGTACTTATTCATTCATATTCTAATTCATTTAACAAATATTTATTGAGTGCCAACTATGTGTTAGGAACTGTGTTGCATACTAGAGACAAAGCAGTGAAAATGGCAAGCAGATCCAGTCCCTCAATTAGTCCCTCATTAAATTTTAATGTGTTATTTTACATGTACATGTAATAATTATTCAGTTTTAGGCTTTTCAGGGGTAAGAGCCATATATCAAAATTCTCTGTAATCCTTATAGTTATATGTATTAAATATTCATTGACTTAAATTGTAACTGATAATAAATGTTCTTTATACTTATAACAGGTAATTCAAATGTTGGTCCATTATTTGAAGATATATAGCTTTTTCCTGTGGTTTGAAATTGTATGAAGAATGCCCAAAGTGTTTATTCTAATAAAAATCAGAGAGAAAGCATTATTATGGGCTTAAGAAAATCCAAAATGAAGAGTTTTTGAAAAACAAACAGAAATTGACAAAAGTTAAATATCATTGCTACTGGTGTACTTTAACGAATAAAAGAAGTGTAGGAGCAAAATGATAAAAATTCCCAAGCTGTACTTCAGATAGGTTAAAAACAAATATTTGCCAATTTAGCCTCCATTTTGCACACTACTCAAATACACAAACTTATAATATGTGCAAATTTTCTTGCTATGCTGATTATAAAGTTGAACAATGCATTCATTTCTAAGTCAATATTTGTATTCTTGTAAGTCGTTAACTGGAAGAAATATCAATCTTTTTTTCCTTTCTGTCTGTTCCTGTGCTGGGGTCACTGAGGTAGAGCCAGTTTCAGCACCATGGACAAAGCATTGAGAGCACTCAGCCTTATGAGAGATACAGGAAACATTCCTCTCAGGCTGAAATATAAGAAATAACTTTATGGTCACCATCTTCCATTTTAATATGTTTTAGGACAAAATAAATACTAAAGAATGTTCAGTGGATGGATAATATAAAGTTTACACTTTCAAACCCCTTCTATCTTATGGAAAAACATAATGGCCCTTTTAAAGACATGCATCACTGTGATAAATGCATTTAAGTGTCATTAGCTTTAATGGCTCCTCCTACTCATTCAGACTATTATACCGTACCTTTTAAAGTTAATTTAATGGGTACTAATGGTGTGAAATTGATGAAATTATGAATTGAGTTTCCCTGGGCACAGGTTAAACCAAGGAAGAAGGGAGAGGACAGGTTAATATTACCTTCCACCCCATTCTTCATTTGTCCTACAAAAGATGTCAGTTCTGCCCTTGGGAAGGAAATGCTCAGTGTTAGTAAGTTGAACTTAAATTGATTTTTGTGGTTTTAAATTCAGGTAACTGTCTGTGGTTGGGTCACCAAAGGTTTGCAGTTTCCTTCAGGGAATAAGAAAATATGCGCACTTCTGAGAGTAAGTTCATATTTTATTCCACAGTTTCAGAGAATTAGATAACTTGTCACTTCCTTTCCTTCCTGTATTCATCTTACAGATTCAATTCAGAGGGTCACTCAGGATATTATTTTGTAATCTCTCCCTCACATCATCACCAGGTATCAGACAAAATAATGGTGTTTAATCAATTTAAAATCTGAGCTAAATATTATAATACATACTATTATTATTATGTGAAAAATTGAAAAATCCAACATTCTGCTCCCAAGAACACTTGATACAGCAAAACTTTGGTTCATAGTGTCAGGAAAACTGGAATCCAATTTTGAACTATGACTTGCAAAAATATTAAGGGTGAGAAAACTATTCACTTTAATTATGCTTGAAGGGAGAGGAGAAAAAAAAGTATACACTCACTACCTGTTGCGGTTCATTTAATATTGATGGATGGATGGCTAAGAGAAGATAGAAGTTTGTAGCTACTCTTTTGCTTCTCTATCAAGTAAAATGATCTCCAAACTAAAAGGCATAAAATAAAACTTTGTAGAGAATACGAAAGCTCAGGCTAATTAATGCTACTAGCTTCTCTTTAGGCATTTAGTTCATTTGACAATTTATGTCCTGGGCTTTATAATCTCACCTTTTACAAATAGGGATTATAAGATTGTTAATGTCGCTGAAGAACCTGGAGATGAGGAGAGATGCTAAGGGGACAGAAATCTGGAAATGAAGTAAATAGTTTTGATTTTCACAAATTAGAAGAAAGAGTCTCTAAAACAGTGTTTGGTGAGACCAACATAAAATATTAGGCAATATTCTGAAACAAATTAATAAAAAGATGGCTTCTGAGTACTTGAAAAAGAAAAAAAATGATATTCAGAAATCAGCTTGGTCTTCAAAGAATAACTTAGCAAGCATAGCATTTTTTTTTTTTTTTAACAGATAGGGTAAAGACTAGTAAATCTGAGAAATGGTCAGGACAGAAGTCACAAAAGCACAAGTTTACTTAGATGAGACAATTAACGCAAAGGAGCTGAATGGCCTAAATGATGTTATTTTCCCAGGGAAGCCAGAAATCTGGGATTTTTATGTGAATCATTGTGAGTTTTAAAAACTTAACTGCAACTTTCTATTAATGAATATGCTCCTGATTTTAAAACAAAACAAAACACATCTGTAGAATGAACCTGGCCCATAGGCTGCCAGCTTGGGACACGTGGCAAAGCATATGGACCTTGGTGAGGCATGTGACAAGGTTTCACATATCATTCTTGAGAATTTCTGGCTAGCGGGCAGTACAGACATTACAATTAGATGAGTTCAAATTTAATCTCAAAATAAGGAAAACTGGATCTTCCCAGTGATGGCATGGGCAGCCCTTAACGCTAGAAGTACTCACCTTAACCACCATTTGGCAATTCAAAAGACCATATGGGAAAATAACCTGTAACTGAATTTTGAAATTAATGTCAATATTTTCTCATAAATGTGAATACACTATTGTGTATATACATGTCTTCTTTCAGTCACTCATTTATTTGAAAACATTTATTAAAATCCTACTATTGCCAAGCACTGTTCTAGGTGCTGAGAGTGCCACAGGAACAAAAATCTTTGCTCTTATGGAGTTTACATACTATGTTTGCCCTGTTTGGACATTAAGTTATATGAGCACTTTACAAATGTGTATTTTTGTGTGCTAACTTCATTCTGGAGTTTTGCTCTGTATTCAGCATAAGATATGGAGTTACTCTGGGTGAAAAGCACATGACACTGTGATAAATGGGTGTTGTTAGCTAGTACTTTTATTTATTCATTTAAACTTTCTTTCTAAAATGTTTATTATGCACCTGCCATTCTGCTAGGGCAACATGCTAAACTAGATGGGATATAGAGTCAACTAGTATAGGCTGGGATACGCGGTCACACTCCGCAGGCACCAACATTTTGAATACTTTGGTAACTCAGCAGCCCAAATGCCCTACCTTATCTTTGATCAGCTTTCCACAAACTAAACAAATTAGAAAAGAGGATGAAATCATCTGACACTGGCAGTGGTTGTTCCAACATCAGTATAGAAGGAAAAATACCTTGCCTTTGTTTTTAAATCCCATCATGCTGTGGCGAACTAATTCCAAAACGAGGTGGCAAACATGCTGAAGTCTAGTACAGACCCACAAAAGAATCTATTCTAGTACAATTTCGGGCTTTTCTATCCATATTGGTGAAGGGATAAGAAAAATGATTTAAAAAATTTACCATGTATTCAAAATAATCCCATCTGATTTTGTAGATAATTTAAATTAAAAAAATACCGAAGGGTCAGAAATAACTGGGGGAGTTAGGTTGTGACTGAGTTTATTTCTCCTTGTATTGATTCAGTCACAGTCAAAGAATCAATATTCTTTTCCCTCAAATCTGGATCTTGCTGGCTGGAAGGTTTAGGAAGATATTTCCCAGTTGTCCAAGAGACATGCCTACGTTTCTTGAGAAGCAAAGTTAAAAACAAGGCAATAGATAATTTTTATGCTTGAAAATAGATTATTTAAAGAAAAAAACTCATGGCCCTGAAGAATGCCTTTGTAAGCCATATATTGTTATAGGAAAATGTTTTCTTTTTTTTTTTTCCCTTTCTGATGAGTGAACATTCTCACTGAAGTTTGTTGGTCATCAAAGTTCATTTTAGAACTAGCAGAGGCACAATCAGTTAAAGTTTCTTAAAAGCATTTTTTAAGGAATGCATTTTAATAATGTTGTTATGGTCCTTCTATACTTCTCTACCTATCTTTTTTTCATACCGTTTTTAAAAATTCACTTTGAGAATGCCAAGGTTTTCTCATCCCTTTTTTTCCCAAAGGGATCTCTACAGCAAACCAAAGGCCATATAGTTTAAGCAAAATGAGTTAATGTGCTCTGAAAAGAGAGACAGAAAAAGCCCACATATGGATGACTTGGTGATTAAGCCTGGGAGACAACTTGAATAATCATTATCATAAATTATAGAATAAAAAGCCAAATATAGCTTCTAGCTTCTACAGAGCTAAATATACTGCTGAGATGCGCCACTCTGATAAAGACTTGAAGTAATTTTAGGAATATTTTATAATTTAAAAAGCTTAATGAAAATTGTCTTTTTCTAGAAGGAATGATAGGTCATTTCTCAGATGGCAACTGGGATGTGCGGTGACCTAGTTCTCTCTCCCGTTGTACCACTGGTCACAAGCTGTTCTGCAGAGCTGGGCTTGCCTTCCTCACCACTTCCTGGATCACCTCCCAAAGCCTTGCCATTACACAGCACACCCAGTGTTGGGATAATTGTAGGTGAATAAGTCTCTTTGAAAGTTACATCTTTATTTTTACATATTTGGAGATGTAACTAACCTCAAAACCTGGTATTTCATGGATATTATTCCTTAGATGAAGGCTGAGTAAAAAAAAATGTGTGCCAATTTAAATGAGAGTATTAAGTAAAGGGTATTATCATTTGTATTTAGAGATGATAAACATTGACAAGGATACTAGAGTAACTGAAGTTCTGGAAATAGTGCCTTCTCCCATGGAGAAAAATGCTTTGGAATTTGACGTACTTACAAAATGAATTTTGAAAAAAGTTTTTATTTTGAAATAATGATAGATTCACTGGAAGTTGTAAAGAGAGTACAGAGACGTCCCCCCAATGATTATATCTTACATAGCTATAGTACAATGTCAAAAGTAGGAGACTGACATTAGTGCAATGTGTGTGTATAGCTCTATGACACTTTACCCCATATGTAGATTCATATAACCATCATCATAATCAAGATACACAGCCTTTCCATCATGACAAAGATCTCCCTCATGCTACATTTTTATAGTCACAGACCCTTTCAACCCCATCTCTAAGCCCTGACAATCAGGGCAATTGTAAGATTACTCTTTTATGCTTATCTCCTACACACTTTTACTAAAATGTGAGAAAACCACAGGATTGGGTGTTAGGAGATGACTGGTTCTAAGTTTGCCACTGGCTAATTCATGTTCTTGGGCTACTTACTCTCTGCCAGCCTCAGTAGTTCATCTATAAAAATGAAGATTTGCACTTTCTTTTTTAGGGCACCAGCATTTAAGAACTCATATGATTATTTGGTCTCAATTATGATACCACTTTAAAGACTACTGCATGCAAACCAAGTTAATAAAATTTGATTTAAATATGTGGAGATCAACCAGGATTGAGCAGTGTGCTGTAAACGTTTTCTGCATTAAAATAGTGTCACTGTCACATAACTGAAGAAACCAAGAGCTGCATTATGATAATATACTGCTGCTCTAAAATCTGAAGCAAGTAAAAAACATCATTTCAACCATCTCTCAAGGGGACAAGTGCTGCTGTTCTCCCAAATGTACAGGTGGAGAAAACTTGGCACTGTGATTACCTGACTTCCTTTGCCCCCAAAACACCTTTGGAGGAAGAAGAAGCAAACATCTCTAATATGTGCCCAGCCAAGTGTCTGAGCTGGCAGTGCTGCAGTAGAAACTTTAAGTTGAAGAGTTTGAACTGTGGGGTTCTAATTTGGCCCTTTTCTGAGAAGGGAGATTCAGACGCTGAAGCTGCTCTTTGCTTCTGCTGCCCAGGGTCGGGGGTCAGGACCAGAGGACCTGCCAGGAACTTAGCAGTGGAGTTTCCTGCCTTCTTTGATGTCACTACTTGCTCAACACCGGAGAACAAGAGGAAAACAACAGGAAAGCAGTTTACTCCAAGTGGCGCCTTCCATTTAAAGCTTTAAGAATCTCTTCCCACGCACCAATTTAACCTTACAGATCTCTTCCTCTCTACAATTCACTCCTATTTTAAATTCACCCAGCATGAGAATGTTTTGAGCTCATCAGCTGAGCCCTTCTAACATATTGATGAAAAATGGGTCCTCCCTCCTCACCACAAATAATCTGGTGAAAAATTCCCAAGGAAGCAGAAACTTGAAAAGTGTCCTCTGGGGACTCTGGACCATCCACGTCGTTGGAGAGATCTACCAAAGCTTTCTTTCTGGATACCATCAATTCCTTACCGAACCTTCATTATCAAAAGGCACCATTTCCAAGCCCCACTCTCACTCCCTAGGACAATTACTAAAGGGAGACATCCCCCCACCAACCGACGGCCCGGTCCACCGTGCCCGCTGCAACCAGGAGTCCAGCTCGACCATCTCAGTAACCGGACAGGAACACTGTCCCCTCAGCCTCCCTCTGCTCAGAGTCCCCGTTTTCCACAACCTTCTTCTCTGTGTCCGCAGCACCCTGGATACCGCCCCCGGCCCGCCGCCACCACTGGAAGGAGCGGTCCCAGGGTCCGGAGCATCCATCCCGGCCCTCATTGGACCACAGAGGATCAGTGGCCCTCCCGCGCCCGTGGGCACTGTCCGCAGAGCCCGCACAGACGCCTGCTCTTACCCGTGTTCTCCCAGAAGGGCCCCATCGCGCCGTCCAGGAAGAGGCGTCCACGCGCGCCAGGGAGGCCGGGGCCCGGCTGGGCCGGCGTCGGGTATGGATGGGACCCGGCGCCTCCGCGGGTGTGCGCTCGGGCTCGGGGAGCCGGGCACGGCCCGCTCCGCCCGCGCCAGCCCGGGCCGGACACGTGGTGCCTTCGCCGCCCGAGCGCTGGGATCCGGGTGGCGGCCCCTCGGCCTCTGTAGCCGCTGGGCCGCGGCCGGGGCTGCGAACCGACGGGGGAGACGGGCGGGGACCAGAGGGCCGGCACCGGTAAGGGCGGCGCGGCGACGCGCTCCTGCTCCGGGGGATTCCCGACCCGCAGGCGCAGTCCCAGTCGCCAGGGCCCCGGCCGCCTGCGCTGCAGGCTCGGTTTCCCGAAGCCTCTCGGGTGCGGGCGGCGCACTGCAGAGGTTCCGGGCTCCAGCCAGCGGAGGGATCCCGGGCTAAGGGCGGGAAGGTGTGCGTTGCGTGACCTCCCTCTCACGCCCGCCCGGATCCCCCGGGTCGCTGAGGCTGGAGTGCGCCTCGCGGTCTTCACTCACCCCAGTTAACCAATGCCCTGTCCCCGCGCAGGACGTGCAAACCACTGAAAACCGCAGCGTGGACCTGAGGTGTCTTTTCTCCCCGGGAAAATTCCTCTGGCGACCGCAGCCTGTGTGAGGCAGCGAAGGAAACACTGCCCAAAACTCAGGGCGAAGACTTAGCCACGAGCTCTTTCCGACTTCTCCAATGACCTTGGGCGCCTCGTCTAAACAAAGTGTCTCTGTCCGAATTTCCTGGTCCTGGGGATAAACGTGGCCATTCACTATCTAACTCTCAGGACATAAATAGCAATTGCGCTTAAAAAACAAGGTAAAATACCGTAGACTTCTTTAATATAGATATAATTTGCATTGATTTTAGGCAAGGCTGAGGGGAACCTCGGCACTGGGAAGCAAAGGGTTCGAATTTGTGAGTCCAAATGCAAAACTAGCCCCACTGCCTGCTTTCCTGGGAAGGTAGGTTTTTGAAGAGATTGGTGGGAAGGTACTCTCTTCTCTCAGACTTGCCAAGAGCCCCCGGTTGCCCCATCAAGAACATTCAGCTTTACTAAAGAGCTTCAGGATGGAACTGGTTGCGTCCTTCTGGCCAGCCATAACTAAGGGTCAAAGGGCAGTCACCACCTTCAGGCTAAAGGCTCTTCCAGGTAAGTTTCTTGTTATGTAAGTTGTTTACTCTTAGATTAATCTTCGTTCTTACCCCTAAGGGGAGCTTTCTGTACAGAAGACTGCTTCTGGAAAATAGCATTCCCGTCCTTACCCTGACTCCCACCACCCCCCCCCCCACCCCTTTCCCTGGCTCCCCTTCTCACCATATTCAGGAGAGCTTAGCCCACACAGTCAACTTACAACAGACTTCTATTTCTGTGTGTGAGAACTTGGCAGTGCAGAGTTTATACAATTGAAACCCATCAGTCTCACATTACTTAATTTGGCACATGTTAAATGTGTGAAACATTTTATTCTGTCGTTTCAGCTCCTTTTCCTCTGGTGATCCCTCCTACTTCTCTCTGATCGTAAAGGCTTAGACTCTAAGATTTCTTCTCTCTGGTGTTTTCTAACTCTTGGAAACCCCTTCCTCCATGAAAAATGCAGATTCATAACATAATGGAACTCCCTCACAAGAAAAATTCTGCTTTTGACAAATCTTGACATTACTAGATCTTAGTATGTACCTTGTACTGCGCCTTTCTCTTCACCTGCATTCAGGGTCACCAGTGAGTTGAAGCCTTCCTTGACTTTTTTGTAGCAGAGATCAGTCCATCCCTTTGGCTCCTCGTCAGAACTGCTGTCTGCATCAGCATTTTCTTCACCAGCTCGTGGTCTCTTGGGACTGTGTCCTGGGAATTTGGTTTTCTCTCTTCCTTCTCTCCATAATCCAGGATTCCAGGCCTTCTGCTTCACATATTCCTGGGTTATTTCCTTTGAATCCCTCCTAGTTTCTTAGAAGATTGTTGTGAAGCTAAAAAAAGAAAGTTAGTATTAGAGTGCCATGGAAATGTAAGATAATGATAACGAGTCTCATGCCCTTGCAAGTTTACAGCTTCCTTTAAAGGAGGGATTCCCACCTTTTTGGAAGGAAATGTCATCATAGTTTTATTCTGAAGCCTTCAAAGCACTGGGAGCGTGTGTGCATTCGAGGTGGGGTGGGATCGGGTGGGTATGGGGTGGTAAAGTGAGGGAGAGGGAAGGGTGGTATGGCACTGATGCTGATTTTCTGAGTGGGAAGTGTCACGTGGGCCAGAAGATGGGAAGAGGAGAGGGGAAAGTCCTGATAGGAATGGTTTTCATCAGAGTAGCTGCAGTGCTGACTGCTGTGGAACAAATGGGGTGGGGGACTTGTCCCCACGAGGTTACTTTCTTACTCATGGTCAATATAAATCCTCCACAGTGCATCTTCTGTAAGATGACCTTATGCAATTAAGGTTACAATAAATATCTCTAGATGAATATCAAAGCACAAGCCACTGAATTCACACTTACCTGGACATATTACAAAAATACAGTGTAATTATAGAAACTGTTGTAGAATTCATTTTAGAAGAACGGGTTAAACCAGGGGGTTTATAGAATCTTGGCGATAGAAGGGACTTTAAAAGATTAACTAGTCCAGCCTTTGAGATGTTGTGTCAATCATGCTTCCTCAGTTCTTGGGTTAAAAAAGTCTTTCTCTCTTACCTGCTTGTTTCTTCCTAGATACTAGATTTGAATTAGACTAGAGAAAATTCTTGTTTGGTTTCTCTAGACTTGAGAATAATGTTAAATAACCAGCTCACAAGTTGGGAAGGTTCAAATGATGCACAGAAGCCACATGGTCCTTTCAGAAACCCAGAGTTAAAGGAAAACACATTCAGTTAAAGTGATTGCAAAGAAATACCAGCTTATCTTTTCTGGGGCTAAACTGTAATTGTCTTGTGCTAAGAATATTTGAAGTTTAGTTCCTCACAGCTTTTATCAAAATATATAGAGCTAGTACCTGTCTATAATTTATTTATTCATTCAACAACATTTACTCAGTACCGTATTCCAGACCTATTTTGTTTTTCCTCATCCTCTTTACATTTCCATAAAGCTTATTTAAGTTTTATTAGATTGATATGTTACTCCTCTAAGTTACCAGAATGGGGAAAAACTCATATTTGCTGAGTATGTACTATGTACCAGGCACCAATTCATATCATCTAATTTAATTATTACATTTTCCTTAAGAAGTTGTCACACTTTACTGATGAAGAAAAGGAGGTCGATGACTTGTTTACAATAATAAAGCTAGTAAATTTTGGAGTGAGGATTTGAACCCAAATCTTTCTGATTATTCTGTATTCCTGTTCACTGCTGGGGCTTTCTGGAGGCAATGCCTTTATTCAAAGGAATAGTCAAATGGGAGAAATATTAGATGCTACTGAAGGATGGACAGGGAGTGGATTTGGTCAACTTATGTCACTCAACTCAAACAAAAGACAAGTAGCTTTGTCTTTTCTTGTAGAAAGTCTAATCAAAATCCTTGGGAAGATTGGAAAACTGTGTTAGACTCCCTTAAAGCACACATATGATGATGAATATTTATTTAAAATATTTGGAAGAAAAATTATGTATTATAATTCCTAGATCTACACTGTGACTATAAAATATTTAAAGTATTAGCCAAGCCAACAACTTTTATTCATAACAGATTGTGTTAGGGAAAGGAGATGCATGGTGAGTTTAAACAAACTGTACACCCTCTCTGTGCCTCTAGTTCTTCATCTGTTAAATGGAATTAGTAAGTATAATGCTTCAGGAGTCTGAGGTGCCAAACAAAATAATGGAAACAAAAATGCTTTGAGAACTATGACTACATATACATTCTTGTATATGACAACAAGAAAGGAGCTAAATGGAAATCACATAGTGAGCTGAGTGGAAAAGGAATATTTTATAATTCATGTAAGCTTTGATCACAGTTATGAAGTTTTAGCATAAATGGAAAATGTGTAGGTTATTTAATATCTTCCATCTTATAAATGAAGAAACAAATGCTCAGTGGAAATAAATAGTCTACAGTCACATCACATTCTTAAGAATATTGTTGAAAATTCTAAAATAAGAAAGTGATACCATCGGACGAGGCAGAATCAGTCAATAACTATTTTTTGAGTACATACTATATATCAGGCACTGTTTTAGATGCTGCAAATGTAGTGGTGAACAAAACAGTTTTCATTTCTGCTGTGCAAAGTCTGATATTCTAATAGAGTCAGATAAAAGATATATGAACAAACCGTTTCAGGCATTGATAAGTGTTTTAAAGAAGTTAAAATAGACAATGTGGTTATGATGCCAAGGTTTTTGGTCAACTGAGTGAATGGGGGTGCAGTTTACTTTGGTGGGGCAAGATGTGATTGTGATGGTTGGGATGAGAATGGGAGAAATGATTAGTTCTGTTTTGGTCATGTGAATGTCAAATAATAATCAGGCATCCAAATGGAGCTATGGAAGCTATGGAAGTCTGAAGCTCAAAGGTTGGAGATAAACATTTGGGAGTTTTCATCACATAGACAGCTTCCAAGCCACGGAGTTTTTTTAAAAGTGGGTAATTTGTTCTTAACTGTAAAGGGTTTTCTTTGGTCAGGTTGCTGTGTAGGTGGGGTAGTTCGAACATGTCTTAACTTGTCCCCACAAACCAAAGCCACCTGAAGATGTTCAGCTATAGGCTAGCAGACCATCACCATAGCAACAGTGTCTTCTCAAAGGGGATGGGGAATCTTTTCTCATCTTGAGGTTCAGTCATGTCCGCCATTTTAAAATGAAGGTGTTCATGACCACACCGTTATTCCTTTTACTAAGGCCCAAACGTGTACCTCAAATCCATTCAATAACTGTTGTGATGAGAAGGGACTATTGACCTCTCTGCAGAAATGGGTTTTCATTAATGCATTATACCCCCAACTTCTGAGTTGAACTTAGGTGACATAATTCTGTATTTAAGAAAGTTGTGTAAAGCCATCATTCAATTTAGATTTTCTTATCAAAATTATCTTGAGAGCCTATTTTTGTGTATCTTTTAATTTTTGTGTGTTTTAAAAGATTTATTTTTCACTGTTTTCACAATAATCTTTATTTAGTACTCTGGGAGCAGTTGCTATATCTTGCCCAAAGGAATTTGTTCTTAGATAAAAATTCTTTTAATTTAGAGGAAGAAATAATGAGGCCAGAGATTAGGCCTGAATGACTTCAGGTATTCAGAGTGAAGTCTGTGACCTAAAAGGCTCTCTAATGCCCCCAAATACCCAGGTTTCACAATGACTTACTGTTCTACCTTTGGAGAATAATTTCTATTAGTTCAACATTGGATTTTCCTTGTAGTTCTGTTTTATTTTTTACAGTAAAAATGCACAAGCATATTATAGAAAATTTAAAAATATAGAAAAGCACCAAGTAGAAAAAAAAATCATTCATAATCTCTCAAAGATAAATACTAATAACATTCATGTGTATATTCTTCTTATATAACTTTTAAAATAAAATGAAAAATACTGAATATACTATCTTTTAAAATAATACCTTTTTCTGATCACAAATACATTATAGAAAATTTAGAAAATACGTAAATGCAAAAAAAACCAGAAAAATAAAATTACTTCTATCCCATTCTCTGAGGTAATCATTATTATAAAATTTCCTGCATTTTTTTAAAGTTATTCTTTTTTAAAATAATTAATTAATTTGTTTATTTTTTGGCTGTGTTGGGTCTTTGTTGTTGCGCACAGGCTTTCTCTAGTTGCAGTGAGCGGGGGCTACTCTTTGTTGCGGTGCACGGGCTTCTCATTGTGGTGGCTTCTCTTGTTGCCGAGCACAGGCTCTAGGCGCACAGGCTTCAGTAGTTGTGGCGCGGGCTCAGTAGTTGTGGCGCACGGGCTTAGCTGCTCTGCGGCATGTGGGATCTTCCTGGACCAGGGCTTGAACCCATGTTCCCGTATTGGCAGGGAATAATGCGTTCTTAACCACTGCTCCACTAAGGAAGTCCCAAATTTTCCTGCATTTTTAATGAATGTATGTGTTATACATATACATATGTATAATATATGTATTTTTTGTTAAAACTTTACAACTTGATTTTTCCACAGAACTTCATACATTACATCATATGGCTGCACTATGCAGTTGTCTGCTAAAATGTAGATACTCATGTACAGTGCCATGTTTTCATGCAAACGGGGAGGTTTACACCAAATTAAAATGAGTGTCTTTAACAATTTTATGCAAAATAAATCAAGAAAATAAGGCTACCAAGGTCATTGTTAAGGGGAAAATAAGTAGGAAAATAGCAAGTTTCTAAGATATAGGTATGAAAGGATTAGGGCAGGCCCCAAGATTGTTGGTTATGCATGTGTGAGCATAAGGGTGTGACCAAGGCATTATATTGTAAGTCGGTTATAGTTATAAAGATTATTCAAAAGGTATTGAACAATATTGAAGCACCCATGTATTTTGCACAGTATGGTTATACACATATACACACGTAGATATAGATACAGGAACAGATATAGGTATAGATATAGACCATCATCACCAAATTGTTGAGGTTTATGGGATTAATGTTTTCAGTTTACAGACTATTTCAAACTGGCACTGATCAGGGAGGCCTGGATGGAAGAACACCCTAGGTATTCACTTTTTTGGAGACTAGCAGACTGGGAACCAGTAAACGAGGTTCCTACATTTTATACAACCAGTGTGGCTCTTTGACAGGGTTAATAATACGTTTTTCATAGTGAAGTTCATAGACCAGTACCAGCTGCAACAGAGATATTTTGGGGCTTTAAAAATTTTGATTTCTGGAGCCCATTCTAAACCAAATAAATCAAATTCTCAGGTTTAACACACTTCCCAGGAAATCAAATCAGTATTAGAATGATTGGGAATTAAGGGAATTAATTTAAGGAATTGAGAAAAAAATGCCTGTGAGTTCCCTTAGCATTAGGGATTTCTTTTTTTCTTATATGTATCTCTGGCACCTAGCATAGTGCCTGGCCCATGGGAGGTGATATTTATATATTTACTACATTGACCATTTTAAAAAATACTTGTAATAAGTTCTTGCCTTATACTGTAACATGTTTCTTCAAAACATCTTGTAACAACTTTTCAAACAACTTCTCATAATCTCTGTGATTGTGCCTTGCATACAGTAGGAACTTGATGAATGTTGATTACATGAATGGGTAAAATGATGTGTGGTTACACATAATCACTCTTAACCGCAGAACAGTGGGCTACCCCCAATAACCTAGGACGCTGCTTTTGTCTGTGGAAGTATCAAAACTGGGAGTCAAACCCTCTGCATTTAATATCTGCCAAAATGGGCCATGGTTGAACCACTGCTGAGCTCGACTTTGAAATCTATAAAGTAAAGGAAGTTGTGAGATTCAGTGAGATAATATCCATGGAGATACTTTAGAATCAATAAAGTGCTTTGCAAGTGTAAGTTATTGTTCTTATCTTCTCCATCAAGGTTGTCCCCATTAAGAACTTTTCTACCTGCCTCAGTTCTTAGGAGAGCCAGTCACTGCCCATTTACCTGTGGTAAGCATTGGGCAAGATTGCATTTAAGAAGTTTATGAATGTATGAAATTCTTAAGGGACAGGGATGGCAAATAAGTTGACCCACGTTCACCATTTCACCTCTGGTATCCAAGGCCAACATCACTAAAGGATTATTGTTCTCTAGTTCTTACGTGCTCAAAGGCACCTCACAAGTTTTCTTAACACAGTGCCACGGCAGCCCTTCAGTAGAACCTGTTCGCCATCTCTGAGGTAGGATAAATCTATATAAAAGTTTGTATTATTAAATTTGAGTTATGGACATATTTCTTAAAGATATGAGATTATATTGTATAAGAGAAGGATGTAGACATATATACATTGTATATTGTGTATATATATATAGTATATATCATATGTGAGATAATATTGAGTATAACATAGGAATGTGTGTGTGTATGTGTGTGTGTGGGTAGGCTAGGCTTTGAAAAATCACAATAAAATTTTCTGAAAGGAATTGAAAGAACAATATGAAGATTACGTAGGTCTTCCAGCTGACAGCAAGTGTTATATAGTTAGCCTTTCAGTCCAGGGAACCTGAACCAGAGTTTCTATTTTATTGCTGGGGAGACCCCAGCTGGAGTCTTACCTCTTTGGAACAGGATATGAGTCTGAGAGATTTGGATAATTGAACTTTACAATGAGCTGGATGTAATAATTAAATGAGATCTTAATTTAGTTCCCTTGTGGTGGAAATAACAGTAGTCTTTTGGAATGGTGTCTCAACCATATCCCTTAGTATCTTACTTGAGTATTTCATGTCCTAAGTGAATTCTCCCCTTCAAAAAAATTGGTCCACTACTAATATGCTAACCAGTGTTAGATGTTAGATATGCAGAATCCCTGATCTCCCAAGCTTTGGATTAAATGTTTCTCTTTTGTACTCCCATAGTGTCCTTAATTCCCACTATTAAAATACTTATTATCACATTGTGCTGTAATTGCCTGTATCTCTAACTGAAGTATAGATTCCTGTAAGACAGGGCTGATTCAGTACTGCATCTCTGTTGCTTAACCAGGCAGGGGCTGTCAAACTTTTTCTATATAGGATCAGATAGTAAAACATTTTAGAATCTGTGGACCATACAGCTTCTGTTTCAACTACTCAACTTGCCAGTGGAGTGTGAAAGCAGCCAGAGACGGTGTGAAAATGAATGGGTGTGACTGTGTTCCAATAGAACTTTATTTACAAAAACAGGGGATGTGTTGAAATTTGCCTGCTATTGCTTGGCATATGGTAAGTGCTCAACAGATTTTTATGAGTAATAGTAGTGGTATATTAATTTTATTGAATTAAAAATGAAAATCTAATGAAATATTATATTTGCTTTCATGGATCTTACATTCTAGTGGAGATTAAAACAATTACAATAGAGTATGAAAATTCCTACACATTATGGAAGCCCAGAAAATAGGCATCCTATGAAACTGGGGGGAGGGGATTAGAAAAGGCTTCCTGAAAGAGATAGATTCAGAATTCTATTTTGAAGAAAAAAATAGAAGTAATATGAAGAAGATGAGGGAGGGAAAGCGTGTTCTATGCTACGGGAATAGCACCAGTGCAAAGGCTGAGAGGCATGGAGGTCTATGACACATTCAGAGACCTGCAGGTAATTCATTATGGGAATTTTAACTCTGGAAGATGGTATTGCAATTTAGTTCTTCTACCTGTGCTCTAACCTCCTTGTCTATTTTTCTTTGGGACCAACTCCATCCTTTTTTTCTTTATTCTCTCTCTTCCTGGTTGTTTCACCTTAGTAGATAAACATGCTCAAGTGTTTCCTACATTTTAAACTACTGCTTCCATTTCTACTATCACTGCTACCACCACCATCACCATCTTAGCTAAAACCACCATCCCCACCTCCATCATCACTTACACCACCACCTCCACTGCCACAGCATCTATCTTCACCACCCCTTTTGCTACCTCTGCCACCTCCACCATATTCATCACCACCCCTTTCATCACCTCCAAGACCACTACTACTATATCCCCTGCCCCTTCACCCTACCATCTTCACCACCACCTCTGCTACCTCCTGATCACCTCTACTTACCATCACCACCGTTGCTTTATCCACAGTGAAACCTTCCTTTAGTCCTCTGTGCCTTTAAATCAGTTGTGACATCTTTCTGTTTCAAAGACAACCTTCTTGAAAGAGGAGCATGCATTTGCTTTTTCCTTTTTCTCTCATTTGCTGTTCAGTCACCTAGAACTTGGTTTCTATTCTCATCACTCCATTGAAATTATTTGAAATAAAGTCACTACTTACCATGATCATTATATTGCCACATTCAGTGGACCCTTTGGCCCTTACATATTTGATCTTTCAGTGGCATTTGATTCTATTTGGGTTTTGTAATACTATAATTTCTGATTGCCTCCTAATTTTCCTCTTTTCAGTCTTCTCTAAAGGCTCCCCATCATCCAGTTACCCCTTAAATGTGGGAGTTTTCCTTGGATACCCAGGGATATCCACAATCTTTACAATAAACTGTGTATGTAATCTCTCATACTCAGTTCCTACATCCAGTGAGTAAGAGCAAGGCAATTTGCCACAAGACTTGGGAAAGAGGTGAGCTTTTGGCGAAGCTGCTGAGAGAAATGAGAAAAAGAGCTGACTAAGAAAAGCTGGTCAGGACATGGAGCCCAGCTGAATATGCAGATCTTAAACTTGCAGTGTCTTGAAACCATGCAGTTGTAGATTTTTTTCCAGCATCCTAAGAATAAGAAAAACAATTGATTAGGTGGACATACGGCTAGAAAAGGGGATAAAATTCCTAAATAATTTCCTTATAGTCTTAACTAAGACTGTTTCTTAAACTGACATATCCTCAAGTAGTTGAGAGAGTATGGTTGTCAAAAAAACACTGAACTCTAACCATTTTGTAGTTAAATCAACACATTCTTCTTGTTTGGTGTAATAACTGTTTATTCTCTCCATCCTTCATTTTCAAAGATATTGTAAAGGTTTATATTTATTTTAAAAAATTAATACAGAATAAAGTTAGATTTGTCTAGAACCCTGGGTGTGATCTTTGTAGACTTTCTTAAGATGGTTTTTTAACACTAAATTCTGGAATGGACAAAATTAATTTGATGTAAACATTTGGAGCTGTATCTGGCCCCCCAAAAGGGGCTCCTCTGTATTTTTAGGACTGGGTCTAAACTAGTTTATTTTTAACCAGAATTATTAATTGACCATGCATGAATAATTGCATGGCTGAATTCTTATGTGTTATTTGGTTTTCCATTTCATCTTTTCTGCTGCAGATCCTTGGATATAGTACTTAAAATGGCAAAGTCAGAGAAAATTATATTTTGGAGAAAATCTGAACATTTTAACATGGCCTTTCGTTAGAGGTCCCCTGTCTATCTCTCCAGCCTCAACCTTCCATTCCTCCTAACCTCACAGCATATGCTGCAGCCTTACTGGATTACTTCCAAATCCTCCAACATGCCACACCCACCTCGCCATCTTGTTCTTGAATGTGCTGTTCATTCACAGTGGATTATATTCTTTCCTAACTAATGCCTGTGAGTTCTTCAAAGCTTCACATTGGGAAATCTTCTCTGGCACCCTAATATTAACTGTATCATAGGACTGAATATATCATATGGTGATAATTCCATCTTTGTTGCTCCTGCTAGACAATAAGATCCTTGGAGACTCTGTTTTTGTCCTGATATACTTAGTGCTTATCACAGGGCTTGACAATTGAAGGCTTTCAATAATTGTTATTTGGTTGAATGAATGGATGGATGAATGAAATTACTCTCTGTGCTCCATTTTTCTTTTTAAATAACCTTCCTCTGACATATTTTTGTCATGTGTCATAGTTTCTTGAATATAAATTTGTTTTAGTAGTATTTAATATTAATATCATTTCTCAGTATTTTTGCATCTTTCTAGTTGTCTGGTATTATTCATCAGAGATTTTGTGCTGTTCCTGCTTCCATAAGCTTTACCTCCTCCATGTTCATGCATTTACTTGCTTCCACATTCAGGCCTACGTTGGTTCCTGCTGCAGCAGGAAGTATATAAGAAGCTTCCTGCCAGGGACTGAAGATTGCCCTGAAATCAAGCTCTCCTTTTTGCTGGTACCTGGTCTCTGTTCAGCTCATCTTACTTGTAGGCCACCTGGTTCCTGCTGACCTGCCTGGAATTTTGACCACCTGCCTTGCCTTCCATCTTTGGGAATCTTCAGTTCATTTATGGCTTCTTATCTCTCACTCACCTGCTGTTTGCTCTGACCTTCCATGCAGCATTGATTTCCCCTTTTCTTCTTGGTTTCTGACTGACTGCAACATCTTGACCTCTGACTCATTTGTGCTTTTGAATTATGGACTAACCAGTATAGCTGCTGTTTCATCACCTCGCCTAGATTCCTTCCTCTGAATATGCCTTAGCTTTCCCGGTTTTAGAAGCATGCATTATTATCTTTAGCTACAGGTCTGCCTCTGACATATTATTTCTTTTGAACAAAAATACTATTCCTATTTCCTCACATTGTGACTATGGAAGCTGAGGCAAAGAGATTTATAAAGTCTAAGTCAACTACTATGTTTTTTATGGTATATAAACAAAACATATCTCTAATGAATCAGAAAGTAGTGTTTAATCTCCCACATACTAATTAAGTATCTTAATTGTGCATCAGAATTATCTGTGGAACCTAAAGTAAATGCAGATGCTTAGGGCCCCCCCACAGAGCCTCTGAATCAGAATCTTGAGGTGGAGCCTTGACATATGTATTTCCAGAAATTTCATGATTCATTTTGTTAGACAGCATGGGTGGAAGTTGAACAGCACTGCTGCACTAATGATTACCCTAAATGTTATACATTAGACATGAAAATGAGTATCTCCAATGTTAGAGGACTAACAAATGCCAACATTATTCATTGCTAACTGTTTGCATCTAGTTTCTCATTTAATTAACCTTCAGGTCAACACTATGAGCCAGGTACTATCCAAGTAGAGTATGACTAAACTTAAATTGAGAGAGGTTAAGTTACTGGACCAAGGTTACATAGCTAATTGCAGAGTAAGAATTTAAATCCAAGTCTTCTTTATGCTTAAACATTGTGCTATATGACATACTATAGCCCGTTGATCATATGTCCTTATAAACAGTATATTATAATTATTATTTAATCCATCACTTTACTACTAGAGTTAATATGTTCAAAAGAAATCCAGTTATCTCATTACCCTGCTGGAGGGTTCCTACAGTCTCCTCACTGCCATCAAGAAAGAGTAAATTTTCCTTGTTATGATATAAAATATCCCTCACAATTCATTTTCTAACTCCTTCTCCAATTCTACCTTCCCCATCATTTCCTCTATACATTAGTCATGCTGAATTTCCCACCTTTTTGGTAACACACAAACTCTGAAACAATGAAATGCCTTTGTATTGGAATTCAAGGGTCATATGAAGAGCACATCAGTTCTCCTTTTCAGATTCTGAAGCAATTGAGGAAGAGTTATAGGAAGTAAGGATCAATAGGATCAGCTTTATTATGAGTAAAGTGGAATTGGAAGAGGCACCTTGGATCCAATGTCCTCCTGAACTGAGCTTACCCACCTGGTCACAGATGAAGCTAGATAACTACAGACCTCCCACTTGGGTAGGGGAAGCTTGGGGCCGTCATATCTTGGAGGAGCACTCTTGCTGACTATAGGAAGTGAGCACATGAACTGAGGCTTCACATGTTAATGAGATGCTCCCCAATCCCATCAATCCCATCAACCATGGTTGCAATAGGGTATAATGAGTGAGAAGCCAGAGGAATTGACCCAAGAGCTCTGAGAGGATTGAAGCCCTTGTTTATGGTCTGAAATAGGAACTTGGAAAGAGAGAGTGGATGACTCTCAGCTTTGTTGAGGTATACTTGACAAAAATTGTATATATTTTAAGATGTACAACATGCTGGTTTCATATAAATATACATTGTGAAATGATCACCACAGTCAAGCTAATTAACATTCATTACCTCACATGGTTACCTTTTACTTTTTTCTTTTCATCCCCTCATCCCCCTCCTTTCTGGTAACCAGCTGTTTGTTCTCTGTATTTATAACTGTTTCTGCTTTGTTATGTTTGCACATTTTTTTTTTTTTTTTAGATTTCACATATAAGTAAAGTCATATGGTATTTGGGTATTTTTCTTTCTCTGTCTGACTTATTTCACGTAACGTAACACCCTCTAGGTCTATCCATGGTAAACAGCAAGATTTCATTCTTTTTTTTTTACCACTGAGAAGTATTCCATACCACATCTTCTTTATCCACTTATGTATTGATGGACACTTAGGTTGCTTCCATATCTTGGCTATTGTAAATAATGCTGCAATGAACATAGGAGTGCATATATCTTTTTGTTTTTTGTTTTTTTAAATTTATTTATTTTATTTATTTATTTTTGGCTGTGTTGGGTCTTCGTTGCTGTGCACGGGCTTTCTCTAGTTGTGGTGAGCAGGGGTTACTCTTCATTGCGGTGTGCGGGCTTTTCATTGCGGTGGCTTCTCTTGTTGAGGAGCACGGGCTCCAGGCGTTCGGGCTTCAGTAGTTGTGGCTTGTGGGCTCTAGAGTGCAGGCTCAGTAGTTGTGGCGCATGGGCTTAGTTGCTCCATGGCATGTGGAATCTTCCCGGAGCAGGGCTCGAACCCATGTCCCCTGCATTGGCAGGCGGATTCTTAACCACTGCACCACCAGGGAAGCCCTGCATATATCTTTTTGAATTAGTGTTTTCATTTTCTTTGAATACATACCCAGCAGTGGAATTGCTGGATTATATGGTAGTTATATTTTTAATTTTATGAGGAACCTTCATACTGTTTTCCATAATGACTGCCCCAATTTATATACCCACTAACCGTGCCCGAGGGTTCCCTTTTCTCCACATCCTCACCAACACTTGTCATGTGCAGTTTTCCCAGCCTTGAATAGCCTTCTATGCATTCATCATCAGCTCAAGCATTGCTTCTTTGAAATCTTTCTGATTTTAATAACACAGAGCTTGTGGCTCCCACGCTACTCATAGCATTCAGTTCATACCTCTTTTACGATATAGTTATGCTACGGTTTATGCATTTTTACACCTCTTGCTTCCAAGGACTGTGAGCGTCTCTGAGACAGGGACCTTGTCTCATTCAATCTTGTAACACCCCAGTGCTAAACACAGTGCCTGGAAAATTGTGTTCACTCTTCACAGGACCTAGGAGTGCTCCTTCAATGTATGATAGCTTGAAGCTGCCGTGCCCCTGAAGAGGTGGCCTATAGTTATTTAGCTGCTCTATCTGTGACTAGCACAGTACCTGGAACACAGCACTGGATCATCACACTGTAAAAGTCGAGTGAATGATTTCGTTACAGCAGACAATTCCATGTGAAATTTATTGGCTGCCATTCTGTTTCAGGGTGTTGGACTAAACCAACAGTAAAAGATATATATTTTGAGAATGGACTAAACATGGTTAAAAATCAATCAAATATTACCATGGAACAAATAGAAACATTCTAATGTCATGCTAAAGCTACTGAATTAGGAATCTATAAAATTCCATGGGATATACAGGATTAATCTTGTAAAACACATTCATATGCTTTTGAAAATGCTATTTATTATGCTGTATAACTGATGTGAATGGTCACATATATTCTTGGACCTTAACTCATGGGAGATTGATTCTTTGTAAAACTCACATTCTATTAAATGGGGGCATTAAACTTTTCTTGGAAATACTTATGCCATCTTATCATCCTTACAGTCAAGCTTTAAAGCTTTCCTCATATTTGTTTCAGACTGGTATTTTATTTAAAAAGTTGAAATTCTTGGGTTTCAGTAGATACATTTATTTATTTATTTATTTATTTATATTTTTTAGCATCTTCATTGGAGTATAATTGCTCTACAATGGTGTGTTAGCTTCTGCTTTATAACAAAGTGAATCAGCCATACATATACATATATCCCCATATCTCCTTTCTCTTGCGTCTCCCTCCCACCCTCCCTATCCCACCCCTCTAGGTGGTCACAAAGCACCGAGCTGATCTCCCTGTGCTATGTGGCTGCTTCCCACTAGCTATCGATTTTTCAGTAGATACATTTAAACCAGTACACAGGCCCTCTTAGTTCTTGCCGTGTGAGATAATCAAATCAAACAAATATGGAAATGGAATTTGTAGTGATATTATATTCCTGTGCCTGTAAATGAATTTAATTCATCCTCTGGTCCTCTGACCTAGTTGGTGAAATCACTGGCCATAGCAGATCTGCATGCTTGTTCTTTACAACTTTACATTCGCCCTTCTAGACACCAACTCTGGAAGCAAATTTCCTTTTTTATTTTTCCCTAGAAAATTTCATTATATTTTCCTTCATATAATACTAAATGTTTAAGGAAGAAAATAAACATGATATGAGAACCTTTCTTTTCCTGAAGGTATTAACTGTGAGAGGAAGCTGGTAATGTTCAGTGCCCGGCAGGTAGGAGACAATCAATTATCGCTGCTAGTGCTGCTTCACTACAGATTTGTCTTCAAATTTTCAGTTCTGTAAGCTCCTAGAGGCCACTGACCGTGCCTTAGTAACCTTCGTGTTGCTGCGTCACCTAGCACAGTCCCTCACACATAAGAGTTATACTAAGTTTTGGTGAAAAAATGAGTGAATCTGTGAATTAAAGAGAGAATTGAATGAGACAACATGTGTGCAAACAGCCTGTAAATTATAAAATGCTGTCTAATAATAAGGGATTACTATTGTTTTTACTATTTGGAGTAATTAAAAAAATGTTTTTGAAGTATGACTACCTGCAGAAAAATATAAGATCATAAGTGTGAATTTCCAAAAAGTGAGCCAACCCATATAACCAGCCCCCAAATAAAAAAAAAAACCAAAAAACAAAATATTCCCAACATTGCAGAAGCCCCTCTTATGCCCCCTCCCAGTCACTCTCTCCCCCAGGGGTAACCACTATCTGACTTCTGACACTATAGATGTGTTTTACCTGTTTCTGCATTTCATAAAATTGAATCATAACAGAATATACTCCTAAGCCGTGTCTTACGTCGGCTCACCATTAAGTTTATGAGATTCACTCATGTTTTTGGAAGTAGTAATAGTTTGTTCATTCTCATTGCTACATAGTATCCCTATGTATGAATACACTTCAGTTTATTTATCCTTTCTACTGCTGAGGGACTTTGAGTTGTTTCCAGTTTTCGGCTATTAGGAATAGTAAAATAATATTCTTCCATATGTCTTAACGCTGAAGATATGTACTCATAGAAGAAGAATAGCTGTGGGGTATAGATACAGTCAGCTTTATCCGCTGCTGCCAAACAGTCTTCCAAAGAAAGTACACCTCCTTACATTCCCATCAACAGCAGACGAAAGTTCTATTTGCTCTTCATCCTAGGACAGGACTTGGCATGGTCTCGCTTCTTCATTTGAGCCATTCTGATGGGTATGAAGTGTTATTACAGTGTGTTTTAATTTGCATTCCTATGATGACTAATGAAGTGGCGACCCTTTTTATTGGACATTTGGATATTCTCTTTTATGAAGTGCCTGTGGAGGATTTTGCACATTTTCTAATGTTTGTCTCTTTAAAATTTCTGTAAGTGTTCTTTGTATATTCTGGGTATGGGTTCCTTGTAAGATACAGGTATTGCAAATATCTTCTGTGTGAATAATTTAAATCTGCAATCCGTTCAGTGTGAAGCCATCCCACAGTTACCAATGACTGGTGGTGTCAGCCTGGTGTGCAGTTGAATCCCCTGAGTGGATTTTATGGGATACCGGCTCTAGGGCCTTATTCCTGAACAAATGAATCAGAATCCCTGGGGGTGGGGACTGACCCTGCACATTGTTCATCATTGTATCCCCAGATATTTAACATTTAATCTTTAGTTCAAGATTCAGCCTTTCACCAAACCATATATATATATATACACAATACAATCTGAATGCATTTTCTCACATGATTAAAGTAAATTACACAGTTTATAGGACTTGATAATAAGGAAAAATAAAAATTTATTTTTACATGTTTACTCTGTATTCATGAGGATAATAAAATAAACTTTCTAATAGAATATTTAGTAATATCTCATATAAAAATGAAAGAGTCATTTAAAATTACTTTTAACTTATTCCTCATAAAACAATGCCATGATTTAAGACATTTTTAAGGGGGATTATGTGATTTTGTATTTTTAGCCAAGGAGGTTTATAGCTCAAAATCAGCTGGGTTATGTGGGTCTGGAGGGGAAAATGGGTAGAAATTAAAGGGCTGCAGGTTGTGGCTCATGATTAAGAATATGAGGTGACAGCTGCCCAACAATGCAGACACCTTTCAGGAGGCTGTGAATGACCCATTATGAAGAGCAATCAAATGGAGTTTGAATTTCCATTTGGATGGAAATTTCCACAGTGGGTCAGATTAGATGACCTATAACAGTACCTTGCAGCTTTGAACTCTATATATTTTTGCAGTGTGACCCCTGATATAATGCAAACACAATTCTTCCCCTGGAGCTGAAATCCTCCCAAACCCTGTTGCTCTTGATATTCTTGACCTGGATGCAGGGGCATACTTCACTTTAGGGTTTTGAAAGTCACCCTTTGAAGTTTTCACCAAAAGGAGATTTTCCTGTCATTGATCTAGCAGACAGGGTCTTAACAGACTTCCATCCTCCTTTTGGATTTATTCTTGCTCTGTATTTTTAGGGACCTCCCTCAGCTAGATCCAAGATGTTCTGTGAAATGGAAATATAGCTGAGTGGAAAGCAAGATTGACAATGAAAATCCTCAATCTGCCATTTACGAAGGATAATTTTTCAACATTAAATATAAAAAGCTCTGCCTGATGGTTGCATTATAGCCAGTGGGGAGTCTTGTCAACCAACGTGCTGGGAAACAGGTTTATACAACTCATTCTTTTCAGTAATTATTGCCTTTAAGTGAGAGCACCCAAGCATGTTAAATGAGACTTAGTTTATAATTGTCAGATATTAGTGTAATGGATTCAGCTAAAAGGGTTTTAGACATTTGGGCCAATTTGGCCCTCTTTTCTAGAAGCCTCACGAAGCGTGGTATGAACCTGCCCCTTGATGAGAGGACAATGTGAAAACCCTGGACGCCTGGCTTTAGTTATGAACATTTCCAGACTCACTTGTTACCCAACACTGCATCGCTGGCGTAAGGCAGGCCTGTAACAAGCAAAAACATTGGTGGGACGTTACTGACTCCAGGGTGCGTTAAAATCCGGAGCTTAAGTCTCAGGCTGAAAACCCACAATCACAAATATTTTTAGTTGGCTTCTTAACTCGCATTTCCAAGTGTTATATGAGATTCGTTAGGCATCTTTTAGTCTTATGTTAGAAAGCGGGCTGTGTCTCAGTTCCCAGGATGTGTCCTGAACTGTTCAACATATTGGGCCTGTAGCAAAGATTGTAAAAGTTTTGGTATAAAGAAACATGACACTTCAAGTTAGTCTTTTCTTGGGTCTCTGATACATAGGGTGCATACCCACAACAGGGAAATCATACCAAGTCTGTTAGTAACTCAATCAGCTTGTCAAGGCTGGTCCTAAATTGTCATATCTTGGTGGGGTTGGCATGTTATTTACAGAGTTAGGAACCATTTGAAGATCTCTTGTAATATTGCCTTGGGAACATTTTGGGAGATTCCAGAGAAAACATGATTATTTTGATAAACAAATATCCAAGGCCCGTGGTCTTTAAGCACGTAGGGATCTTTGACTTAACATCAGAGAAACTTTGGATGGGGACAGAAGCTCCCTGGTGGGAATATTCATTTTAGAAATCCCCTTGCTTATAGGGGAATCCTTGAGTCTATGAGAATATTCTATATCACAGCCATGCCCAGGTTCTGTCATGGATGAACCACATTTTTTCCATCTTTTAAAAAGGACTGATTAGTTTTCACAGGTAATACATGAATACACTACTGTGGGAATATTTCAAGCAAGGAGGAACTATAATCAGGATTAAAGAGTTAGTCTCTCTTCACTCCTGCCTCTAATTCCACTCCAGCTGACCCCATCCTAAAAGTAGTCACTATTAATAGCAGAGCAGCATTTTATGATCTTTTAAATGCATTGACATTTATATGTATGAACACATACAGGTACATAGTTTGGCAAATATTAAAGGAATCATAGAGTATGCCTTTTTTTTTTTTTGCTACTTGCTTTTTCATTTAAAAATATAAATTAAATTATGTTTAACCAGAAACCATTAGGATTTGGGACTGTTGTCCCTGTTTACAAACTCAGAATTGAAGTTTTCCAAAGGGCCCCCTCACCCGTGGACTGTGCTGTTTCATTTCACGCCCCCCCCATTGTCCTTTCCATTGTCTCCCAGTCCAGCTGCATCAAGAGGAAAAACATTTCATTCAGTGCAACAATTCAGAAAGCCTTGTTTGTGTTTTCAGATTAAAGTATTCATAAGATTTGAACCAACAGAGTGAGAAAATGGAAAGACTAACAAAGATTTCAATTTAAAAAGCTAAACTGTCTACATAGATAGGCTGCTTAAGCAGCAAAGGAATATTTCTCATAGCCTCAGAGATAGAAATGGGATAACTGCTAAGAAAAATGGGTCAGACTGACCTGTTATCCTATTTCTACCAAATTCTAGCAGCTTCCCTTATCCCTTCTTTTATGACCACTTGACAACTGAGCAGAAAGCAAGAGCTCTTCCTGCAAAAGTTGAGCTTGATTGCTTATAATTTCCTCCCCCAGGGGGTTCCCACCCCTCCCTTGATTAGGAGAAATGGCCCCCTGCTCATCCTGTCAAGACGCTCAGGCTGCACAGTGAATAGGGGAGAAATCTCATTTTGGAGACAAGCATTTTCTGTGAACTCTATTAAGCAACAAAGCAGCCAGGCTTTCCCGGGGTCAACATTTCCAGGATATAATCACCAACTTCTTGGGGGCAATAGAAGGCCCCTGCCGGAGTCCACTCTTTCCATGTTCGTCAGCGTGATTATTTCAGGATAACAGCTTTCTCGAGGGAGTCTGAGTTGCTTTCTGCACATTTTAATGAGCCTGTCATTCTGCCTCAGTTCTTTCCCTTAGTCTTTATTTCTTTTCTGATTCCTTTCTTTCATGTGTGAGCTGCATGTATTTGGAAGGCTGAAAGGACACAGAGATTTTAAATGTCATCCATCATGGGTGGAAATCCATTGTCTTCCCTTCTTGAAATTTAGCAATATTGCATTTTCTTGGTTTAACAGGGTTAAAGATATTCTATATCTGTATTCTGAGAAAAAAAACTGTATAATTGAGCATGGAATTTCAGTATGTTCCTAAATAAAGAATAATCTTAATTTTCAGGAAGAATTGAAACACATTAAGTACAGTTATAATTAAGAGCATTACAACAAACATCCCTGGTACTAAAAGATTTCAGAGTCCTATCCAATGACCCAGCGAATTCAAGATTCCATAGTTATGGTTTTGCTGGAATTCATTAAAAGAGACTATATATAGACCCAGTGGTTCTAACACTAACATTTTTGTTTTGAGGTATTACTTAATTTAACAGCAAATACTGAATGTGGGATTCATAAAAATTTGGTTTTTATTTTCAAGAACAGAAAATAGATAAAAGAATGGTCAGAATATTTGATTTCATTTCTGTTACTCATGCCATTCCATATTTTCTAAATTTATAATATATTTAATAATTTTTCTCACACTAGAGTTTGATTTTTATAACTAAATTTACCCTGGGATTTAGTATAAAAAGATAGTACAATAGGATTTGATTTTATAAATAAGTTTACTTTGGGATTTACTATGTAAGAACTGTAGATTAGTGTGTGTATTTTAATGAATTTCAACTACCCATTGATGATTTTTTATTCTAATTTTTTCAGATGGCTTTTGTTAATGAATGATGTCTGTGACTAATTCTCCCTGTAGCTTCACCTATTTAAATTAATCTGGCTCTTTATCCTTTGTAAACATGTGTATCATCTGCTTCAATCAGATTTTCTGAAAACAAAGGAAAGTATTCCCCATCTTTTCCCAGTAGGTTTACAAATGATATGCATTGAACTAATCCAATTGGACTAATATGATTATTTTTGTGTGTGTATGCAAAAGGGCATAGATTGCTCAATAATATATGAGAAAAGAGAGATGACTATTCTTATGCAGTTTTTTTGCATCTGGGTCTGGGGGAGAAGGTATCTGTGGACTCAAAACCCAAACACATGTGGCTGCTGGGATCCAAGACTTTGCCTTAGGAAGAGGGCTCTCTCTTCCTCTGGAAGTGAGGATGCATTCTCCAAGTCAGACAAAGAAGATGATGTGTTGGCTCACCTTCATTCACACTTATTTTTCTAGCAGTGATGAGGGGTTTATAGGCAAAGGCTCAGGCTCCCACCTGGCCACCATGGTGGCAGAACCGAGGCCTGGGCATATCCAGGCCGGTTGGCTGAGAGAAGGACACACCCTCAGTATGAGCCTGCGTGCGGGTCCATGAGGCCGCCCTCAGTCACCTCCATGATGCGTGTTTTGGTCCGTCTAGGCTGCTATAACAAAATATCTCAGACGGAGTGGCTTATAAACAACAGAAATTTCTCATAGTTCTGGAGGCTAGGAAGTCCAAGATCAAGGTGTCAGCGTGGTGAGAGCCCTCCTCCTCGTTCATAGCAGGGAGGTTCTTCCTTGTCCTCCCATGGCAGAAGAGGCTAATCGTTCCCTCT
The DNA here is from genome assembly GCF_965194825.1 of Balaenoptera physalus. NCBI lineage: Eukaryota > Metazoa > Chordata > Mammalia > Artiodactyla > Balaenopteridae > Balaenoptera > Balaenoptera physalus. The sequence goes on from NC_138895.1 coordinate 58,139,325, forward strand.
CACAACCTAAGCACTTCCCAAAGGCCCCACCACCTAATACCATCACCTTTGGGAGTTAGGTTTCAACGTATGAATTTGGGGGGACAAAAACATTCAAACCATAGCAGTGTGCTTCCTTCCTCTACCCTCCCTTCACTCCCTAATATTCCCCAAGTTCCTTCTTTGGTTCTTCTCTTTTCATGAGACATAAACTCCCTGGTAATGTCACCAAAGCCACGATTTTCATCATGTCCTGATGACTCTAAAAAATATATCACTAGCTCAGACCTTCTCCAGAGATCCAGACTCTATTGGGTATTTTCATTTGAATATATCATTAGTTCCCCCAAACCGTCAAGTCGCAAGGTGAACTAATTATCTTTATTCTCAAACATTCTTTGTGTTTCTTATTTGAGGGAGTGACACCACTCCCACAACTGCCATAACTGGAGTCATAATGTATGCTTCTCTCTTGTCACCTCTCACATTCCAGGTCACTAAATTCTACAAATTTTATCTCCTAAGTATCAGTATATCTCAGATTCTTCCTCTGCTTTCCAGGACCCTTTCACTACATTAGATCAGTTAGTGGATTTTTTTATTGCTTTGTGGAGGAGGGAGGTGAGTGCAGAGGGAGATGAGCATTTTTCATAAATGTGGTACCCACTCTTTGCAGGCTGGGTAAGACACTGAACCTAATAACATCCCATTTTCCTTCTTCTTACATAGCTTTTGTGAATATAATTTTAAAAGACTGTACATTAGTTCAAGTTTAAAGACAAGCCATTTACCTGCTGATGGTATGTTCTTTGCATCAATTTATTCTTCCACTAACATTATGTAAAAGTGTCCTTTCATGCACATGCTTGCCAACTCTCAGTATTACCAGTTTTTTTTACTATCTGATGGGCAAAGAGCTGTACTTCATTTTCTTAAAGTCATATTTTCATGATCATAAATAACTTCTGACATTTTCATACATTTTTATTCCTTTCTGTTTTTTATTGTGTGAATTACCTGTTCTCATGAATTTTTCATGATTGTATAATAAAATTTAAATAATATTTCTATTGAGTTTGAGGAGCTCTTTATGTGTTAAGGATATGAACCTTTTCTGGGAAGGTGGTGCATGTGTGGTAAATTTTTCCTTTTACTCTGCCACTCACTTTTAATAGCTTTTTTTAAAAAAAATTTTATTTATTTATTTATTTTTGGCTGTGTTGGGTCTTCGTTGTGGTGTGCAGGCTTCTCATTGCAGTGGCTTTCTTCATGTGGAGCATGGCCTCTAGGTGCGCGGGCTTCAGCAGTTGTGGCGCGTGGGCCCAGTAGTTGTGGCTCGCTGGCTCCAGAGCACAGGCTCAGTAGTTGTGGCATACGGGCTTAGTTGCTCCGCGGCATGTGGGATCTTCCCGGACCAGGGCTCGAACCCATGTCTTTTCCTTTATGTCTCTACAACATTGTTCTAACTGGTCTCTCTGGTCATCCTCTGGATTCAGTGTTACTTGCAATAGATATGAGAAAACCATAAAAATAAAAACATAACTACTACAGAAATCTAACTGTGCTTCTGTAAAATCAGCTTGCATATCAGAAGTGGTACACATGCTACCTTTTGGAAAACACTGCTCAATTCTACCACTTATCAAATTATCCAACCATAGGCTTTTAAAGAAAGAGATTTTCTGAAGAAGATTTACAGATCGTACTACAATTATAGCTTATAAAAAGAGACACAAAGGGTTTAAACAAAACTTTAAACAATCACATTCATTTCTAGTTATTGTCACAGTAAAAAGTGTTACTCTTATCCTAGTACAAATGAAGCAAGTCTTGGTTGACTATACACTGACTGAAGTCTAAACAGAGTGTGATGGAAAGCTTTCAAAATGTTTCTTAGCCCATCTTTCCTATGGCCTTTGTCTTAATTCAGGAGGGAAAATACTACACACAGATTTTTAAAAAATGAGATCAGCAGGACAATGAAAATGGGATGTTGTGCCTCAGGGAACAGATGTCTTTACAAAAAATTGTCTGTCAGGCTGAATTTGTTAGATTTGTTAGATTCATATGGTAGGATGAATATGAACTTAGAATAAAACACAGCATTATATTTAGATTTGGGAATCGTTGAGGACTGTTGCTAGACTAGACTTAATTACATGTGTCATTTGACTTTGTGACACTCTATATTCATAAAAATCTCAAAGGGGACCATTATTTATCTTAAAAGTTTAAATATACAGTTCACCTTACTTTTTATTATTCTCTTTTTCTTTTCATCTCTGATTTGTATGTTTAAAAGAAATGCAGTAGAAATAGTCTGCATTCAAATGATTTCATGATTTGATTGGTTACGAATGAGTCAACACAGAAGCTGAACATTTAATAAGTTGAGAGCCAGGCACGTAGAAAATTATTATTTAAAACTTTCAGATTGGTTACACTTCTCATTCCCAAGATTATAAAGTACCAATTTCTGCTAAATGCATAAAAGTGCTGCCAATCCTAGAAATTTCAGAGAGAAGAGTAAGCATTAACTAGTAGTATAAAAATAGAACTTTGTGACCAGTAATGAAGGGGTGTTTATTTCCTACATTACTCCAAATGTATAATTTTAGTTGTTCCTTTTCAAATTACAACCGGATAAGAAAACCTCTTCATTCAGAAAGGATGTTATTAAGTTTTCCTTAAAAAAAAAGCAGCTGTGTACAGGTCTCAAAAATGGCCCAAAGATGAATGCAATAGATTATTATCATGATTCTGTACTTCAATGAGATGAAGTCATACTGTTTAATTCTTTATCCTTCGTGCTGATTTTATTACCACTCACTATTTGTGATCCTAAGTTACGAGAAAGGCACTTAGTTTACACAAGCTGAGATTGCACTCATGAGTCAATGAGCTTTTGGATTGTTAATGGTTGTTCTTTTGTTCTGTTGTCCCATCTGTGAGTCCAGAGTTTCTCCAGACCTTTAGAGAAGTTGGAGAGCCAGTGAGCTTCCCCTTCCTTTAGTGAAAGTCATCTGACATCCTCAACAGCTTGCTCTAGAGTTTTGCTGAGGCTCACATGACTGCTGTCTGAGAGGTCAATGGGGAGACTTCAGGACACCACAATCCCTGTCCCACAAATTATACACAATGGTGCTCCCCCTTCCCCCCACCCAGGAGGAGTACCATAACTTCCAGAAGATTCTTCAAGGGTCCATTAATTTTAAAAAGGTTGAAAACTGCTCCTCCAGTGCCTCACTTTGTTGTCATTTTCCATCCTGGTGCAACTGCCTCCACATTATGTAGGCTCTAAATCTTTTCAGGGTGAGATAAGATCTCTTTAAAAAAATATTATGGTAAAATATACACAATGTAATATTTATCATTTTAACCATTTGTAAGTGCATAATTCAGTGGCACGAAATACATCTACAGTATGTAACAATCATCACTGCCCTATACCCATTAAATAAAAACTCCCCCCACTCTCCTCCCTCAGCACCTGTTAACCTCTATTCTACTTTCGGTCTTTATGAATTTGTCTATTCTAGGTACCTCATGTAAGTGGAATCATATAATAGTTACCCTTCTGTGTCTGGCTTATTTTCACCAAGCATAATATTTTCAAGGTCCCTCTATGTTGTAGCAAATATCAAAATTGTATTCCTTTTTTATGGCTGAATAATATTTTAGTATATGTATATACCACATTTTGTAATCCAGTCATCTGTTGATGAACATTTGGGTTGCTTCAACCTTTTGGCTGTGGTGAATAATGTTGCTATGAACATTTGGTGTACAGCTATCTGTTTGAGTTCCTGCTTTCATTATTTTGGATTTATACCTAGGAATAGAATTTGTGGGTAAGACCTCTTTTTTTTTATTATTAGTTTATTATTAGTTTCTTCTTTTCACCATTAAGCAAAGTTTTTGCCACAGAATTAGTCAAAGTCAGTTGTTATTCCCTAATCAGTTTGTTATAAGTGATATGAATCCACCTGGGTATCTGCGTGATCACCCCACTTTCAAATTACAAGTACTTCTCTCATGCTCTTGCCTGGTTAAACACTTGGAAACAAAATCCATCAAAGAAGAAGATAGTTTCTTTTCATCTTGAGCATAGATCCCATAGATCCTATTCTTTTTTCAACATTAATGACACAGAGAGAATTTTTTACTTCATGAAAAAGATATTCTAGACATTATTTCCATACAATTTTCAGAATTTATTTTGCAAATTACTTGAAATGGCACCTGTCACCAATGAACAGGGATGGAAAATAAGAGCATACCATTTCCCTTGTGGAAATCATTATTCTGGACACGACACTAATTTACCAACCCTGAAAAAGTCAGTTCTGTTTATAAAGACCTTGACATATCCACAGAATTGAGAATTTTAAGTAAATATCATGAGCTTGTGCTTGCTGGTCCCTGGGGTAATTGCTTAATACAAGAGATCTTTATCCCTAGAAATCTTATTAAAATGATGACATTATCAGGGTGTTGGAGGATGGGAGAGAAAAAAAAAATTAAAGGTGGATTTATAGTGGGAGCTCAGCCTGAGGAATTCATTTTCATAGAGATATTTTCTAATTTCTCCTAAACTCATCCTCATGTCTATCAGAGAGGCAAGAGAGATGCAATGGACATAGTCCTTTGAGACTCATAGTTAATTATCCTAAATAATGGGGTAGATGCTACCTGTTAATGGCAATGGAAGTTAAGTAATCTCAGGGACCTGCGGTGCCCACATCACCTCTTTCACTCCCTGCTGTCAGATATGCTCTGGATTAGCTCTGGTTCTGTAGTTTTGCCCTGTTTTGGAGAACAATGGAATCACAGAATTGAGGGTTTAGAAGGTGTTTGTACTTATGCATTTGAATTACATCTGCATCTCTGCCAAGTGGATGTCTGGATCCTAAGTGAATTTTCAAGAGACAGCAGTATGGGGCAATGGTTCAGAGGGCCCAATTTGGGAAACAGACCAATTTGGATTTGACTTCAGACTGCCACGTGTTAGCTGTGAGTCCTTAGATAAGTCACTTAAACATCCTGAACCTCAATTTCTTCATCTGTAGTACATTTTAAATAACACCTTGTGTGATTGTTATGAGAGCAAAATAGAAGGTTTGTGTACTCCTATCATCATTGAATGGCTGCTTCATCTCTACACAGTAGTGAGTGTTTTTCATACATGTTACTCTAGTTGGAACCATAAAAGTCAGGTGACTATTACCTGTGCCTTGAGTTATCATTCAGGCAGGTTACTTCAAGAGTTTCTTAACATCATCAAATCTCACCCGTCTCCCACCTTCAAGTCAGTCCCGCAAATATGATTGTGGTAATCACTCTAAAATGGAAGTTTGATCATATTATTTCCCGACTTGAAATATGTCAGTATCATCTTATCACCATCAGGACTTTGCTTATACTCCTTAGTGTGGCGTTCTAGCGAGGTTTGACTTCTGACAACTTTTAGCCATTTCTCCTGCTCCTCCCATTTATTTGTCCTCAGGTACAATAAAATATTTGAAGTTGCACACATCCTCTATTCTATTTCACAACCCCTCCCCTTCTTTTCCAGGATAACATACACTGTGTATGCCACATGGGCCAGAGTCAAATGTTACTTCTTCTGGAAGCCTTCCTTGATACCTTCACGTAATGTCACTGTAAACTTACTTGGCTGCAATGGAAACAAAGCTGCAGTTCTCAGAGAACAAGAATTGCCTTTCATTTTCTGTATAAAAATACTCAACATCTTTCCTGGCCTTTAGTATTTCTCAACTAATATTTACTGAATTGATGAACAAATGTATATCAATCCTTTGAAAATAATAAGCATGTCTCCCCAGGCCTCATGCCCTGAACTTTCTCTTCTTCACACTAAACCAGAGACACAAATTTAGTTACCCTTATTGATTTACCTCAGTAAACCCAATTGCCCACAGGATAAGTCCTACCTTGGCTTATGACTGAGGTGGTCATTTGAACACATGGTTTTACCTCTCATTTTCCTCAAAAATCCACTGAAATGATGGTAGAAAAGTATAAAGGGTAACAGTCTCAGGAGTACAAAGAACTGGAGTAGGGATATCAGCACATCAAGCATTTTAATCAAGCTCTGGGAGACTAAAAATGGGTAGGCTCACATTGCTGGTGTGGAAGAGCTCAGCTCAATGTATGTAGGATGGAATTACTGGAAACTGAATCTATTTTTTCATGATAAATCTATCAAACTGAGTGCTGGGAGGAGGGGCAGAAATCATATGACTGACCTAGGTTACTAAGAACTGATGACCAGTAGCTCCCGTTGGTTTATCCCACCCTCTTCCTCCACTGTTGCGTGTGTAGTGCTGGCATTTGCCCACAGATTGAAGCTAGGTAGGAACTTTCCAAAGAAACAGAGTACTATTCCTAGGAAGAATAAGGCCTTTCAGATGGGGATTAGCACTCCTGATTAGGACTCCCCTTGTCTTGGCATTTGGAGGGTAGGAGGGTTGGGGAGACCTGCCTTCCTGCTCCCTACCTGCATCCCCTAACCTCCCCTCCATAGAGTTTACGTTCATATGCTCTTCTACCCACAGGACAGCCAGGTCCATGCAACAGTTAGCAATCATTCATAACTATGAACAGGTAACCAAAATTTGCCAGCCTTTTGAGGAGACCCAGTAATATGGAAGAGAAACATCAAGAAGGAAAAAAGAAAAAGAAAAATTGGCTTCTAAGGAAACAGAGATAATTCATAGTAAGAGAGAAAATTTTAAGTAATTTTGATTTTAAGAGCCATCACACCTATAAAACAAGAATAGAATGTGGGGAACAAACAAAGAGTTTGTAGAAATAAAAAATATAATAATTGAAGGACTGGAATAAGCAGTCAAGGAACTTCCCAGAATGTAGAACAAAAATACAAAGACACTGAAAAATTAAGAGAAAAACTAAAGAAAAAACATAGAGTATTAATAAAGGAGAGCCAACATCTGAAGAACAATTGTCAAAGGGAAGACAGAGAATGAAAAGATAGAAACAATTCAAGACATCTAAGCAAACAAATAAGAAAACCAAACCAAACCAAAAAGAAAATCATCTTCCCAGTACTGATGAGACATCAAAGAATTCGAACTGAAGAAGATGGTTGAGTGCTGAGTGCTCTGTGTTTCCTTACAGTTGTGGCCTCCCTCTGCAGATTCTGCTACAGTCGGTTTATAGCTCTCCAGACACAGTCCGAGTATACGTAGGGCTGGGCCGGGAGTGGGCAAATTACCCAATTGAAATTATTTGTTTCAAAATGTATTTAAATAATAAAGCTAACAACAACAATAATAATAATACAGTTTACTGACTATGTGATCATCACTGTTCAGCAAACTTTGTGTAGATAATCACAAATGCTCACAGCCACTCTACAAGATAACTGTCATGTCCTCTACTGTATCAGTTTCCTATGGCTGCTATAAAAAATTACCACAAACTTGATGGCTTGAAACAACAGAAATCTATTCCCTCAAAGTTCTAGAGGCCAGATGCCTGAAATCAGTTTCACTGAGCCAAAATCATGGTGTCAGCCGAACTAGCAATACTCCCTCAGGAGGCTCTGAGGGAGAACCCATGCCTTTCCTCTTCTAGCTTCTGGTGGTCGCTGGCATTCATTGAATTGTGGCTACGTCATCCAAGCTCTACCTTTGTGGTCGCAATGTCTTTTCCTCTTCTGTGTCAAATCTCCCTTGGCCTCCCTCTTATAAGGATATATGTGATTGCATTTAAAGCCCACCTGGATAGTCTTCCCATCTCACAATCCTTAACTTAATCATATCTGCAAAGATTTTGCCATATAAATAACAAATGTTAAGTCCAGGGAATAAGACATGGATCTCTTTGTGGGGGGAGCACTTTTCGGCCCACCATATCATACTTAACAGATATGGAAATGAAGGGATTAAGTTGCCTGAGGACCATAGGCGTTAAGCAGCAGAGTCTGGATTTGAACCTGCATCTATATTATCCTGGAGTCTGTCTGTCCCTTCTTCCCTCCCTTTATCCCTAAATAATCAGTAATATCATAGGACATTTGCACTGCTGTATTATTCTGAGTCAAGGTTAATTATAAAACTCCTGGGTTCAGGATTCAAAGGGTAGCCAATACTGAGATAAATTACTGATGACACAAAACACTCAAGGTTAGTGCAACACATGCATTGATTTCCTTGATTGTTGAAGCAGGCAGCGAGGCACTGGGGAGGGAAGGCTGATGGAGACACACTGCTCAGGGGGATGGATCAGCATCTCATTACCTTGGCTGCTGCGGACTCAACTAGTGTGTCAAGGACCTCAGCTAGCAAACTCCCCTTCTACATAAGAGGCGGTCTGCAAAAAACATAACCCAGTGTCTTCCTTGGGAGATGCAGGGAGGTGAGTGCTCAGGCTCAGGGATGGTGTTGCGACCCAGCTTCTATGCCAGAATTTCTACTAGGGGATGAGGACTACAGCAGCAAGGAGTATTTGCTCCAGTGGTTTTTACTGAAATCCACACCACTTTTTAGATTACTTGCTTTTCAGATACAAACACGCTTTCCCGTTTTCAAAAGTGTTTCTCAAAAAATCATGTTCAAAACCAAGTTTTATATAAATATATACAATGTGTTTGTACTTAACAAAGTGGGTGAAAACACTATCAAAACAGGCTCATTTGAGGGAAGTGCAGAAAGTATCTAGGAAAAAGACTTGAACCACACAAGTCACAACTGTACATAATCAAACTATAGAAATGCAAACAGCATTTCTAGCTCAGAGGTAACCACTGTGAATGGTGAATAATTTCAGTCTTCTTTTTATGCTTTTTAACAGACATATGTAATATATTTATTTTTATTTTCAATAAACAGGATCATATTTTGGCTACTTGCTCTTTAAAGTTAACAATGAACCTTAAAGGTATCTACAGGTCAGAACTTACAAAAAGTTGTATACTATCCCAAAGCTTGGGTATATAATACCATAATTTATTTACTCCCTTATTGGACATTTAAATGTTGCTTTTTTGTTATTATAACAATACTGTAAGGAGCATTATTTTAAATGTAGTTTGAGTGTTTGTGCAACTGTAAATCTAGGAGTGGATTTTTTAAAGGGACACACTTTTTCTACTATACCAAAAATGGAAAAATTGGCACCAAGCCAGATTTTAATCAAAGGAGGAAGCTCCTCTGAGATCTTAAAAATTTTAAACTCTGCAGCCTCAGTTCATAATGTGAAATAAAGGAGGTCTTCTGGTAGCTGTACCTTATAAAGAGGCTCCTTGAGGGGTGTCTCCCAGAAATACCCTTCCAACCCTTCTTGCATGTGCATTGCTGTCCTTCAAGCTGATTGTGGTACTCTTCATGTTACCGGGATAACTTCATATTTCTGTAGTTTCCTTTCATGGTATATCAATTATGGTTTTGCTTGGCTGCATGTAGCACTCTTGACTGTAGTGGCTTACCCAAATGTGTTCAGTTTGCTCACACAACATGTCCAGAGGCCATTGTCCAGGACAGGCAGGACAGCTCCATGACACCACTAGAGACCTGGGCTCCCTCTGTCTTCCTGCTTCATTATCCTTTTCCTGTCTCTTTCATCCTCATGGCTACAAAATGGCTGCTCTACCTACTGCCGTGGCATCTGCATCCTAGACTAGAACTGGGGGAAGCTAGGGGCAAAGGACAAGGACAAAAGATGGATTCCAGCCGAGGCTGTTGCTTGTTAAAGACTTGTCCCAGAAGCCTCAACTCAATGTAAGCAGTGACTTCTGCTTACATCTTATTTTCCATAACTGGGATACATGGTTGTTCCTAGTTGCAAAGATTCTGGGGATGGTGAGCATATTTAACAGGGTTCTTTGTGACCAGACTGTGGGTTTGGTTAATGAAGATGGAGGGAAGAATGGAGATGGAGTAGAAAGTAGCAGTGTCTGCCATACTTGGCAATTCAGCTGAAAAGGTCTTGAAGAAAACCCTAAAAATGTGGAACATTCAACACTGATTCTGTTACAGACAAAGGGATTAAAATAAATGGTATGTATAACACTGTAATGATAACATTGCAAATAAGAAATTACCTATAATTCTACCTTCCTAAAAAAAGTATGATTCTCATTTTTCTAGGCCTCATTCTGGTCCCACTGAATATCCAATCATGATTTTTACATACATTCAATCCAGAATAAATTAAATTTTATATTCTTTGCTTTTTCACTTAATATAGCATAAGTATGTTAATACCTTGCTACCCAATCTTCTAAATATTCATAAAAGAGCTGCAGTGTATTCCACTAGCTTGATACACCATTTATTTCATTAATTAAGTCTACAATGTTAGAAAATTAGATTATTTCCACTTTGAAAAGATAGTGTAGGAAATGTTACAAAGACCATTTTCTGGTGTATTGCTTTTTATTTCTTTAGGACTCTGACTTTATGGAAACATTTCAATAAGATGAATTACAAGTTGAAGCATATGAACATTTTCATGATTCTTGCAAAAGGAACATGATATTTTTGAAAAAAACTTTTTACCAATTTATGCTATCTTCGTCACTGCATCTGTGTACCCTTTTAAACACCTTAAAAAAAAAAAAAGAGAAAAAGAAAAGAAAAAGAAAGACGAGGTGTCCAGGATTGAATCAGCCCTGCCCTCTTGTGGTAAATCTTAAAATTTCAGGGCAGGCTTTTTCTTTCCCAAGGGCTATTTTTATTTATTTATTTTTAAAATAAATGTATTTATTTATTTATTTTTGGCTGTGTTGGGTTTTCATTGCTGCACGCGGGCTTTCTCTAGTTGCGTCAAGTGGGGGCTACTCTTTGTTGCGGTCCATGGGCTTCTCATTGCAGTGACCTCCCTTGTTGTGGAGCATGGCCTCTAGGCTTGCGGGCTTCAGTAGTTGTGGTTCGCAGGCTCTAGAGCGCAGGCTCAGTAGTTGTCGTGCACGGGCTTAGTTGCTCTGCTGCATGTGGGATCTTCCCAGACCAGGGCTCGAACCCATGTCCCGTGCATTGGCAGGTGGATTCTTAAACACTGTGCCACCAGGGAAGCTCCCAAGGGCTATTTTTAGAATATTGCAGCAGATTGCTGTTCTCATCAGCCACTGATCTTTACAAATAGAATGTGTGGACCTCAATATTAGTTGTAGAGGGTCAAAGAATAGGAGTGGTTTGGACTTAAAGTCCACATCTTTAACAAAGGAATCACCTTACAACAGATCCATATAGAAGTGGGTCAGTTCTTGTTCTATTTGATTAGGTAATTGGTGATATTGCCTGGGAAGCAATATTCTGAAGGGCTTGGTCCTTAACTGATGATTTAAGGAAGTGATAATATGTGGTTGAGGACTGAGATATATATATATATATTTTTTTTTGTTCCAGAAGAAACAATAAGGAATGTCTAGCCCAATTATTTTACTTTACAATTGAGGAGACTGAGGATCAGAGCACTTAAGTGGCTTTCCCAACAACAAAACAAAACAAAACAAACAAACAAACAAAAAACCATTCAGTAAATCACACAGAGCCTATGGGCCAGCCCAGGCTCTTGGAACTTTACTGCATGGCCTTCCCATTAGGTTTCTTCTAAAAGAATTGTGAGCATCAAATGAGATAATACACAGGAAGGGCCTTGAGAAAAAATCAGTACAGATACGAGGGAGCAGAATTATTAGGTGATATAGCAGAGAGGCAGTGCAATTGGAACTAAGAAAGCCGTCTTGCATTCAGAACCTCTGGGTCTGGGACTTGGCCCTCTCGTGTAGCCTTGGACAAGTCATCCAAGTCCCCAGAGTGTCCATTTTTCTCATTTTCAAGCTAGGGATGAAAATAAAATCACAAGTTGTCATCACCTGTGGCCTAAATTAGTTTGCTTAGAATCATTGAAATGGTGGAACTCAAAAGGCTCATAAAAATTGTCTCGTTCAGTCTACTCAACTTACAGGCTTTGCTTACTGTACACGAAGCGTGTGGCACAGTGCCAAAGCACAGCAATGGCCCCAAGCCATTAAATTATAATCCTTGCCATTACGTGCCTGTTACCCTGGCCTACCTGCTTTACATACACTAACTCTTTCAGTCCCCACAGCTACCCTATGAAGTAGATCCTGTTTTTAATCTCATTTTACAGATGAGGAAGCTGAGGCCTAGGGATGTTAAGTAACTTGCTGTGGTCACAGAGCTGTAAACGGCAGATCCAGATTTGACTGCAGGCAGCCTGGCTGTCTCCTGAGTGCTTACCGTCTCCTTAAACCACCTTTAAGGGCTCAACGTTGCTCAGGCTAGAAGCCCATTTTCTGGCTACCCCACAACACAGTGTCCTCTCCGTTATGCACTTCTCCATCTTACACTGGAAAACAGGAGATGGTCTCCCCAGATCTTTTTAGACAAGCTACAATGTAACTTCATTGAGAGTCCGTATACTTTCAAAATGAAGTAATTGTTGCAACAGAAAAGTGAATATTTAACTTGCTTTCTACTTAGTCCTAGTAGTGGTGAAAGAGAAATGCCAGTAATCTTTTCTTTCTCAGAAGCAGATGAGGACAGTGTAAAGAGATTCCTTTTTCATTCAAAAGTCAGCTAATGCTGGCTGTCTTTTTAGCATAGGGGCTGAGGTTCCCTTGATAAACAAGGCCATGGGGTCCTTGACCTCAAGATGCTTACATTGTTAAGGAGGAAGTGAATAGTAATTAATTGACCACAATGTGATAATTGCTGTTTTAAAAAAAAAGCATATATGAGAGTACAACGGTGATACATCTTAATATGGAGTGTTGGATAAGGTTTTCGGAGGAAGTAACATTTCAAGAAGAGGGAATAGCAAGACTGTCCTAGGAGGGCCGATGACCCCCATTAAGGAAGTGAAAGAAGATGACTGTGGCTAGGGCAGTAGAGGGTAGGAGGGTACAAGGTAAGACGGAGTGTAGGTGATGGACAAGTGATACAACCAGCAGTGGGGTATGACTGAAGCGCTTCAAGCTGGTGTGTGTGTGTGTGTGAATCTTGCAACAGTCTGAAGAATGGATTGGAAAGGAACATTTACAATGTAAATGCTATGTAAATAGTTGCCAGCATAAAGCAAATTCGAGTTTTGTGTTTTGGAACTTTAGAATGATTATTTTTTTGGATATTTTAAATTCGCAGTTAGTTGAATTCCCAGATGTGGAACACATGGATACAGAGGCCTCACTGGTTGTACAGTGAAATATTCAGCCATGAGAAAGAAGGAAATCCTGTTCTTTGTGACAGCTTATATGGATCTTGAGGACGTTATGCTAAGTAAAATAAAAAGTCAGACAGAGAAAGACAAATACTGTATGATCTCACCTATGTTTGGAATCTTAAAAAAAAACAAACTCCTAGAAACAGAGAGTAGAATGGTGATTGCTAGGGGATGAATGGGTAGGGGAAATGGGGAGATGTTGGTCAAAGGGTACACATTATCAGTTATAAGATGAAGAAGTTCTGAGAATCTAATGTACAGCATGGTGACTATAGTTAACAACACTGCATTATGTACTTGAAAGTTACTGAGAGAGTAAATCTTAAGTGTTCTCACCACACACATATAATGATGGTAATTATATCAGGTAATGGAGGTTAACTAGCCCTATGGTGCTAATCATTTCACAACATATACATGTACCAAATCATCACATTATACGCCTTAAACTTACACAACATTGTATGTCAGTTATATCTCAATAAAGCTGGATAAAACCCCAACAAAGTAGATGCTTCTTTGTTTAGAAGGGCCTGCTAATAACTTTCTGGGTCTGCAAAGATAGACCTGGACGGTTGGAGGAGTAAAGTTAAAATGCTACTGTTCTGAATAAAAACCCCAGAGGAATTGGGAGACGTGCACATAAATGGCAGCGTGATGGTGAGGGGGGAGATGATAGGCACCTAAAATGAACGGTACTGGAGAGATTGCAGAGGGTCAAGGCCAGTAAAGAATTCCCTATGGAGATGGGCATTTGGGAGACTCCAATGCCCACTTTAAATTTGAAGCTGGTTTATCTTCTGTGGTATCTTGTACTCCTAAACTTTCAGAGCTGGACTGGCCAATTCTACTGCTGGGGATCATTAGTGCTTGGGAGAAGAAAGGAAGGTGGGATGAAGACGGGGACTGGCATGATGCTGAATATGGCTCTGGCAGTAGGTAAAGCAGAGAGGTAAGGTGCAGTGAGAGCTGATTCAGGAGTGGATATGAGTCACATATACTAGAGGAAGGGGACCCTTGAAAGATGGGGAGGCAGACATTTGGGTAACTTACGCAATAGCAATAAAATGTTGATAATTATTCTAGCAGAGAAATTGCGAGTTTCTTTGGAAGAACATAGCAGAAGCATATAAATTATTCTAGGCCATAGTTTTTCTTGAATAGTGTACACTACCTTAAAAAACTTCAGTTTTTAAAAAAATATTTATTTTCAGCTGCAGGCTCTTCGTTGTGGTGTGAGGACTTCTCTCTAGTTGTGGTGTGTGGGCTCAGTAGTTGTGGCGTGCAAGCTCAGTAGTTGCGACGTGCGGGCTTAGTTGCCCCGTGGCATGTGGGATCTTAGTTCCCCAACCAGGGATGGAACCCGCGTCCCCTGCATTGGAAGACAGATTCTTAACCACTGGACCACCAGGGAAGTCCCAAAACTTCAGTTTGATGAGAATAAAAAGGCAAAAGCAAATGAAAATACAAGAAATAACATCAAAGAGATACACAAACAAGTACAGTGGCAAAGAGTTGCTGAGATATTTTGAATAACAAAAGCTAGGTGCTATCTGGGAAAGCTTCAGGAAGTAAGAAGCATGATGTTCTACTAGATGTGGTGGTTTCAGTTTTATTGAAACTTCAAGATTCCTTCCACTTTCCTGTTCTAGGACGTGTTGACCTGAAATAAAGCAGCAGCCAGATATTTCTCCAGCAAAGATGGATCTATTCCATATCAGCAGAGAATTGCAACCATGAGGAGACACATGCAAGTCCCCATGCAGCAAGGAAGGAGGACCCTTTCATAGAGGAGAAAAGGAAGTTGGGAGGGCTGAAGTAAACAGAGTCCATGGCTTTTCATTGGCTGAATCCTGGTCAAGGAAGAAGAGGAGTTTTTCTTCTAACTGTTGATCTTTGCAGTCATCGCGGGGCACAAGAGCTCCGCCTTCTGGTCTCTCGACTCTATTTAATTGAGGTTTCTGTTCAGTAATTTTTTACAGGCTCCACTTGCTTATTGCTCTGTTCCTACTATCTTATTCACAAAGCCCCAAAGGATGCACAGGGATAGAGGGAGGTGAGTCTTCCAGGTGCCTCTGCCCCTCCACCTCAAGATTCTTGGAAGAAATAGGATGTGAGCAATGATTTGGGGAACAGCAAGTGGTGTGTGGAAGAGAGGGAGCAAAGCATCCTGAGTGGCAGGATAAAGTTGCTTGCAGTCATAGATGAGTCACAACACAGGAGGAGCAGTAAGCTTGGCACACCCACCCGCGTGTGCTGGGAGGAATATCCAGCTTATGTGCTCTGAGGGTGTACTACGTGCCAGGCTCTGAACGACATATTTTACATACATTCTCTTATTCTTTCCCCTCAGTCACCCAGGGAGCTGTGCACTATTATTACCCTCTTTTTACAGATGAAGGAATTGAGGCTCAGGGATGACTAATAAAGTTTTCCAAATCACACAGCTGGTAATTGCTAGAGGTTTTAAATCCCAAATCTTGTTCAAATGCAAAGCTCACTCCTGGAGCCCTCAGGCCAGTGAGATAAGGCAGCACAGGACAGGGGAACAACTGTGTCTGTAACCTCAGCATCTGAAAGGCACATGTCCGTCTACTGGGCTCACAGTTAATTCTGTCAAGTCCTGTTTGAGGTACAGAACGCTGTGTACATCAAGTCATTCTCATTTAGTAGATTGGAAGGCTGAAGGGCAAAAGGTTCAGCCTCTAGTGTAAAGAAAATGAGCAGCCAAGCCCGTTTATTAGGATTTTGCTCATTTCTGGGATAGATTATTTATTTCTGTTGCATACTCAGCAGAATTAAGTTTCTGCACACTTAATTGTTTTTGGTCTCAGAAGAAGCTTATCTGTGAATAACAACTATGGAATGCGGCTTGTGAATAATAAAGTGAGAGTTTCATTTTCCAGTTGTTTTATTCCATTGCTGTTCAGTTTACATAGACATCAGGGGAGCAAGGATTTCAGATTAATTATGATAGAGCACATTAAATAACACAGGTCAGTGGTTGCATTACCTATGTGGAAACACTTTCATTGGATCCTTTCAAAAGTAGGTTTTAAACAATATCCTCAAAGATTTACCTCCAGACTAAAAAAATGCATTTAATAATGCTATTGGGAGGGATTTTTTTTTCATTATCATTCAGTAATAGCCACATTAGAGGCTTTCACTGATGGCTCAACATTTGAGTATATCTCATACCCACAAGCCTAGTGCATTAAAATCTGAATCTAGCACTGCAAGTCTTGTGCTAGAAGTTTGGGACTGATTGACGCTGGTCTTAAGAGCATATTTTAATTGTTGTGGCTGAGAACATTGCCACTGCTTTCAAAATCTCCAGGAACTTGTTTCTTTTCTCATCCAGGTTTTCTAGAACTCTTCCTGGACTTCATTACATCTGCCAAAATGTACACAGGAGTGCTCAAACTCATCTATAGAGGCTAATCACTTTTATTCCTAGTAAGAATATCTTACATTCCTTCTACAACTAGCATATGAAAAAAACCTTCTGACTTTATGGTAAAATAATGAAGAAAAATATTAAATCTATTACCTGGTGAATGAATATAAATAGTTAAAAATGAATTTTCTCTTTCATTGCTTGGCCTCTGCTAGTTTAGAATTCCACCATTTGGAGTGGTTTAATATTTGAGAAGGAAAAGTCTTGTTTTATAAATACATACAGACAGACAGACAGACAGACAGATTAACAGGAGAAAAACTAATTTTGTATAAGCAAGAGTCCAAAAGATATGACTCAAGGGCAAGTTGGGCAATTGAGGCTTATATGCCTTCCTGAGCTAAGGAATGGGAAAGGGCCTGGGGCTTCACAGGGGAGGAGGGTAATTCACAGATGATAGGAAGAACAGATGGCTGGTAATTAGAAGTTTACCCTGCTATACAAATAGGTCTTTTGGAAAAAAAACTTACCTCTGGTAATACCTCTTTTTCTGGTCTAGGCTTCCTGTCTAAAAGTCTTTTAGGTAGTTAAGGGAGAGGTAAAAGTTTTTCCTGAGTCTGCTGGGTCTTGACTGCCTTCAGCTCAAAATAACCCAGATGCCAAAGTGACATTTTGGGGTCGTCTATTCTGCTCCCCTTCAATTGCTATCACTTAAAATGGACTTTTTGTATCTTACCTTATATCCCCCAGCCAAGATTTAGATTTGTAAGGAAAGAATGTTGCTCACCATTCTGGTTCTACAAAGATCAAGTCGTTAGCTACTGCAATTGTTGATCTACAAGGACACCCTGAAAGGAATTCAGGATGAAGCATTCTGTGTACTGGATATATGAGCCCCTAGATGGTTGAAATGTATACCTAAGGAAGAATTTCAAAGACCCCAGATTCTTGCATCTTGCCATACCTAGAAAAGCACTAAAGGACTTCCCTTGTGGTGCAGTGGTTAAGAATCTACCTGCCAATGCAGGGGACACGGGTTCGATCCCTCGTCTGGGAAGATCCCACATGCCGTGGAGCAACTAAACCCGTGCACCACAACTACTGAGCCTGCGCTCTCCAAGCCCATGAGCCACAGTTACTGAGCTCATGCGCCACAACTACTGAAGCCCAAGTGCTCTAGGGCCCACGTGCTGCAACTACTGAAGCCTACACGCCTAGAGCCTATGCTCCGCAACAAGAGAAGCCACCGTGATGAGAAGCCCATGCACTGCAATGAAGAGTAGCCCCCGCTCACCACAACTAGAGAAAGCCTGTGCACAGCAATGAAGGCCCAACACAGGCAAAGATAAATTTAAAAAAAAAAAAGCTCTTAAATCATTGACTGGGATATCTGATCTTCGTGACTAGCAGTAACCTTTCACTGAGATCTTGACTGCATGTTCTCCCTAGCCAAAATTCACATATATATGTACTGGCTTCTCCTCTACCACTTCAGAGAAGTTCCTAGGAGCTATCTGAGAGGCTGTCTCCTGGGCTACAGTCCTCAGTAAGACACTGAATAAAACCCAGCTCATAGGTCTTACATGGTGCATTTTTTAAAAAGTAGACTGGTTGTAGGAAAAAGAACCATAGTTTTAGAAACATTTTGATTATTTAGGTGCCATTTCTCTAGGTTTTATATTAATCAGACAGATTTTTTAGATTCTTGACTTTTTCTCCTTTCATGTTGTCTGTTTTATTTCATTTTTGCTTTGCAGGCTAAAATACTTGGTTTAAAACTCTCACAAAAGTAGGCAATTACTGCAATAGAGCACGGTAACAATTCATTAAAACTCTTGATCAGTTTAGGTCTTTCCTTAAGCTCCCTCAGCCTTATCTCCCACATCTTTTAAAGGAATTTTGTACCTGAAATATTCCTTTTTCTTTTTCTGTGTTTGAATAAGTGTTCTGACCAGCTGTGTGACCTTGGGCAAGACTCTTAACTTTGCTAAGGCAATTTTTCCTCATCTATAAAATAAGAACATAGTTTGCTATCTTTGAGGCTTGAATGAGGAAGCGTATGTGAAGCTCTCTGTGAGCTGTGAAGCCTTATATGGACACCTATGAAGTATTAATAACCCTCCTGTCCTGCTTTCTAATGTATTGAATATATACATTTACTTCTTCCAATTTTGATGTCCACAACCTAATATCTCAGATAGGCTTCCATTAGTCAGTATTGCTAAGAGAGCTCTCAAAAATGGAGCTGGGAGGCCATTGAGGAAGTGTGACTTGTGCACATCTCAGCTGGATGGAATCTGAACTTTGACCTCGTATTGCCTTAACACAGTCATCTGGGCAGATGCCCAATATTCCAGAAACTCAAGGTACTTATTGGACCCCTTAATCCTAAATAACTCATGACAGCTTATCCCTTAAGAACAAATATTTCCTTTCTCGCATCAGAGTCAATCATAATTCTCGTGAGAAACTTTAACAGCCTTGTGGATTTGCCTTTATAAACCCCTGACTCTTTCCCTTCCCCGAGCACTCGTTTGATTTTACCTGAATCTCTGTCTCTCAAATTGCAATTCCTAAAACTCCAAATAAAGTCTTTTCTTATCTGCAGTCTGCTGGGTTTCTTGGTTGACAAAGTCTAGGTTAAACACTCCCCCAATCCAATTCTCTTTTTGAAAATGTGCCTTGGGCTTCTCTGTTGCAGCCTGTCACTTTCCAGCTCTGTGCTCGTCATCCACATGGGAACGGTTTATCCCTTTTCAAAACTCTCTTCCAGAAAGTGAGTTGGTCATGCTTGCAGCTCATTACTTCTCAGATTGGCTTTCCTTGTGTTTTTTCCCCCTTAAAAAATGTAGAAACAGTGCTTCTGGTACCTTGTTTGCAAAGATCAGGCCCCTCACCGCAGGTATCCAGCACTTGTAAAACTTTTATCTCACAGCCCTTCAGCCATTTCTGCAATGTACTACTATCTTCACAGAGCTACTGCAAGCCTCCAACAGAGCAGCTGAGTCGGCACATCTGAATTTGCAACAGAACCTCCTACAATGGCCTGATGACCACTGATATGGTGAAAGAGAGCAAAATATACCACCCCAAAACATGCCTCTGTGGCATATGGATTGTTTTGAGTTGGTTATTTTTAAGAAACAGCAGACACAGGTGAATGCTCGGAAAACTGAGTAGAAGTTACCTTTTGTAAGAGACATTTACATTTCTAAGGGAAATGTCCATTTTAAGAATGTCTTCCTCTTTCTACCAGGAAGAGAGGGTGATTCTAAATCTCCAGAAACTCTTATCAAAGGAGAAGGCAACAATTTAAATCTGTATAACAAGTTTACCCTTGTTTGCTGTGCTTTTCCTAGTAACCTCCCATAACTACCCCCAACCCCAAGGTCTTCTTCTGTTTTTAGCTGGAGGTGGTATTTAAGGTAGTAGCTTGGGCCATTTTGGGGAGTTACTCAGTTTTCCTGAGTAGCTCCCATGTGTACAGGAGGTATACATGTTATTAAGCTTCTGTTCGTTTTTCTTTTGTTAATCTGTCTTTTACTATGGGGGGGTGTGTGCCTCAGCCGAGAACCTCTAAGGGTAGAGGACAATTATTTTTCCTCCCCTGCAATGGAAAAGTCTTGTCTCTGAGAAAAATATTTTGAAGCAAGTTCATTAAAAAGAAAACTTGAAAAAAATTTAAAAGTAGAGACTATATCATGTACAATCGAGGTACTCTTTCCATCAAGCATAAAAAAGGCAGGGGATGTTTTTGATTATTGAATCAGTGCCTAGAGACTATAGTTCTATTTTACTAGAATATTTTCTCTTGGGTTTAATAATATCTTGCAAGGAATGGGGTTATATTGGGTCATTCAATATTTAGAAAAAGGAACTTGTTGAAATGCTAGAATTCCAGGATGTAAGTTTTCTGGGAACTTGTCCAGTGTTGGGACACTGGGTAACTGAGATCATGGAACTTCTTAGAATTTGTTTAATCTTTGGAGCCTTGGCTCTGTATTGAAATGCTGTGGACATTAACAGATGCAGACCATTCACAATCATGTCTAGACCAGAGGAAGGGATGGAACTTGTTACAGAGGTCGGGTGAATGACTCATCACATCTTTATTTCAAGAGTACTATTGTTGGGAATTCCCTGGTGGCACAGTGGTTAAGAATCCGCCTGCCAATGCAGGGGACACAGGTTCGAGCCCTGGTCCGGGAAGATCCCACAAGCTGTGGAGCAACTAAGCCCGTGCACCACAACTACTGAGCCTGCGCTCTAGAGCCAATGAGCCACAACTACTGAGCCTGCGTGCCACAACTACTGAGCCCACGCACCTAGAGCCTATGCTCTGCAACAAGAGAAGCCACCGCAATGAGAAGCCCGTGCACCACAACGAATAGTAGCCCCCACTCGCCGCAACTAGAGAAAGCCCACGCACAGCAATGAAGACTCAATGCAGCCAAAAATAAATAAATAAATTTATTTTTAAAAAAAAGTTCTATTGTTTTGTGATTTCAGAGATCTGACTTAAGCATTACTACATGCCAACCACTAGATGGCAGGAGTGAACAACATAAAAAAGTACAACCTGGCTTCTAACAGGGAGAACTCGTTTTTATCTACCTCTCCTCCCTCCTCCCCTTTCTATAATCTCTTGCCTTCCTTCATTCCTCTACTTTTCTTTTCTCTGTCTTATTGTATTTGTATTTCTAGTTATAATTTTAAATAACTGTTTCTCAAGAATCACATAACTGATTCTAAAAATCAGATCTGAAAAACAGGCTGTTCCATGTACTTATAATTTGAATACTAAAGCACAAATTATTTTTTCTAATTCAAGAGGTCTTTTATAACTACTTTCTACTTGAGCTGAGGATAAAGCTTCAGAGGTTTTTTTTTTTAACATCTTTATTGGAGTATAATTGCTTTAAAATGGTGTGTTAGTTTCTGCTTTATAACAAAGTGAATCAGTTATACATATACATATGTTCCCATATCTCTTCCCTCTTGCATCTCCCTCCCTCCCACCCTCCCTATCCCACCCCTCTAGGTGGTCACAAAGCACCGAGCTGATCTCCCTGTGCTATGTGGCTGCTTCCCACTAGCTATCTATTTTACATTTGGTAGTGTATATATGTCCATGCCACTCTCTCACTTTGTCCCAGCTTACCCTTCCCCCTCCCCATGTCCTCAAGTCCATTCTCTAGTAGGTCTGTGTCTTTATTCCCGTCTTGCCACTAGGTTCTTCATGACCTTTTTTTTTTCCCTTGGATTCCATATATGTGTTAGCATACTGTATTTGTTTTTCTCTTTCTGACTTACTTCGCTCTGTATGACAGACTCTAACTCCATCCACCTCACTACAAATACCTCCATTTCGTTTCTTTTTATGGCTGAGTAATATTCCATTGTATATATGTACCACATCTTCTTTATCCATTCATCCGATGATGGACACTTAGGTTGCTTCCATGTCCTGGCTATTGTAAATAGAGCTGCAATGAACATTCTGGTACATGACTCTTTTTGAATTATGGTTTTCTCAGGGTATATGCCCAGTAGTGGGATTGCTGGGTCATATGGTAGTTCTATTTTTAGTTTTTTAAGGAACCTCCATACTGTTCTCCATAGTGGCTGTATCAATTTACATTCCCACCAACAGTGCAAGAGTGTTCCCTTTTCTCCACACCCTCTCCAGCATTTATTGTTTGTAGATTTTTTGATGATGGCCATTCTGACCGGTGTGAGATGATATCTCATTGTAGTTTTGATTTGCATTTCTCTAATGATTAATGATGTTGAGCATTCTTTCATGTGTCTGTTCAGAGGTTTTTGAGGCTCAGAAATCCTCCTGTTTCTGTCCCAACTGGCAGTCTCTCACTGGCAGGCAGAGGGGCTGGTTGTGTGCAGACAAATGGGGCTGAAAGAAGAGAAGGGAGGGGCCCTAAGGCTTTTGGAGCTTTGTGTAAACCCATAAGCTGTATTACTTCTCTGTGATACTATGAAAGGAGTAGTTTGATAATGATCAAAGTGCTGTGCTGAAGCTATTCCTAAACACACACACACACACAGATACACACACAGACACACACACAGATACACACAGACACACACAGGCACAGACACACACACAGATACACACACACACAGATACACACACACACAGATACACAGATACACACAGACACACAGACACACACAGACATGGACACACACACACGGACACACACACAGGGACACACACACAGCAGACACACACCCACAGACACGGACACACACACACACACACACACAGACACGGACACACACACACAAACACACAAACACACACACACAGACACGGACACAGACACACACAGGCACACACACACGGACACACACACAGATACACACAGACACACAGACATGGACACACACAGACACGGACACATACACAGAGAGACACACACAAAGATACAGACACACACGGACACACACAGAGACACACACACAGACAGACACACACACACACGGACACACACAGACACACATGGACACACACATGGACACACACAGAGACACACACACGGACACACACAGGACACAGACACACACACAGACACACAGACACACACCCCTCAAACCCAAAAAACACCACAACTTGGCCATAGGCAGCACTTCAGAAATGAGCTATCGTTTTACTAATCCTTTCAATGGAGGAAAATTCACTGGTTTGAATTAAGAGCCATGCAATTGAGCCCCATGTTTGAGAGATGTGATTTAGGCTTTCTGTTCTCGCTCTTTCTTGGAGTCATTGTTCCCTGCTCAATAAATCTTCCTTTCATTTTAAAATTTATTTTTCTATTCTCAACGGCTTCTCCTTTTGAAGACTAGTGTTCTGATTTCTTAAGGGCAGAATTTGAATTTTGTCCCCCAATCCCTCAGTCACTCGAAGGCAGGCTTCAGAGAGCTTCCTGGAGGTTAGCGATACCTCTTGGGGCGCTCCTTGACTATCGCTGGTAATCCAGGGGTTTTGCAAGGTCTAGCTGTTATATTTTTTCAGACTCTGGGAATTAAGGAATTGAGGAAGAGCTAACCCTCCTCCCTCTCTCTGTCCTTTGTCCTTCTCTCTGTCTCTGTCTCTGCCTCCGTCTCTTCCTCTCTCTCTCTCTCTCACATACACACACACAATACTCACAAACATACAAATGAGGGAAGGAAACACACTTATTCTAGTTTAAACTTAAACCTGGCCAAAACAAATGGGATTATGAAAATCCCCTTTGAGATTGTCATCACCCTGTCTACTCACTTTTCTCCTGTTGCAGAAGTTAAATACCACGACTTGATAAAAGATTAAGAGAGAGGAATAGTCTACAAAGTGAGGTAATTTCTGGGATCGTTGGAATTTACTGATAAGAGCTACATAAGCTCCAACAAAACTCAGAGAATTCAGGGTATAATTGTTCATTCCAACTGCTCTATGTCTGAATTGCAAAGCAGCACCTGCACAATTAATATGATCATTTTAACTAAGTGGACTGGTCAACAGTGTGATGCTGTCACTTATCAGGATAGGTTCTGAGCCAAGGTGCTTGACACTCTGAGCTACAGTTTTCTCATTTGCAGAACAAAGTTGGTAATGTCTACCCCATGGTGTTGTTCTGAGGGTGAAGTGAGAAAACATGTGTAAAGTGTCTGGCATTGTGCCTTGTTCATAGTAGTGCTTAACGAATAGAAGTTATTAATTTTGGAGAAGTGATGGAGGAGGAGTAGAAGGTGGAGAGTGGAGTTAAACAGACCTTGGTTTAGATCCTCTACTTTGTCTCCTACAGACTGAAGATCTCGGGCCAGCTACTCAATTCTCACCTGCAAAATGGTAATAATGCCACATTGTTTCCTGGGTTACTGTGCCTGCCATGTGGTAATAAGTCTACAAATGGTAACTAGTATTATTGATATTACCTGTTCGTTCCTTAAAATATTTATTGAAACCAAACCATGTTATCTGTTTAGGACCGCATTGAGTAACAAGAGAGACTATACAAAAGAATCACGTGATGGTGTTTACTTTCAAGAGGCTGACAGCTTTGCTGAGGGGTAAAAACAAGTGAAAACCTGGTCACTTAGTGTAACAGTGTGAAATAATCAACTGTCCGTAAAAAGTGATATGGTGCATAATCAAGTCTGGTAGATTGCAGAAACAGGAGCGAATGTTGGGGGTCGCCATTGTTGGGGAGGACCTATAGTAAAATTCTGGAGGGTTTTGAAGGATGAGTAGGATTTGCAGATGTGGGGACTGAAATGGACAAATATAAAGTGTGTCAGCTATATTTAAAATGGATAACCAACAAGGACCTACTGTATAACACAGGGAACTCTGCTCAATATTATATAACAACCTAAATGGGAAAAGAATTTGAAAAAGAATAGATACATGTGTATGTGTAACTGAATCACTTGGCTGTATACCTGAAAGTAACACAACATTGTTAATCAACTATACTCCAATATAAAATTAAAAGTTTAAGAAAAAGAAAAAAAAAAAGTATGTCAGATAATGACACGTGCTATGGAGAAAAATAACAGGGAAGGAGCAGGGGGAGTGCTGGATGGGTTACAATTTTAAATAGTGTGGAAGGCAAGGCTTCACTGAGAAGTCCTCAGGAGAAGTTGCCAACTGAGCAAAGAAGATGAGGGAGTGAGCCAGGTGGATATCAGGGGAGAGAGAATTCCAGGCTGAGGAAACTCCAGGTACAGAGTTCCTGAAACAGCAGCATGCTTGGAATGTTGGAGAAATAACACGGAGGTCTGTGTGGCTAAAGTAGAGACAGCAGTGGGGAAAGGTCAAGGAGAAGAGGATGGAGAAGCAATATTTTGGGGTGGATGGTAGAGGAGAGTGGGAAGTCATGTAGGGCGCTGTGTTCCATTTTAAAGACTTTGGCTTCACTTTGAGTGAGAAGGGAAATCACTGAAGGATTTGAGCACAGGAACGGCAAGACCTGACTTCTGTTCACAAAGGATCATTCTGGCTGCTGTTTTGCAAAATGGGCTATAGAAAGCCAAGGGTGGGAGCAGAGAAATAATTCAGGAGAAATTTGCAACAGTACAGGTGAGAGTTGATGGTGCCTTGAATCAAAATATCAGAAGTGAGAAGAGTTTGGATTCTGAAATTCTGGATGTATTTAGAACTACCAGGAATCACACATGAACAATGATCTCATGAGGTACTTTTAAGATAGTTAACCTTCAAACCCTTCGCTTCAGATTTATTACATTTTAGAGGTGATGAGAGGCATTGTAGGGTTGGTTGTTTTTGGTTTTTGTTTGTTTTTTGACATTGTAGGTTTTAAAATTCTTTCTTTCCTTTACCTCTATAGCACTGTTCTGGTTTGATCCCTCTCTTTCACCCTCCATTTTGTCTCCTTCACTCTATGTCCTTCCCTCATCTTTTCATCCATCCATCCATCCATCCATTAAACCCTTTACCCTTTGGGAACCCATGATGTACTACTAAGTTTCAGAACTAGTGCTTGTGATTGAGAGATGAATATAGCTCATAAAAAACTCATCGTCTAATAACGGGGACAGGCAGGTAAACAAGAAAAAGTGAAACAGTTTGACAGGAGCTATGTTAGAGAGATTAAAGACAAAATGTGGCACAAAGAAGATGTTTAACACTATCTGCCTGTCAGAGAAGTCTTCATAGTTGAAGTTTTCCCTGTCCCCTTAAATGTAAACATTCACTAACGTTCTGTTCCTTCAACCTTTGTTTTCTTTCTCCTTTTGAGGTCTCATTTGTTCCTACAACTCTATTTATTACCTCTATGATTATATCTTCCAAATCTTCATCTCTAGCCCTGACCTTTCTTTGAATGCCCTCTATTAAATTGTGTCTTCCTGGAATATTTAACCCCTCACCCTGATGGCTACTGTCCTTCTAATGCTCCAGTTCTAAACTTCAGTCATCTTTGACCCTTCTGAGTTTCCTATACCCAAGCAACTACCAAATCATGTAGAATCTACCTCTGCAGTATCTTTCTTACCCATTCTCTCTTGCTCCATTCCTGTTGCCACTGATACATTACTTCTTGGCTTGACTGTCACGATGGCCACATGTGATGGCTATGCCTTGTCTCTCCAGTCTTATCATATACTTTGCTACCAGACTCCCACACTGTTGTAAGCTTCTTGAGAGGGTAAGAATTGGCCTGACATCCCTTCTATCACTTAGCACAGAATAAGGTGCATGGTAGATGCTCAATAACTATTTTTAACTTGAAATTCTTTATCTTTTGGAAAGTGAAATTGAAATCCAAACATGTTGATTCTCAAATTTCTTGTTCATGGAAATTATCAAAGAAAGTTTGTCAAAAATTCAGATTTATGGGGCCTACTCTGCAGATATTCTACTTCAGTAATTCCAGGGTGGAGCCCATAAATTTTCATTTTTAATAAGTATTCTAGGTGATTCAGTTATAGAATTGAGAAACAACACCCAACAATATGAGATGATTTGCTTAAGCTCACTTAACACAGCTAGAAGTCAAGTTTACATCTGACTTTATTTGGATATTAAGGACACGTGGTGAAATAACTGTAAGTAATGATGCTGTCTAGGTGAATGTTCTCCTCTCTTACCTCTTGAAACTTCACACACCTGGGAGGTTTGTTTCTGTTTGTTTCTTGGTTACTCAAATCTTAGCTAAGAGACCTTATATCTCGGATATATTTTTTTTTTTTGTCTTTGAGCAGTGTTTGTGTGGCCAGTTTCATTTGGAATATATCAATTTTGAAAGTGGACAAACCCTTGTGCACTGTTGATGGGAATGTAAATTGATGCAGCAACTATGGAAAACAACACGGGGGTTCCTCAAAAAATTAAAAATAGAACCACCATAAGATCCAGCAATTGCACTTCTAGGTATATATGTGAAGGAAGCGAAATCAGTATCTCAAAGAGATATCTGCACTCCCATGTTTCTTGCAGCATTATTCACAGTAACCAAGATATGGGAACAACCTAAGGGTCTGTCAATAGGTGGATGGATAAAGAAGATGTGGTATGTATTCATATGTACCACAATGGAATATTACTCAGCCATGAGAAAGAAGGAAGTCCTTTCATTTGCTATGACATGGATTGACCTTGAGGGCATTGTGCTAAGTGAAATAAGTCAGATACAGAAAGACAAATACTATATGATCTGACATCTATGTGGAATCTAAGAAAGCCAAACTCATGGAAATAGGTAGTTGAATGGTGGTTGCCAGAGGCTGGGGGGGTGGGAGAAATGGAGGTATGTTGGTCAAAGGGTACAAACTTCCAGTTATAAGATGAATAAGTTCTGAAGATCTAATGTAAGGCACGGTGATTATAGTTAATAATACTGTATTATATACTTGCAAGTAGCTAAGAGAATACATCTTAAACGTTCTCACCACAAAAAAAGAACTGGTAATTATGTAACATGATGGAGGTATTAGCTAATGCTATGGTGGTAATCATTTCATAATATATAAGTGTATTAAATCAACACCTTGTATACCCTAAAACTTACACAGTGTTATATGCCAATTATATCTCAAAAAAGCTGGAAAAAAAGAAAATGGATAGAATCACCTAAGGATTTCAACATATTCGTTTTGATCTCTACATTTTTAAGAGCATTGACATAGAGTAGAAATTTTGTTTTCAAAATGAAATATATTGGCACAATACATTTTTATTTGAGATGTTAATTGATCAGTTGAATATGGACTAATGCTTCTGTCTACAGAGCTCTGTCAGCCGGAAAAAAGTGATTTTGTTTTAAATTTTTAACCTCTTGTCAACAGTAATGACAATTCTAAAATGAAAATGATGAGCCTGGAATAGATTTTAATTATTTTAAAAGGAAAAAAAAATCCCCTCATTTAGCAGAAGTATTCCTTAGTTTACAGGTTCCCTTTGGTGTAGAGAATAGATACATTTTGTGTGTGTGTGTGTCTGTATGTGACTTTTCAAAATTGTTGAGATGCCAAGTGCATGTGAATCATGCCTTGTGGGATAGAGTTAATATGTGCTTTTCCCCCACAGTAAAGATTTTGTTGCTTGTACTTGAGTTCAGCGTTTTTTCTAGACACCACTGTCTTTCTAGTCTAACAACTGTAGACAAATCCCAGTCTGTCTTGGATGGAGAGTATGACAATTTTAATTTTTACAACCTTGCCTTAACTTATCTTTCATCTCTTCTCACGCCAGTGTCCCAACAGGTATACAACATGAGAATAAGAATTAATTTTTTTTTTAATATACACTTTTTCAAACCTCTTTTCACTTGCTTGCTGTCCCCTTTAACTGACATACACTTCCTTCTCTTGGTTAGGTTACACTCTTCAGAGCTGAGCACTACCTTTGAAATACTACCACTTCCACTGCTAACAATAGCAACAAAAATGACAACAGTTATTTACAGAGCAATTACCTTGTGCCAGGAAATGTTTTACCATCAAAACAACCCTACAAAGTAGATGTTCTTAAATTCTTATTTTTTAGGTGAAGAAACTTAGTAGACCAGAGAGGTTAAGTGACCTGCTTAGGTCACACAGAAAGTGAAACCACTAGGTGGCATTTCAGGGGGGCTCCAAGGAGCTCTGGTCCTTTATGTCTCAGCACAGAAAGAATTCAGCGAGAGGCAAAATGATAGATAAGAAGTGGTTTATTAGAATAGGATGCTTGTGAGACTTACAAGCAGGCAGGCGAGGGTTGCGCCACCCTGAGTACTTAGTGGGCTACAGTTTTATAATGAAAGAAAGAGTGGGGAGGGGGAAAAGACCACCTTCTTCCTCATTCTTGAGTAGACATCATACTTCCATCATCAGCTCTTCCTCCAGGTTGGGCAGGAGAGTTTTCTTTTCCTTACCTGGTCAAGCCAGGACTGTCATGGCACTATGGAAAAATTATTTCAGGTCTCAGTACAATAAGGGTCTTTCACTTTGAAATGTCACCTTTCCATAAATTATTGTTTTTTATGTGTGCAGAGAGCATGTCCTAAGGGTCATTAACTTACTGAGCTCGTTGGGCAGAATATAGGTCTCAAGCCACCATTTGTTTATTGTTTTGAGGCATGTCTCATGCTTCTATTGCATGGTTTTTTTGTTAAGCAAACCTGCTTGGTTTTGTGGTTAAGAAAACCTGCTTTCTTGAGTGATCATTAACTTACAGGGGTCTCCCATACTTCTTTTTTTTTTTACTTACAATCCCCTAGTGGGATTAACTATTTAATTACCTACTTTGTCCCTTTACTCTGTCCCTATCAAAAGTAAGACTAAGAATCTGTTTGAACCCTATATGACTGAGTGCAAAGTTGATGGTTTTAATCACCGTTCTCTGATGTACAGATATTCTCAGTGGCCAAAAGCTCATTGCTCAAATATGACTATAGATACTATTTCATCAGTTTCTCATTATCACACGAGATAGTAAGCTCTTTGAAAATGTATTTTTAACTTAGTACCTGGACTATAATAGGTATCAAATAAATATTTACTAAATGAATTGGATAGATGAACACCCCTTAGATCCTTTTGAAACTCACAAATAAAGCAGATTTTGAATTTCTGCAAGTGTTTTGGTCAGCAGTGAAAATATTTAGATTCTTATATTCAGAGTTTTCCTAAGTCCTACAAAGATCCATGAAAACCACTGAATTGAGAATGAAGGAAAAGTTGGCAGGAAAATAATTGGTATCACTAATACTTCTTAACAATAATTATTGCTACTACTGCACATGATTACAACTGCAATATAGGGCTTTTCATTATTCCGGAGATGTATACTCACTTTATTTCACCTGTAGATAAGTAGGCAATAATTGTTACAAGTAAAAAGAAGAACTTAAATTTTTCTTTGGTGTTTGATATATCTAATACCATTTGCTAATAAATATTTATGTTTTAGAATACTGAGTGATTCAATATTGAAAATTCTCTTGTTGAGTGAGTTCTAAAGATTTTTTTAAAAATTTTATTTATTTATTTATGGCTGTGTTGGGTCTTCGTTTCTGTGCGAGGGCTTTCTCTAGTTGCGGCAAGTGGGGGCCACTCTTCATCGCGGTGCGCGGGCCTCTCACTATCGCGGCCTCTCTTGTTGCGGAGCACAGGCTCCAGACGCGCAGGCTCAGTAGTTGTGGCTCACAGGCCTAGCCGCTCCGCGGCATGTGGGATCCTCCCAGACCAGGGCTCGAACCCATGTCCCTTGCATTGGCAGGCAGATTCTCAACCACTGTGCCACCAGGGAAGCCCCTAAAGATTTTTATTTCTGACATGATTGTAATTTTAAATGTGGTGTAAAAGGTTCCAAAAGTTATGAATCATGAAACCTGATATTGTATGTCCTGATGCAAAATTTTTGGGAAACTTCACCTCTATCTCTTTTTGTTTCTACTTTATGTTTTATAGATTTCCATTTTTATTGATTCACAGTTTCCATCATGGAAACAGTTTCAATTTCCGAGCACTCTTGATAAAAAAAATCCACATCACAATGATTTTTTTATAGCAAATATTAGGCAAAAATTTAAGTTAAAAAAGAGACATACACATAGAGAAAAGGAAATAAATAGAAAAGGAACCTTCTATCTATAATGAGATTCACAGTAGATCCCCTTTAAATCAAATGACACTAGTGAAATAACATGATTTTACTGATGAAAACAAAGTAAATATAAGTTTATAGCAACACTAACATTTAGCACAATTCTTCGCTAGTAATAGGCCTTGGGTAAATTTTTGGTGAGGAGCAAATAAAGTGAAATGGACATCTGAGGGCATGTTTGCAGACTGATGCAAAGTCAGTGCCTCTCTCTGGAAGAACATTGGCTACATGAGGGAACGGTGGTGAAACAAGAAATTTGGCTGGTGAATGAGGTGTCTTGAATGCCAGATATGGAGTTTTGGACTTCATTTGCCACAGAATGAGGAATCATACAAGGTTTCTCTGCAGAGAATTAACATGATTAAAGCAATATTTTAGAGAAGATGAATTCAGTGCTGTATGTAGTACTGAGGATAGAAAAACTCTAGGCACTTAACTAGAGGAAAATTGCAATAGTCTAATATGAGAGGTACAGAAAGATAAACTGGAATGAAAGCTGACATTTCTGGCTCTGAGATCACAATCAAACAAAAAAATCAGAGAGGGATTCTTTGAAGTAACAGAAGGAAAACACTTGCATGCATTAATGAATTCCCATTTATTCCTTGAGTCGTTTTTGAACATTTACCATGAGCCACCCCTGTGTCTACCAAAGTTGGAGAGATGCATGAGATATTTTTACCTCCAAGGAGCTTATGGTCTAAGAAGGGAGATTAAAAAATAACCCAAATACTTGCATGCATTCAGAGGATTATGTTTCCTCCTGGTAGTGATGTAAGTTTTCTCTGATAATCCTCATTTTTCTCCTTGGGTTTGTGCTTAATAGTGCTTAGTTATCTGACTGACCAGGATCAGGTAAAGTCTGTGATGTGCCATCTGTGTAAAGGACTTGGTCTCCAGTCGTTTTAATGGGTGCCTTTCAGATCCTACTTACTGCCTCAGGCTCCTTGACTGCTGTTTAGCTAATGATAAAAGAACTCAGAGCTGAGGATAAAAGAAGTGAAAGAGAAAGAAGGGGAAAGCAGCAAACCCTGCAGATACACCTAACTGGCTATCTTCCAAAACATCCTCAGGCTTTCTCAAGCTTTGATGAAGCGTTAAGATCTTGTTTTCAGGGACTGAATGTCTTTCAAATGGGTGATAGATCCTGTCGCTAGTATTAAAAAAAGAGAATTGGATGAGCCCTCTTAGCCTACTCCGTCACCATTTCACTTAATTTGAACAGCAATCAACTGATGAAGAGGGCTCAAGCTTCTAAAAAGAAAGGAAAAAATGCTTCTTTGCTACTCACCAGTCTTTGGACTCTGCCAGAAACACTGAGAGCACTTGCTAAGTAAAATGATTTAGCAGGTGGAAAGTAGTTTTACTGTATTGTAGTTCAGTACAATATGCACCCCTTTCTCCCTGAGAGTAGGTGAGGACTCAGACAGCAGCATATCTCAGAATGTAAATGAGATTTTCTGAGGATTTCTTGCTGGCTTGCTCACTGGCACAAGGTGGAGCCCAGTGTTGCATTAGCTGGGTTTTAGGAATGCACTGAAGTGTGTAAAAAGGGCATGGATGAGTGCTGGGCACATAGTAGGTGCTCAGTTAGCTCTTAAGGAAGGAAGTGTGTATTCTTCATTCACATCCCTTTAGGCTCTCTTCTTAACTGTTGCAGAAGTACAACAGAATGACATTAGAACAAAAGGGAAAACGAAAACAAAACTAATCATGTGGGGTCTCAGGTATTAAGAATGCAGCTTTGTAAAATAAGTCATGTGATTAGATGTGTATAGCTATTTAATTAATTAAATTAAATGTCTGATTTAATAATTAAATAAGTTGTTTAAATAATTAAATTGTTTAATTAATATATATTTAAATTAATTAAACAAGGAGGCAGTTGGATTCAGATGGCTCCTAATGCCCAGGCAGCCTATGTAAGCAAACCAAAATCGAAGCCTGTAAATGTCTCATGGTTAGAAATCAAAATGCTAAGGACAACTAATCATGAACAGTCAACTAGACTTTAAGCTATAGTCAATCAAATAATTTCCTTTCTTCGCTTCAACACCTTCTCTATGTAAGTCTTTCCCTGATTGCTGTGGGTGGGACACCCCTAACCACTTCTGGTTTGGAACTGCCCCACTGGAATTGTGCTTTGCTCAAACAAACTCTTTAAAATTTTAATATACCTCAGTTTATCTTTTAACAGTATGTATATATGTGTATATACACTGATATGTATGTATATACACTAATATACATGTGTAGATATATATATATATATAATTACCTCCTTTATGAAAACATTTTAGACTGTAAAAAAATACTGTTCACCTTTCTTCAAATCCAAGTGCATTCTCTGCGTATTTGCATAATAGTCACTGGATGAGATCAATTGTACAAATTGAATGTACTCACCTCCTTTTTCTTTCTTTTTGCTATTTGACCAAATGTTAGATAAAATTAGTTCACTAATTTTAGACTTTTATATGTTAACTCGAGTAATATATCCTACTACTTTTTTTCTTTTTTAAATAACAGATTAATGTTTCAAAATTAGATGCCCTTTCGCATTGTTAGTATTTACTTACATTTTTAATTCCTTAGACATATATTTTGAGCCTAGACTTCTTCATTCTGATCATCAAAGTTAAAAAAATTGCACATTAATAAAAGAGAGGATATAAGATGCTAAGACTAAAAATGACCTTCAGATATTGTTTATCTCTATATCACTTATCCAAAAGGATCATATAATTGGGCGTACAGCTATATAGCTATCAGCAGTGTGTAGGATATTCTGACTTTCTAATTATAATTAAAACTAAGGTTACTATTCCTGTTTCCAAAAAGAAAAACAATTACATGTAATGATATCTGCTCTCTAAGGGGCTCTTTCATGCCTGGGTATGAAACTCCCATGGCCAGAACAGGTAATTAGTTTTGTAGATATTATGCCAAATATAAGAGCCTTCAATTAGATTTCAGCATTCACAGTCCCCTCAAATTTTGGTAGACAGAAAAATTACCTTGGGAGCACTTTAAAATGCAAATTCCAGTGCTGGGCTTCCCTGGTGGCGCAGCGGGTTAAGAATCCGCCTGCCAATGCAGGGGACACGGGTTTGAGCCCTGGTCCAGGAAGATCCCACATGCCGCGGAGCAGCTAAGCCCGTGCACCACAGCTACTGAGCCTGCGCTCAAGAGCCCGCAAGCCACAACTACTGAGCCTGTGTGCTACAACTACTGAAGGCCGCGCGCCTAGAGCCCGTCCCCGCTCTGCAACAAGAGAAGCCACGCAATGAGAATCCCGCGCACCACAACGAAGAGTAGCCCCCGCTCTCTGCAACTAGAGAAAGCCCACGCGCAGCAACGATAACCCAACACAGCCAAAAATAAAAAAAACAAACAAATAAAGAAATAAATTTATTAAAAAAAAAAATTCCAGTGCTCCCTCCACAGAGACTCTGGTTTTGTAGGTTTGGTTCTGGATTCTGCATTTTCTCTGCTGTTTCTGGGGACGCACACACTTCACTTTGAGGAACACTCTGGGCTTCGGAACCTGCTCTTAAGGCAAATCTCACTCACATGCTCATTGTTCCAATACCTCCTACCTCTCATAACATTCTCTTTCCTCTGTAAAAACGTAAACTTCATCAAACTATATTCTTGCTAAAAAATAAAGTGATTCATTTTTGTGGGTTTCGTATTGTTCTGTAATTCTTCGTGAATTTAGGAGCAGCCTTCATGACTTTAATTTCTTGGTTTAAAATTTGCATATGAGTGAAGGAATTTCTCATGGCTAATTCAACATTTAGATGAAATAATAAATAATCACCTACCATTCATAGATTTGACCAGCGTGTTTCAGAAACTGAGGAAAAATCTACAGGGTTTCTTTAGGAAAGAAAAGATTTTGGAATAATCTAGAATTTATGCTGGGCCATTTTAGGTTGTTCCAAAATGTTACTCATTGATTAAATTCAGTTATGTGACTTTATTAGTTTTTTGTCTTTCAAAAATCAGGTTTAACCTCACATTGATGAAGGTCAATGGGAATCTGAAAAATGTGAAGGGAAAATTTGAAAGGAGTTTCTTTCTGCCAGAGAATATATGGGGGGTTTGTAATTGAAATGAGCTACCACCTGTTGTATTTTATAATCTGAGAGAATTATAAAACTGAGCTCCCTTTCTAGAAATAGTAGCTCTCTGATTTCTGGAATATTCTGAACTGGCACTTTCCAATAGAACTTTGTGCAATGACAGTACTACTCTCTATCTATACTGTGCAATATGGTAGCTACTAACCATACATGCTCTTGAAGTGTAGCTAGTGTGATAGGGGCACTGAATTTTTAATTTTATTAAATGTTAATAATTTAAATTTAAGTAGACCCATGTGTCTAGTGGATACTGAACTGGACAACACAGGTCTGGGTAAATATGCTCAGAATTCATCTATAGCCATGTACTTAAAACTTACATATACCAAGCACACACAAAATTCAAAGTTCTTTAAAAAACTTCGTTTCTTTAAAACATAATTAACTGAAATCGTGGTTATTAAATGAATCATTCAAGGCGAGACACTCAGCCTTTAGGTCTTTATTTTCCTCAGTGGAATGATAAGAGTGTGTCCCGATTAGCTTTAAGGTTTCCCCAGCTTTAACACATTATGATTTACATTTAGATTGTTTCTAGGTGCTTAAAGTGAAGAACAGAGGGAAATCGAGAATATGTTTTTCTTGGCTTGCTGCAGTTTTCTGTCTACAGATTGTGTGTGTTGGTGGGGGGGAGGCTTTTTCACTTTCATCATTTCAGTTATCATCTCCATGGAGATACAATCCAGCGCTAAATCTCTGCATATGACCTCTTACACATACTCTTGTCCTGTAATACAATTACCATGATTTAAGGATATCTCTTTTTGGATATTCTACTCTTAAACTCATGTAAACATGTATGTTATATGATTAATTGGGTCCCTCACCCCCGTTTATACTTTGAAGTCCTAACCTGCAGTATGTCAGAATGTGATCATATTTGCAGAAAGAATCTTTAAGGAGGTAATTAAATTAAATGAGGTCATTAGGGTGGGCTTTAATCCAATATGGCTGGTGTCCTCATAAAAAGAGATTAGGACATAGACACACACAGAGGGAACACCACAGGGAGAAGTCAGTCATCTATAAGCCAGAAAGGCCTCAGAAGAAATCAACCTTGTTAATGGATAGATCTTGGACTTCTAGCTTCCAGAATTATGAAAATATAAGTGTCTGTTGTTTAAGCTCTCCAGTCTGTGGTACATTGTTAAGGCAGCCCTAATATAAACTAATATAAAATCTAAACCACTAAACTGAATATTTTTCATCAGATTATGTATTATCTAAACCTTCTTTACTTTTTTTTTTTTTCCCTTAAAGGGTACAGGCGTGTTGCTCATCCCACATTAACAAAGAAACAAGCAAATATTTGAATAACCTGTTACAGTTTTTAAAGCTTTAGACTCTGGTGTTTCTACTACTTATTCCTTACCTTCTGTTTTTGACAAATCTTGTTTTTCCTTGCTTTGCTGCTGAGATTCCACCTTCTTGGAATTTCTATTTCTTCTTTTATGCTTGTTCTAATTCTAATTAACTTCTAAGAACTGGTTCAGGTGGTCTCTGAATTCAGGGTGTTACCACAGTTCTAAACTTACATTGTATTTCACACAGCACTCTACATAGCTTCTTTACTTGAGTATAGTGTTCCTGTTTTACAGATTTTAAAAAATCCAGTTTCCCAGCACCATGGGAACTCCTGGTATTTAATAGGCACTCCAGAAACATTTTGGGAAACAAACATGCAATGATATTGACTCTTTAGATCCTAAATTCCTGGATGGTTAATCTTTCTCGTGTTTCTTCAGATATTCAGTGTTCACTGAGCATTTACTATATGCAAGGCACTGTAATTATTAACCTTTCACTGTACTTGGGTTGTATACCAAAATTTAGTTGACATATGTTTTCTTTTTGCTGGATTGCTTGGTTGGGTAACCATTCAAGCATAAGAAGCATCGCTTGATTGTACATTTAATACTTGATGTACTTAATACTGATTTGAACTGAATTACTTGTGTGAAGAGTGAGTAACTGTGATAGTTTGATTTGTACTGAAATAATGTGCTCATAAATGTATCATTCCCTTGAGTATTCATTATGGAAATAAGATATACAATTGTTGATTAAATGAAAAGAAGTCCTAAATCAGTTTGGAAAATCAGATATTAATATCACTTCCAGGCAGGCTGAGTTCAGTCTATTAAAGTAGGGTTTTATTTTAGTTGCAAATGACCATTTTGGCTTTATCATACATACATAAGGTTTCTGAGCTAAATGTTCTAGGAAATTTAATAGAATAAATATTGAATGACATATGCAGTAGTTATCTCTTTTTATTTCATAATGTAGTTTTTTTTTTTTCTTATTTGACTTACATACATTGCTGAAAAGAAGAGCTCAAAGTGGGAATAAAGGAAAGCCTGAGAAGTAATGGTGTCTCAGATTGCAGCTTCTGTAAATTGAAAAGCATATGGGAATTTTCCCAGGAAATAAGATAAAAGAGAAAATTGGGAACAATAAAAAAGAAGAGCTAGGGGCTTGGGAGTCCGCCTGCCGATGCAGGGGACATGGGTTCAAGCCCTGGTCCGGGAGGATCCCACATGCCGCGGAGCAACTAGGCCCATGTGCCACAACTACTGAGCCTGCGCTCTGGAGCCCGTGAGCCACAACTACTGAGCCCACGTGCCACAACTACTGAAGCCCACACGCCTAGAGCCGTGCTCCGCAACAAGAGAAACCACCACGAGAAGCCCGCGCACCGCAACAAAGAGTAGCCCCCACTCACCGCAACCGGAGAAAAGCCCGCGCGCAGCAACGAAGACCCAACGCAACCAAAAACAATAAATAAATTAAATAAAATAATAAAATAAATAAATTTATTTAAAAAAAAAAACTGCAGAGCTAAACCTCACCTCCCTGTTCAGTTCACATAGGACATAAGGCCATAGACATCATCTGCTTGAAATTATGTTGATTTGGTATATAATTTTAAAAAATCATGAGGTATGTCTGTGTCTAACCATATCCTCTGCATCCTCTCTCAACAGAAGGAACAGAATATTCTTTATGAATTCACCATTAGGATCAGGGCAGGAGAGAGGAGTAAGGTGAATTTGTTAACAGTTTCTGTCATCAGCATCACACTGTATCATAGACATAAGAGCCTTAAGAGGACTTCTAGTTCAGTTCTCTTAACAGATGAGAAAAATGAGGCTCAGAGGAGTTATAATTGCAACATATTGCGGATCAGGCAGGATGGTGTTGTCATTAAGATCATGGTGGAGTCTGGCAGACCTGAGTTCAAATTGAGACCAAATCTTTACAAGTTACATGAATTTGGTCAAATTAATTAACCTCACCCATCTCAGTATCTGTCTTAAAGTGGGAAAAAATAACTCCCTTCCAGGAATGTACTCACGCATATGAAATATGCTTAGGACCCTGTGATAGACAGCCTTTACGGTGCCCCCCAATGATCTTACTTCCTGGTATTCTTGCCCTTTTGTGTAAACTCCTCCCCTTGCCCAAGGGCTGTACCTAATGACTTGCTTCTAACCAACAGATTATGGAGAAGGTGATGGGATGTCATTTCCATGATTAGGTTATAGAATACTGTGACTTCCATCTTGCAGAAGACTTTCTCCCTTGTGGGTTTTGATGAAATAAGAGGCATGTTGCAGAGGCCCATGTGGCAAGGAACTGAGACCCTCAGTCCAACAGTCCTCAAGGAATTGAATTCTGCCAACAATCATTCAGTGAGTTTGGAAGTGGATTGTTTCCCATTCGAAGCTTGATTGCAGCCTTGTGAGAGGCCCTGAAGCAGAGGACCCATCTCAGCTGTACCTGGACTCCTGACCCACAGAAACTGTGACATAATTAATGTGTGTTGTTTAAGCCACTGAGTTTTGAGGTAACTTGTTATGCAGCAATAGACAACTAATATAGACAGTGCTTAACACAAAGTAGTGAGGTAGACGGTAAGGGTAGGTGCTGTTTTAGAAAGGCTTTCAGGAGACAGGGATGAAGAGAGTGCTGAAGAGCTTCCTAGGAGTCCTGGGAAAACTATTATAAACAGAGGGAGTAGTATAAGCATAGCCACTGAAGTGAATCGCTAAGTGTTTGAAGAAAAGGATATCAGAATGGTTAGGAGGATGGTGGTCATGGGTTTGGGGGGCAAGTTAATGTAGTGTTTTATAGGTCATGGAAAGGATTTGGATGTTAAAAATAAATATGTGGGCTTCCCTGGTGGCGCAGTGGTTGAGAGTCTGCCTGCCAATGCAGAGGACATGGGTTCGAGCCCTGGTCTGGGAATATCCCACATGCCGCGGAGCAACTAGGCCCGTGAGCCACAACTACTGAGCCTGCGCGTCTGGAGCTTGTGCTCCGCGCAACAAGAGAGGCCGCGATAGTGAGAGGCCCGCGCACCGCAATGAAGAGTGGCCCCCGCTTGCCCCAACTAGAGAAAGCCCTTGCACAGAAACGAAGACCCAACACAACCAAAAATAAATAAATAAATAAATAATAAAAATAAAGGAATTCCTTTAAAAAAATAAAAATAAAAATAAATGTGTGATGGGAAATGGAATAATCTGGTTAATATTTTGGCTGGTGTGTGTAGAATTGAATGGATGTGTGTTTGGTGCTACAGTAGGAATGTTAGCAGAGAGACTCGTCTAGTGCAGTAATCCAAGCAAAAGGTAATGGCGGCTGGGACTATGGGTGGCACAGCAGTGATGATGAGAAACGGTTGAGGATATATTTTGGAAGTTTCAGGAATAAATATGCTGATGGGTGGTTGGTTGTAAGGTGTTATAAAAAGAAAAAGAATCAAGGATGACCTCAAGGTTTTTGGTCTGAGAAACTTGGTAAACAAGTCTGCTGAGATGGAGAAGGCATAGTGGAGAATCATAGGTGTATGAGGAAGATTAAGAGTTCATAGATACCTAGCAGACATCCAAGTGGAGAAACTGAGAAGGTAGATTTATATGGGCCTGGTGGAGTTGCAGATATAAATTTGGGTATCATCAGTGTACAGAAGGTATACATGGGCTTAGAGTGAGTGCAGACAGAGAAGAGACCTGAGGCATGAACCCAGAGGCACTCCAGCATTGGGGTGTGGGCAAAAGGAGGAGGATTCAATAAAGGATACTTGGGAAGAGCAGTCTCTGAGGTCACAGGAAAACCAGGAGGTGTGTTTTTCCAGAGGCCGAGTTAAGATAGCTGTTCTGTTGTTCTCGATTTTCTAGATCAGTGGTTCTAACTTGAGTGTGCATTGCAATCATCTGGAGGGCTTTTTAAAACCCAAATTGCTAGGCCCCTCCTCCCAGAGTTTCTGACTCAGTAGGTCTTGAGTTTGGCCCAAGAATTTGCATTTGGAACAAGCTCTCAGGGGGGGCTCAGGCTGCTTGTCCAGGGACCAAAATGTGAGGACCACTGTTATTCATCAAATATAATCTAACTAGGGTCCGCGGAATATTTGTGATCACTTTGCCCATCCTTTCAATCTTATCCATTTAGTTCTTTGAATTTTTTAGAAAGTTACAGTTACTGTGCTAGGCACTAGGGATACAAAAGAATTCAGTGTCAAGAAAAGACTAACATATAAATGTATTACTTACAGCATGATTTGGGAGGTACAGTGTGAGAGGCAAGAGCAAGGCAGAGTGGTGATAGAGTGGTGCAGAAGGAGTCAGAGAACGTTTAGGATGGAGACTTTGGAAGAGCAGGTGATGTTTTTTTGTTTTTTGTTTTTTAAACATCTTTATTGGAGTATAATTGCTTTACAATGGTGTGTTAGTTTCTGCTGTATAACAAAGTGAACCAGCTATACATATACATATGTTCCCATATCTCTTCCCTCTTGCATCTCCCTGCCACCCTCCCTATCCCACCCCTCTAGGTGGTCACAAAGCACAGAGCTGATCTCCCTGTGCTACATGGCTGCTTCCCACTGGCTATCTATTTTACGTTTGGTAGTGTATATATGTCCATGTCACTCTCTCACTTTGTCACATCTTATCCTTCCCCCTCCCCATATCTTCAAGTCCATTCTCTAGTAGGTCTGTGTCTTTATTCCTGTCTTTTTAACTTAGTCCTGAGTAAGGGTTCTTTAGGCAGTCAGAGGGAAATGCATTCCAGGGATTTGTATGCACAAAGACAGGGAGGCATGAATAGGTGTGGTGTGTTCCTGAGATTCAGGGCATTGGGAGGAAGCTGTTTAGTGAGCTTTAGGGATTGGAAGGGCAGGGGACGGGGATGAGGCTAGACTTAGGCAGATGTATATCATTTGTATTTGCTCCATTGTTTAGCTTCTTCTCAATATTCCATTAAGTTTGGAGTTTATAGATATAAACAATGATATTTAATTGAAAACCAATATGGATTAAACCATTAGGGATGTCCCAATCGGAGATTTTAATTTCTCAAGCACTTAAAGTGGTTTCCTTCAGAAGTGATATAAAAAGCAACACTAACATACTGTATGATTCCATTTATATGAAATATCCAGTATAGGGAAATGCAGAGAGACAGAAAGAAAGACCGAAAGTGGTTGCCAGAGGCAGGGGAGGAGGGAACTGGAAAGTGACTAGTTAAATTGGTACAGAATCTCCTTCAGGGCTGATGAAAATTAAAAAAAAAATTTATTTTATATTGGAGTATGGTTGATTTACAATGTTGTGTGATGATGAAAATATTTTGAAATGATAGCAGTGATGGTTTCTTGCCATTGTGAATCTACTAAATGCTACCAAATTATACTTTGAAATGGCTAATTTTGTGTTCTGTGAATTTCATCTCAAAAATATATTGGCACAATAACACAAGATTTAAATGTAATATTCCAAAGTAAAGTAATGTGCTGTCAAGAATGCAGATTGGGACAGTTCTAATTTTCACATATATCTAGAGAGAAATGTCAGGCAATTTGATCTTACTATGTAAAGGCTGTTTATCATTAACCTGGTTGAACACTAGAAAAGGAATTTTTGATGAATAAAGCAAAGCAACTGACACACAAGTTTCAGAAGCTTAGATAATTTAAATGAAGACAAATTTTCTCTTTTTGGATGACATTTACTGACTGGAAAGTCTGTATTGTTATCTTGAGGATTAATGTCTTAAAATGGCATTGCATTGTTGAAGGTACTGTTTTTCATGTGATTCATAACTGCAAAAAAATTCAGTTCAATATTGCAAATTTATAAATTGATTAAAGTCAGAGTATCTCAGCATATAAATTACTCCCTAGAGGAAAGCATTCATTTTTAGATTAGATATTATTATAAAATGAAAAAATTACAATGCTTTAAAATTATGGGCAAACATGTCCATAAACTTATCCTATACTTACACAACTATTATTATCTTGTGTATTCCATTACAACTTTTAAAAATAGGATTCTTTTAAAAAGGATCTTATTTTTGGTCCTCGGAGGCAGAGACCTGAGTTTATCATGCTTTCTGTCATAGCAGAGTACATCAGTGGTCTGTTCAAGGCCTCCCTCATTTTATTTTATCTTTCT
The DNA here is from genome assembly GCF_965194825.1 of Balaenoptera physalus. Taxonomy (NCBI): domain Eukaryota; kingdom Metazoa; phylum Chordata; class Mammalia; order Artiodactyla; family Balaenopteridae; genus Balaenoptera; species Balaenoptera physalus. The sequence continues at coordinate 58,182,156 of NC_138895.1, forward strand.
TCTTCATTTTCATCCCTACTCCAATTTCACATCCCCTTAGTTATTCTATTCTTTAATCTATGTTCATTGAGTTGTATACATACACACATTTTGGAAATATATATTGTGCTGTTTTGTTTATCTGTGCTTTTACTTTATATAAATGGTATCATTCAGATCTCATTCACTCCACCTGTATTTTTAAGGTACTTTCTTCATAGAGCTATCCTCTGTGCTTTTCAACTCCCCTTTTGAGTTTTTTATTTCAACGATTGTATTTTTCATACTCAGAATCTCCAGATTCTGGCTCCTTAGGATTCTGTTCCTGGTTCTTGTTTGTAACATTCTGTTTTGTTTCTTTGTGGATAAATATTTTATTAAAATTTTATTTTACTTAAAATTCTTATTTTAACCAATCCATTAATTTGGCTTCTTCTACCACAGAGTGTTGCGTTTGTTGTCTTCTATAGAACTTGTGCTCCTCCTGTTGAATTTAGGGAGTAGGTTCCAGGGAGATACGGTAGGGTGGGGAGCCTCTGAGCTTGCCACCTGGGCTAGACCATGCCCTCTTTACATCCCTTCCTCCCCAACACTTGATTTTGCCTTACCTCTCAACGACCCACTGTCTCTCTCCCTCAGGGCACAGTTCTTTCCCGATGATTGCTTGTCTTGGATAAAGTCACTTAGACCAGTGATTCTATAATTTTAGTGTGCATCAGAATCATCAGTCATGCTTGTTAAAACATAGAATGCTGGGCCCAACTCCCCAGACTTTCTGGTACAGTAAGTTTGCGACGGAGAAGAGTATTTACGTTTCTAAGAAGTTACCAGTTGACACCATCCTTGGGCTGACCGTGGTGGACGTTTTGAGGGCAACCGACCCACAGCCTGTGCACCCCATACCACCTCCTGTGGAAGCTTAAGCTGTCTGTGTAGCTTTCTCCCTTTGTCTCATAACCATGTCCACCAATGGGAATGCTAATTCGCCAGCTGCCTGCCTTAATAGATTCAAGAACAAGGGGAAAGACAGTACAGAAATGAGGCAGCACCAAATAGAAGTTAATGTGGAGCTGAGGAAAGCTAAGAAGGATGACCAGATGCTGAAAGGAGAAATGTCAGCTCTTTTCCTGATGACGCTACTTCTCTACTGCAGGAAAACCGCAACAACCAGGGCACTGTAAATTGGTCTGTTGATGACACTGTCAAAGGCATAAATAGCAACAATTTGGAAAGCCAGCTCCAAGCTACTCAAGCTGCCAGGAAAGTGCTTTCTAGGAAAGAACAGCCCCCCATAGACAACATAATCTGGGCTGGTTTGATTCCAAAATTTGTGTCCTTCTTGGGCAGAACTGATTGTAGTCCCATTCAGTTTGAATCTGCTTGAGCACTCAGTAACATTGCCTCTGGGACATCAGAACAGACCAAAGTTGTGGTAGATGAAGGTGCTATCCCAGCATTCGTTTCTCTGTTGGCATCTCCCCACACTCACATCAGTGAACAAGGTTGTATGGGCTCTAGGAAACATTGCAGGTGATGGTTCAGTTTTCCAAGACCCGGTTATCAAGTATGGTGCAGTTGACCCGCTGTTGGCACTTCTGGCGGTTCCTGATTTGTCATCTTTAGGATGTGGTTACTTACATAATCTTACCTGGACACTTCAAATCTTTGTCGCAACAAGAATCCTGCACCCCCCTTAGATGCTGTTGAGCAAATTCTTCCTCCTTTAGGAAGAAGGTCGTCTCCTGCATCACGATGATCCAGAAGTATTAGCTGATATCTGCTGGGCTATTTCCTACCTTACAGATGGTCCAAATGAACCAATTGAAATGGTTGTGAAAACTGGGGTTGTACCCAAACTTGTGAAGCTTTTAGGAGCTACTGAATTGCCAATCGTGACTCCTGCGCAAAGAGCCATAGGGAATATTGTCAATGGGGCAGATGAACAGACTCAGGTTGTAATAGATGCAGGAGCACTGCTAACAAACTCCAAAACTAATATTCAGAAGGAAGCTATGTGGACAACGTCAAACATCATGGCTGGCCGCAGGACCAGATACAAGTTGTAAATCATGGATTAGTCCCATTCCTTGTCGGCATTCTCTCTAAGGCAGACTTTAAGACACAAAAGGAAGCTGTATGGGCTGTGACCAACTATACACGTGGTGGAACAGTTGAGCAGATTATATACCTTGTTCATAATAGAGCCATTGATGAACCTCCTAACTGTGAAAGATACCAAAATTATTCTTGTTATTGTGGATGCCATTTCAAATATCTTTCAGGCTGCTAAGAAACTAGGCAAAACTGAGAAACTTAGTATAATGATTGAAGAATGTGGAGGTTTGGACAAAACTCAAGCTCTACAAAACCATGAAAATGAGTCTGTGTACAAAGCTTCATTAAACCTGATTGAGAAGTATTTCTCTGTGGAGGAAGAGGAAGATCAAAATGTTGTGCCAGAAACTACCTCTGAAGGCTATACATTCCAAGTTCAGGATGGCACTGCTGGGACCTTCAACTTTTAGATTGTACATCCGAGGCATAAAGTTGTTTGCTGTGTACTACGTTTGGTATAAGTTTGTCTTACTGTTTCTCTACTAAGAACTCTTTTTAAATGTGGTTTGTTATTGTAGCGCTTTTTACAACGAAACTATACTTGAACAGTTCCAAACTGTACATACTGTATGAAGCTTCTCCTCTCAATGGGTTTCTTATTTCTATGTGGAATTTCGTATCTTGTAGTGTCCTGTAAATAAAGATTAAATTCCACCCTTTACTTCAAAGAAAAAAAAAGAAGAAGAAGTTACCAGTTGATGCTGATGCTGCCAATCAGGAACCAAGTTTTGAGAGCTGCTGACTTAATGGGATAAAAGGAGAAGTAAACAAATAATTAGGTGTTGGCCCACCTACGTGCACCTCTTGTTTTCTGCTTCTCCTCACTAGTTCCAGGATCCATCCCTGCCTGGATATTACCCTGAAGCTTCTATTTAGCTCTGGCTGATCCTGGCTGGCTCCTACTGCCTATGATCCAGGACTATGTGAGGTAGCATCAAAGCCCAAACAAGGAAGTTCTCCTCAATCTATTCCCATGATCATGGTTTTGGAACCTCTTCTGCTCTGGATTGCCCTTCTCCTCTTCCCTCATTACCCCCACCTGACTGGGACCCAACCAACTTGTTTCCTTAGAGGTTTCTGACAGTTATATGTTTAAAAATTTTTTGATGTATTTACTTTTGGCTAATAAAAATTGTATATATTTAAGGTATATAGCATGATGTTTTGATATATGTATAAAATGTGAAATGATTACCACAATCAAACTAATTAACATATCCATCAATCTTCCATAGTTACTATTTTTTTTGTGTTGAGAACACCTGAGATTTTCTCTCTTAGCAATTTCAAGTATACAATACATTATTATTATTGTCATCATGCTGTACATTAGGTCCCCAAACTTGTTTATCTTGTAACTGAAATTTTGTATCTTGTGATCAATATCTCCCCTTTTCCCTCCTCCCCCCAGACTCTGGTATCTACCATTCTACTCTCTGTTACTATGAGCTCAACTTTTTTTTTTTAAGATTACATATATAAGTGAGATCATGCAATATTTGTCTCGATTATTTCATTTAGCATAATGTCCTCCAGTCTCATCCATTTTGTCACAAATGGCAGGATTTCCTTTCTAAAAGGCAGAATAATAATCAATTGTATATACATACCAAATTTTCTTTACCTGTTCGTCTGTTGATGGACACTTAGGTTGTTTCACATCTTGGCTATTGTGAATAATGCTGCAGTAAACATGGGAGCACAGATGTCTCTTTGAAATATTTTATTTTCTCTGGATATATACCCAGAGTGAGATTGCTGGATCATATGGTACTTCTATTTTTGAGGAACTTCCTTACTGTTTTCCATAATGGTTGTACCAATTTACATTCTTACAAACAGTGCACAAGGGTTCCCTTTTCTCCATATTATTACCAATACTTGTTGTCTTTTGTCTTTTGATAATAGCCATTCTAACAGGTGTGAGGTGATATCTCACTGTGGTTTTGATTTCCCTTTCCCAGATGATTAGTGATGTTGAGCATCTTTTCATATACCTATAGGCCACTTATATGTCTTCTTTAGCAAAATGTCTATTTGGGGTTTTTTGCACATTTTTAAGTTGAGTTATTGGGATTTTTTGATATTGAGTTGTATGAGTTCCTTACATATTTTGGATATTAACCCCTCATCAAATATTGATTTGTAACTATGTTCTCACATTCAATAGGCTGCCCTTTCAATTTGTTAATTGTTTCATTGCCTTGAGGAGGTTTTTAGTTTGACATAGTTCCACTTGTTCATTTTTGCTTTTGTTGCCTGTGCTTTTGGTGTCAGATACAAAAATTAATCAGCAAGACCAGCGTCAAGGAGCTTAATCCCTATATTTTCTTCTAGGAGTTTTATGGATTCAGGTCTTCTATTTAAGTCTTTAATCCACTTTGAGTTCATTTTTGTATGTGGTGTAAGATAAGGATCCAATTTCATTCTTTTGCAGGTAGATATCCAGTTTTCCCAACACCATTTATTGAATAAACTATCCTTTCTCCATTGTATATTCTTTGTGTCTTTGTCAAAAATTAGTGGACTGTATATGTGTGGGTTTATGTGATCGCTTTGCTGTTCCATTGGTCCATATGTCTATTTTAATGTCAGTGCCATACTGCTTTGATTACTATAGTTTTGTAGTATTAAGTCAGGAGATGTGATGTCTCCAAATTTTTTGTTCTTGCTTAAGATTTCTTTAGCTATTTTGGGGTCTTTTCTGGTTCCATATGAATTTAGGATTGGTTTTTCTATTTCTATAAAAATTCCATTGGAATCTTGATGGGCGTTGCATTGAATCTATAGATCGTTTTGGGTAGAGTGGACATTTTGACAATATTACATCTTCCAATCAACGAACATGAGCTATCTTTCCATTTTTTTGTATTTTCTTTGATTTCTTTCATCAGTGTTTTATATTTTTCAGCAAACAAATCTTTCATGTCCTTGGTTAAATTTATTTCTAAATATGTTATTTTACTTTTCTGTTGTTATTGTAAATGGGATTATCTTCTTAATACCTCTTTTGTATAGTTTGTTGTTAGTGTATAGAAACACAACTGATTTTTGTATGTTGATTTTGTATCCTAAACTTTACTGAATTCATTTATTAGTTTTAATAGTTATTTGATGTATAAGATCATGTCATCTGCATGATGTTCTGAGATCCACACATTCCCCTCTTCTTTGTGCAGCTTCTCTAGGGTCAAGCACAGGTGCAGAGCCAGCATCCTGTGGTAGATTGCTATCTTGTCTGGCCTTCTAATATTTTTATGTATTTTTTAAACGTAACACACCTGTAGATTTGTGATGTTTTATTGTCTACCTAGCACCGGTCATTTTAAGGTTTATAGTTATGACACATAATGAGTGTAATGATTTCAGTATACTGTAATATTGCATTACTTGGATAAACTATAATTTATTAATTATCCCCTAATGTTGGACATTTGGAATGCTTTCCATTGTCCCAACATGAGTAATAGCATTAAATGTATTAACTTTTTATACCTACAAAAGTATTTTTGGGTACTTTCCTTTTTTTGTTGTTGTTTCCCTGTATTGTGAAAGAGTTAAGGCAGCTTTCAGAAGCACTTTAAGTTCTGGGAGAATCTGCCTCTTTGTGTCTGATTCATTTTCTGAGTGGGTGGTGTACTGCTTTAACCTTGTCACTGACAGGAAAGTTCAGATTTTATACTGTAAAAAGAGAAGAGGTCTGTCCTTGCAGTTCTCTTTGACTGAAGTGTTTGCTTTTAGACAATGATTGTACACACTCTTCCATCAACATGCTGGTACTTGCTAGCGTCAGTTCTCCTTTGAATTGAAATAGCAATTTCCTCTGTTCATCTGGACTATTTTTAAACTACGGCAGCTCTTATTTAAAAGCCACAGGTTGTGTTCCAGATTAACCCTGTCCAAATTTGGTAATGATGATTATACCATCGAGGGCAATCAAAATAATCAAATGAAGGAAAAGTACTTATTTTCTAACTTATTTGGCTAAAATGAATGTTCAGATAACATGACTTTAGTTTTTATATAAACCCATAGCATTTTGGTAAGCAACTTCTGAAAATAGGTTAATGAATCATCATGGGAGGAAACTTGAGAATCTCTGATTTAAAAAGGAACGTTAGCAGTCATTTAAGTCAATCTACCACACAAAAGAAAAACTCATCTACAGGGTGTGTGATGGTCTATCAGTTTTTGATTAAACCCCTTCCATGGCTAGATTACCACCTTATCAGTCAGCCCATTTATTGACATTTTTGGATAGCTGTAATTAAAAGTTCTCCTTTTATTTTTTTCTTGAATTGAAACCTGTCTTTTTAACATCTACATAAAGATACACTGACTTCCCTTTGTGCCATACAGAAAAAGGTGTATATCTCATTATCATAGTCTTCTGAATATTTGAAGACATCTATATGGTTTCCTCTTAGTGTTCTCTTCTCTCTTATTTAGGATAAATGTCCTTAGACCGTGCAGGCTTTTTTTTTCCCCATAAACTTTAAGATGATGATGTCTATATCCCTAATCATCTCAAACACCTTCCTGGATATTTTTCAATTTGTCCATGTTCTTAAAATAAGGATTGTGGAGCAGAAAATAGTGGCTCACAGACACAGTGGAACCACCTCACATTTCTGTGATCTTGACTTGAGATATTTTCTTTACAAATATCTATCTTAGAGACTTCCTCCAAAGTTTATTATCATGTAGGATTTCCCTGTGATATACCTATAGGTACATATTATTTCCAACAGTTTTATTCTAGAACATAGTCACCAAGAAATGGCACCTTACTTCTGAGAATTAGGTGTAAAATTGGTAATTATTAAGCTCTTTTATAAGGGCTATCTCATAAAGCCACATTGCTTTCAATAGGAAATATGGTTTGTAGTAATAGATGAAAAAACATTATCGTTTACACTTGAGAGCTAATCTTTAATCGCAGCTTGAATTTCATGGCTCATGATGGGATAAAATAAAATCAAAATAAGAATTTGTCAGTACACTATAACTAGCGATAGGCAGTGTTTTGCGCCTAGAAGATTTGTGGTATAATAATTTTTTTAAGCATATTAGACTAAAAGGGATCTTACACATCATACTGTCTTAATTGTGCAAGTGACTGACCACTCATTTATCTCAACTATCTGGGAATCATTTGTGTTTTGATAGATTGTTGGAGAGGTGATTCTAATCTTTTGTTTTCTTTATTTCTTTTTGTTTTTCTAGTTCCTACTCTACACAGAAAATTGTTTTGATCATTTTGAACATCTTGATTAGATTCAATCAGTCTATTTAATAGAAAACAAAATCAGTTAATGTTTAATGACATTTATTATTCAAGTTAGCCACAAGAGTCAATCTAGCAATTCCCTAAAAGCATAATAATAAAAATCTGTGGTATACACAGTGGTGTGTCTTTTTTATATGATGAATTACGTTTTAAGATTTTTTAAATTGTGTAATTTACACACAAGTATAATATGTTTTATATATATATACACACACACGTGTATATGTGTGTGTGTGTGTATACATATCCATCCCACATAATCTCGTTGAAGAAATAGATATTATTAGTGTTTAAAGACACCTTACCCCCAATGTGTACACCTCCTGATTTAGCCCTCTTCCCAACAATTGCCCAGTCCAAAATGCAATCTTAGCTTTTGTGATAATCACTCCTTTACTTTTATGTTTTTACTATCTCAGTATGTATCCATAGGCAATACTTTACTTAATTTTGTCTATTTTGGGCCTGGGTATAAATACCATCATATTTTATACATTTTTCTGTGGCTTACTGCTTTTGTTCAACACTATGTGTAACACATCCATATGGATATATGCAGCATGTTTCATTTATTTTTACCACTGTATGGTAAAAACATGTACTGCTGTATATATTACAATTTATTTATTCAACTTACTATTGATATACAATCAGGTTATTTCCAGTTTTTGCTTTTATCTATTAAAGACAATGCTGTTAGAAATACTTTTTAATATGTCAACTGGCGCACAGGTGCAAGAGATTTCCCACCATTTAAATCTAAAAATGGAGGTGCTGGATTGTAAGGTATGTGAATGTTCAGCTATACCACATCAGGCCAAACTATTTTCAAAGTAATTATATCAGCCATGTATGAAAGTTTTTCTTATCCCGTATCCTTGCAAATACTTGATGTTGTCAGACTTTAAAAGTTTTTGCCAACCTGGAGGATGTGCTCTGTACTTCCTTGTGATTTTAATTTGAAAATCTCTGATTACTAATGAAATTGAGCCTCTTTTCAAAGGTCTGTTTGAGTGTCCTTTATTTTTGAAGTGCCTGATTAGACTGTCTTTTTCCTTTTTAACTCATAGACTTAAAAATAATATTCTTGATATTAGTCATTTATTATTATGCATGCTGCAAACACCCTTTACTAATAGAATTTTTAGTACATTAAATTTTTTTTGAATTGAAGTTCTTAATTTTAATGCAATTGAATATACCAGTCTTTTCTCTTTTTTGGTTAGCATGTATTTAATTTTGAGTTCTGTTTAAAAATTTTTTCTTCTCTACCTTGAGGGCATGAAAATAATTTTTTCTAAAAGGTTTACTGCTTTGCCTTCAACTATTATATGTTTTTGAACAGCAGGAAACATATCTACCAGTGGTAAGTATGGACAAATTAAAAACAAATATTTCCATGTCTTCATCCTAAACATAGGATATTTGGTATTTATGGAAGAGATGTACTGTTCTGTTTAGTGCTTGAAAACCAATTTTTAAATTATATAACTTGTCTCTGACGGTTTTTTTTTTTTTTGCTTCTTTATGTTTAATTGCTTAGAGACAAACTGAAGCAAATATCTGATTCTTTTAATATGTATTTTTATATTTCACAGTACCAGATAATTTCTGGAAAGTGCTAGAAATGGTAGCTCCAAACCGTGCAGAACACCTGCTTCCCTGAAGATTCCGGAAGACACCACTCAGGCATACACAAACCCTTTCTAAAGTCACATTAACAGCTAGAACATATGACAACCGAGTGTCACTATCAGAAGGAAATTCCTTCTTTTTTAAACTTTCTATTCAGGTGATGATAAATAATCCCCTTTTAGCATAAAAATGTAAAATGAACATTTAAGTTCATGAAAATATTCCTCATAAGAGGTTTAGTTTGGTCTCTTGCTTTCTGGTGTTGTGTCTAAGAAGTCTGTATAACCCAAGGTCAAAAACATTTACTCCTACGTTTTCTTCTTGGAGTTTTGATAAAGAACACCAAAGCCATCCCAAATCTGGTGAACTAAGCTGATATATAATTCCATAATGGCTGTGGATCACCCTTTTTCCTTAGGAAGTGAAGTCTCTATTACTCTAGGCTATGCAGAGGATGACCAAGGGTGGAGGGGGGAGGGGGGACAAGACATGTTTATATTCAGTCTCTTTGCTCAGGAGTTTTTTTTTTTTTCCTCCCCGAGGCTATATTTCAAGGATTTCTTGAGGCCTGTGATAATACAAGGCTCTAGAGAACCAGTTTTTATGACTAGATTGGACTGAGTGAAGACGAGGAAACAGCTATGGTTCTGTCTTTATGGAGGAAGGCCTCTTTTAATCATCCTTTTCGTGCAAGATATGTCTAACTCTTGGGTCACAGAGATACATTTTACCCAGACCTAGTTTTCTGTATGGCTTAGGGCTATGGATTTTCCAAATCTATCAGGGTTATATCTGGTCCTGTGTTACCTGCCTGGGGAAGCAGCTTTAGTCAGCCTTCTTGGCCAGAGTGTACCCAGCTCATGCCAATTATGCAGAGTCAATCCAGGTGTGTCAACAAAGTAATAGATTCCAGAGGATTTGAGAGCTTAGCGTGTGGGATCCAAGCCTGGGATGCCAGCAGGCTGAGCAGGAGTAAGCTCTGGAGGTCAGAGCTTCCCGGTGAGTTCAGATGCGTGGTACACAGGAGAGTCTCCTTTGGTCCATCTCAAGGAGGGGATTTAATGTTTTTCTTCTCATAAATAAGCTTCTGGACTTCAGGAGTTTTGGTCCAAATGTCACAGAATTGCTTGTGACTGGTTCCTGGCTGCACTGGGAACAGCTGTGCCTAGTTGCCTTGTATCGGGAAGCCTGCTGGGAAATTTATCCAAATGTCCCCCAAGGAAGACAGAGGTCTGGGAAGTGATTATGTGGGCCTTATATTAGTGTTGGAGTGAAGTGCAGCCAGGAGCCAGCTCACATTTATGTTCATTCAGAGAGAATGGACCATTCCTAGGAATTATTCAGTCTGGAAATGTTTAAGTGTGAGAAAATCATTCCGTATTCATTTCATAGATTTATGCCGGTCCTTGTATCAGAGCTGGCAAACTTGGGGGTTTAGGAGATGACTTAAAGCCTATTTGTGAGCTTTGTCCAAACCTGGGTGACTGTAGGCCTATTATTTTGGGCAACGGGTTTTCCACAGCCATCCTGGAAGGGCTGCAGCAGGGTGTTGTCATTGGAAGTCAATAGGTGTGGTTAGAGGTTAAGGGGAAGGGAGAAGAGGCCAGTAAAAATGACTTCAGTCCACTCCTCTTCCCATCTGGCTTTCAAATGGAATCTGTGTCTCCCAAAATAGTCTAATAAATTTGGAGTATTAGATTTTTTTCTCTCCCTTGCTTGGAAATTCTGGCTTCTGGCTCTTAGGCTTCTTAGGGAGTGAAATTTCCTTTACATAAAGTGTATGTGTGGCTTTGAATCTAACCTAGATCTCTCTTCTCCAGGTGTTTTTTTCAGTAGGTTCTCTCTCTTCCTTCATTCAGCTTTCTCAGGACTGAGAAAGGCCAGGCTAACCATTTATGTACCATTCCAGGAAAAGCCTCATGTTGGTGGATGGAGATTTTGCTCTGGCAACTGCTGGTTCAACTTCTGTGTTCTGGCTGTTTCCTTGCACTCCTGCCCAAATTCTTTCTCTTACTCTGCCCCCATCCCTCATTTAACTTTTCACATCCTAGTAACAGATCATAGGTATTTCATATGCTATTCTAGCTCTATGGATACTCTATGTATTCAATGAGTTTTATGTACTTGACATTTTAATGCTATTTATTCTAGTTACTGAACTATTATTATTTTTCCTCTTTTTAAATGCCAGTCATACAAAAATGTAGATTCATAAATTGTACCAACTAATAAGTTGTATTAGAATGACTGACAATAGCAGTATTAAGGAACTTTGGGGGAAAAAAACCGCAGTCATTATCACGCTAACCTCTTAACTTTTACACATTACATTTTAGTTTTTGAAGATGTAATTTTCCAGTTTATGTATTGTTTCATATTCCACTTTTTCCAAGTAATTATTATTTTTGTCTATATAATTATTATATTTAATGGACATAATGACTTTCTATCATACGTGTAGACATGTATGAGCAATTCATTGAGCGTAAAATATTTAGGTTAATTTTACTTTTCTTCCTTCCTCCCTCCCTCCCTCCCACCCTTCCTTTCCTTTATTAAAGATACATTTGGAATGGACTTCTTATTAACGTAGCTTTTTGCTTTTGTTAAATTTATTTCCTTAGGCATCATTCCTATGAATAAGGTTGCTGGATAAAGAATATGGACATAAATGGTTTTACAAACAAAAATATGTTTAAAACTTGTAATGCTTCCAGCTGTGTAAGTCTATACAAGTTTCACCATGGCTTTGAGCATCGTGTATTATAATTTAAAATATGTTTTACTACGTTGATTAAATTATTAGTAATTAATTTATTGCCTGTAGTTTGCTTTAATTTGCTTTTCTTTTAGAATGAGGAAGCAAGACATTTTTTATTTTGTGTTTGCGCTTTGTATTTTCTTTTGTACGAATTCTGTTTATATTATAAGGTGTATTTCTCTTCTCCCTCCATCCGGAGAGTCTAAAAGCAAATTCTACTGAGAGATAAGGAATTTTATAGTTTTTGTATTAAACATTATTTAATATATTTAAATATCATATCTCTTTAGATATATTTATACTACAAATACTTTTAACTACATAGAATCTAGGTCGAATTCTCCAAAAAATCCACAAGCTTGATTAAATTTAATTTTTGATAAGGGATTATTTTCCTTTTTTTTTTGCAGTTAAGGAGATTACATTGCATTTTATTTCACTCTTAGACATGTATTTTGAATAGTATAATGGAGTGCTTTGATACATTATAATCGTTGAATTGAAAATGATAATTGAGGAACTGACTTTTGGAACAACCTTCTTCCATTCACTTTTCTTTACTGAGCCTCTGCTTGAACTAGATATTGTTCGGTACTAGGAGCTAAATGGTGAATTGACCTCTAACCTTTCCCTCAGAGAACTTTGTGGTCCAGTTTGGGAGCAAGAATGATAGATAATGGATGTGCTATGGTAGGAGAAACACAGTCAAGAAAAACTCGTAGACAGCTGAGTCCCAGAAACCCAAAGGAAGCCAGCTCAGTGTGAAGGGGGCGCATCTAACCTAATTTGGGGAGTTAGAGTTGGCCTCCTGGACGCAACGGTGTTTAAACTGAGATCTGAAGTGTGAGCAAAAGTTCCTGCTTCACGTCAAAAGGCTTTATAGAGCCCCACTGTGTTGCTCTGGTGATTATTATTGTTATTATTTTTGGTCTCTATGGGTGGGTACTAATATGTAGTTTTTGTCTTTTCTCAGAAGATAGGCACCATAAGAAAAGAGTCCAGCCTTATGGAGAGAAGCCAGGCAGAAGCCCTGAAGGCCAGACTCCTCTACCAGGATGTTTGCTTGGCAGCTCAGTGTCTTGAGCTCTTCTCCTTCAAAAAGGAAATGCCCACAAAGAAGTTTTCAAGCCTCATGTCCTTGCCCTCAGGGATGTGGTTCAGCAAGTCTGCATTAAACTCATGTTCCTTCACCCAGTGGATTATGGGTGGAAAGCAGAAGAGCTGTTATGGGGGAAAATGTACTCTGACGTTGCTACGCTGCTGTTGAGGACCAAAAGAAAACACGTGGACACCTTCAAACCGTGGGAAGGCGCCTTGCAGGCTCACCTGAAGGGCGGCCTCAGGTTCTATGACCATGTCTTCCTGTTCCTGCAGGAGCACTGTGACCTGAGGTTACTAAGCTACACTGATGGGCCTCACAGTGCCATCCACTTGATTGGCTGCAAGAAAGCAGGTCCTGCCTCAGAAGAAGAGGTGGCCTGGGTGCGAATGGCCTGCCACCGCTGTCGGCTGTACCTGGAAGACTTGTTCCGCTTTCAGAATGAGTTCCCAGCCCTGGCCACCAAGGACTTGGTGGAGAGGTGTTACCCCGAGCCATGCCAGTGGCCCTGCACATGGGCGTGCCCTTCAACCAGCTGGGGGCTCTCACAGGGAGTAAGTACTATGACATTGAAGCCACGTACTTCTACCAGCGCTGCCTCTGCTCGGAAGTGCCTTTTCAAGGGGCATCTTGGAACCTCAAAGGATTCTATGGTCATGCGGGAAAAAGGTACAGCCAGCTGAAAAGGTACCAAAGAAAGAAGCTCTCTCCCAGCCAGAGGCAGTGTTGGGATAACAAAAGCTGCTGATTAGCTTCCTCTACCTTCAGAGCCTCTTGCAGCCTCAGCAGAAATTCAAAGCAACCAGGCTCATGGCCCTGTGCCAGCTGGTTCTGGAAGACTTCCGTCTCTGCCTTTCCTATCGGCCGTGCCCATCGACTTGAGCCAGGCCTCCAGAGGAAGCCCCCAAGGGGCTATCTGTTCCTCCCAGACCTCCTCATCTTCCACATGGTGGTTCTTTGCCTCATGAGTGTGCACAGCCTGAGGACAACAGGCTCGAAGCAGCACAGGCCAGTGGTCACCTTCACCTTGACCCTTTTCTTTCATTTAACTCAACATGTGACTACCCGCGTCCAGGCTGAGCTCCGGAAAGGGAAGCTGACTCCAGAGGTGGATGTCCCCAGGGACGAGGAAGACCAACAGAAGATACAAGCTGGGGAGGAGCAACAAGACCTTCCAGTCCCCTGCCCTGGGCCCCACCACAGCAGATCTCAGAAGAACCACAGGTCATCTTACGTTTCCAGTGAGGGTTACAACTCGGAAGCCAGTTTTCATTCTTGCTGTGACTCAGATGAGATAGATGAAGATGAAAACTATCCTTATGCTCACAAGCCAGCTCAGAAATCAGTAGTGAAACTACTTATTCAGACACAACTGATGAAGAGGAAAGTGGCTCCCTGAATCCAGAAGCAAGGCAGGAGCATGGGGCCAAATCCAAAGGTCAAGTTGCCCATCCGGTGGATAAGTTGGAGACACGTCAACCTCCCAGCACCAGCTGCAGGGGGTATGAGAAATTCCTAGGGTTGTCCAAACAGATGCCCATGATGATTGTTGTCATGCTGCTGGGGTCAGGGGTCCCTGGCTGGGATGAGTCCAGCAGACCTTTGCAGAAGTCAAGAATGTTATAGAGGTCCCAGACGAGTGACCTCGTCTATTAGGTCACTTAAAAATAGGAAGTTCTGCTAACCTGCCAGCCACATTGAGCCACAAGCTCCCAGTAAAACGTGGCTTGCACTTGGCTCCTGTCTTCAGCCACAGTTTTCTGATGCCTCCAGCAGTGCATCTGGCACAGAGGATGGTGTGAGCAGCTTTCCTGAGACAGAGCCTCCCGCTGGCTCCTACTTGGGGCAGAAGGCCTCCATCAGCCAGTCTTGCAACAATCTCCAGACCATTCAAAAGAAATTGCAGACCCTCTCTGCAGAGGGCCTGCTGCCCACCGTCAAGGTGATCCTAGGCTGGCTCCGCACCAACCACAGCCTCCTCGCCTCACACTGGCGGAGTCCACTTCGCCTGTGGGATCACCTGTCTGTGCTGCTGAACCTGCTGCCCTCCGTGGAGCCCTTCAGGAGCCAGGCCTGGGCCTGTCCCACCAGCTCCGTGATCTGCTGCAGAGCTGTAAGGGCCCAAGCCTTCCCAGGTGCCTGCAGCTCCCTGAGGACATCGCCCTGGGCCAGCACTCGCCCCGGCAGGCTTCCCAGGAGAGGGCTGGCTTGGAGCAAGACCCACCTCTACTCAGCTCCCAGGATGAAGCTGCTGTGCGCATCTGTTTCCTCAGAAGCTTTGGCCACTTAGCAACGACACTCTCTGGACCGTTCCCGAGGTTCAAGTCTAATTTGGGGGTCTTTGTGAGCTCTGGGTTTGAAGGACCAGGCAACCCGTCCCAACAGTTTCTAGAGGGAACTTCAAGGATCAGGTTTTCCAAAGACATAGTTCAGCTCTGGCTTCAGAGTGAAGTGGTGCAGCTGGAGAAGATCCTTAGGCACCTCCAGATTCAGTCAGCTTTGACCCCGTACCTGTTCCCTGACCCTCGGGCCCTCTGTGAACATCTTCCAGTCATCGAGCAGCTTGCCACCAGTGGTAAGTTTCTCCTCATCATACGCAAGATCGTGGTCGACATATTGTACGTCCTGAGGAGGGAAGACTGCTGGGCTTTGGCAGCCGTCACCTTCCTAGAGGATGAGCTGAAGAGAGGGAACCAGTACATTTTCTGCCAGTCCTTTGTGTCTACGAGGTCAGTGAGGCCCAGGACGACCAGGCCAGACTCTGATGCCTGGGACCTCTATAACATTCTTGACTTCTGCGAAGGTCTGCTGGACTCATCCCAGCCAGGAACCCCTGACCCCAGCAGCATGGTAACAATCATCACGGGCACCTGTTTGGACAACCCTAGGAATTTCTCATACCCCCTTCAGCTGGTGCTGGGAACAGCAATTGAAGCTGGTGTGGAAATCAAGAACATCCGGCGCTTCCACAGGGAGTGGAAGACGGTCAGCTGACATCACATCTCCCTTCTTCCTCCTTCAGCACTTAACACATCAAACTCAATCTGTTCACCTCTCTTGTTCACACCTAATGTTAAAGGTAGCCATTGGGTAAACTCATATCTGTACCTACCTATTGGTAGAGTCTCAGTGTACTGACTGCCAGGGGCCTTTGTGTTTCATTCTGTGTCATCTTGGCTTGATATCATGTTCTCTGTCTGAAAAACAGATTAAACTAATTCAGTGCTTAGTGTTTTTATGGTAAAACATCAAGTTAAGGAAGCATTTCCAAGTCCCCACTCAGCTGGTGGAACTATAATTTGCTTTGCTCTGTTTTGTGACATGAAACTTTTTAATGCTATTTTATTGTGATGGATCATGCCTATTATGTAAGGTAGGCCTTTGCCATCTGTGAAAACTCGATAAATGGAAAGCTAAAGTTTTGATTGGAATGAAGGGTTTTATTGCAATTCTTGGTCCCATCTTCACCTTCTTCCATGCTCCATTCAGGTTTTTCCCTTTTGGCTAGGACTAGGTAGGTAGGATCAGCTGATTTGGTTCTGCTTTTGATAATCTGAGAGTAGGTATTTCATGGTACAATATTGGTATTTTTTCTGCTCAAAATTTCCAATTTGGCTACCATGACATTGTCTCTTGCTTTTTTTCTGGCTCTCAGATATCTTTTGGGACCTCTTGTCAACCTCCTACTTGGTATATGCTCCAGAGAGGAGCTCTTTTCGTGCCATTAGCAGAGCTTGAACATGGACCCTGTAAGTATTGGATACAAGTTAAAATCTACCACTTCACTCAGACTGGCATGCATTAAAAGTGTTAACATTAATCTGCCCCCCTCCTCCCATCCCCAATAAACCATCACACTGCAAGGCCAAACTTAGTATTCTTTCAGGATTCCAAGTTCTTGAGGCATCTGAATCCTCCTCTTTCTGGGTATACTCCTCACTAACTCAGCCTCAAATCCAATTGCTCCCTTCAGAAGCAGAGAAATTACCTTCTGAGCTTTTTCCTGACTCATGGATTCTCATTTCTCAGTTGTTCTAAGCTGCACCTTTGTGTTTCAGTTAAACTTCTGTCACTTCCCCTTTTCCATGCTTTTCTAAGCACTTTATTATATTTATTAGAAAAATTTCAATAAATGAGAGAAAAACAGAAAACAGAAAAAACCCAAAGGTCGTTTCACCCTAACATTGGCATTTTTGTTTTCAGTTATTTATAACTTGTCATGCTTCCTCTGCATGCATATTTTTCCTAGTTGTAATTATATTCTATAAACATCTTTTCAGCCTCCTTTTCTTCAGATTACAGACACTTCTTATATTATTGCATTATCTTCATTGTCCCTGTAATAGCTCCTTCCTATTATTGTTTGCTTAAACATTAATCTTTCTTTTCTAATATTTTTAGTATTAAATCATTAATAATTACTAAAGATCTTTGTATCTGTTGGGATTAGTTCCTTAGGATAGGTGACCAGAAATTGGTTTACTGAGTTAAAAGGTATAAATATATATGTATGTACATAAATTTTACATGTGTGCATATATATTTATATGTACATATGCATATAAATGTAACTTTTATGAAACATTGCCAAATGGCTTTCCGAAAAAGGAATTTATTTCCCAGGGGGGAGTAAACATTTTACATAATTTTATAGTCACATTTTTCACCAAGTATATTATGATCATTTTCTTATTTTTTTAAGATGATTTTTAAAAGTGACCATAATACGGATATACAATAATTTGCTTAACCATTGTCCTGCTTTTGGATATTTGTTTCTACATTTTTTTCTGGTTATAAATAATGTAAATAAATTTTTATATATGTCTTTGATTATTAGAGTAAATTCCTAGAAGTAGAATTGTTGAGGCAAAGAATCAGAATGCATTAAGGCCCTTAATGATACTAAATAATAATGATAATGATACTGAATTGGCCTCCTAAAAGGTTGTAAGAACTCTTACTCCCAAGAGTACAAGTGTACATATTTCATTGCATTCAATTCAGAGAATTTCAATTTTTTTTCTTGCCAGCTTGAAAAGTGAAATTTTCATTGTATTATTGACAGTAGGAGATTGAAATAAATAGCTTAGTGCTATATTTTAAGGTTTTTTGCTCATGTCTCTTTTTACTTACAATTTTTTTCTTATTTCTTATTGTTATAATCTACAACCAACCTAAAACATATGAGAGCACAAGTTTAATTGGACCCTAAATACAATAGCCTAAGTCAGATAGCTGACTGCCCTTATGGTCTTTGCCTTGCTTGCTGTAACCTGCCAGGTAGAGTGTTATATTCATATGAGAGAGCTGATAATACTGACAGCTTGAGAGGAGGGAAAAAGTAACTCAAAGCATGCAATGGAGCAGAAGAGAATAAGAGAACAAGAATAAACTATTTTAAAAAATGCAAACAGAATTGTTTTTCTGATAGGAGATATATGGTGTTTTCACATATGAAAATAAATGAGCATTCATCACTGTGGAAGATCCTCCCTTCAAGAAGCTTGGAGGGGAGGCTCCAAATTACATTTGGGAGGTTCTAGTCTAAATAATATGAATAGGGTGAGAGCAAGAAAAACTAAGGCAGTGTTAACTAATTGTCAACACAGTAGACATTGTGTTGTGTCTCACAGTGGGTTTTGGTTCTTCCAAGCCCCAGAGCCAGCCCCATTCTCATCCTTACTTCTAAAAATGAGTCATTTCAAAATGTCTTGGCAGCTACTGATGCTGATGCAGGGCAGAAATCAGCCATTGTAGCAGCAGCTACACCACCGTAGTTCTGCTAATTTTCGATTTTTTTTTTTTTTTTGCATGTAGGAATCATTCTCCCTAAGAAAGCCTCCTTTGTGGTTCTGTGATATTTCCTTGCTTTCCTTTGTAGCAGTTTTGAAACTACAGGTGTCAGCTGATCATCAGCAGACACCTCTGGTCTGGACTTACGTAAGTAAACACTAGGCGGGGGGTGGGGGTGGGGGTGGGGTGGCTGCCTTGGGGATGTCACTGCTGTGAACTCATGACACATGTCACAGATGTCTCCTGCATGGCTTGCTGATTCCTGGTGTAAATAATCTTGCTTCACCTGTGGAAGAGCTAAGAGGCAAAGAGGACATATTATTGTTATTAAATGATTGGACTTCATTTGGTTTACTTAGAGGATAAGCACCAGTGATGTCAGCCCCTGCCAGTGAGAACCACCCAGGCAAAGCCCTTTAAAGAAACATCTTAGATTACTTATTGTTTCTACTCATCCTAAAAGTGTTTGTCTTCTAAAAGTACAGTCTTTTTGCTTAAACCTGTGGGATTGTGGACAAAATTTTATATGCTAGGAGAAAATTTTCTTATAGTTTTTTCTTCTCTTCATCATTGCATATCAGGAATGATATACAAAACAACAGGTATAATATTAAACAGTATAGTGCCTAAATCTTTGTATTTGTATACAGGCTCAGCTGAGGAAAATAACTCTTAGTTTTATTATCACTTGAGATTCTGATACGGAGAGCACTGTTTGTTTGCTGTATAAGGGTTTATCACTGGGTGTGGCTATTCCTCTGGTGGCATGGGGTCCTTCTATGGACAATTGCTTTCTAATTTGCTTTTTACTCTAGGAAGTAGAAAAGAACTCTATTTTCAGATTAGTAAGGTAAAATCAGTCAAGTTAAGCAGCTTTCCCAAAGGCCTGCAGCTACTAAGTGACTTGCCTGAGATTCGATTCCAGATATATCTAGCTCAAATTTATCCCAAATAGATCTGGCTCACTTATAAGCACACAAAAGCATAGAGTATCCAGTAAGTAGGCAGGAAGAGGACATCTCAGTGAAGGTCAGTGACAACCTCAAGGGCAGCTTGTGGGACACAGAAACAACCCTCATTCTTCTCCCATCTGATTGTCCTGGTGATAAGCAAACTTAGGGAAGGAAAAGTTAGTGGAGGGAGAAACAGCCCTGACGGCGAGTTTCAACTCTGGCTAGAGGAGATATTTACCCCAGAAGAAATTGCTTTAAATGGGAAGATGCTGAGTTATTTTACTAAGCAAGGTTAACACTGAGCTATTTTGCAAGACAAGTTTTACATTTTGAGTGGAATAGGTTAGAAGGTAAATTATGTTCAGACAATAACTAGAGCTAGATTTTTCTTTTCTATATATGAGTTATGGTGTGTAAATTTCAACCTGACTGTGAATGTGTGTTGTATGTGCTTTTTAGGCAGCCAGAAACTTTATTTATTCTGGCTGAATAAAATATTTTGACTATAATAATTTCTCTTACGAACTGAAGATTCTTATTTCCATCTGTCTCCTCTACATATCTGCTGGAATTTTCCACATATCTGAAATTCAACATGTCTAGAAGTGAAGCCACTGTTTCAACCTGAACTGGTTTTCTCCTGGTGGTCCTTATTTTGATAAGTGGCATTTAGCTAAGTTTCAAACACTGGTTCCATTCTCTTCTAACTCCCCCTCCTCTCCTTCAGCCAACAGGTTTAATTGTAAATATGTCAAGATCTATCAATATATAGATGAGATTTGATAAATATGAATTCGCTTATGCAAGTGGGGGCTGGTAAGTCTAAAATTTGTAGGGCAGGCTGGCAGGCTGGCAGCATCTTGGGCAGGACTGGATGATGGCAGTTTCAAGGCAGAATTTCTTCTTTCTCAAGGAAATTAGTTTTTCTTTTAAGGCTTTTATGATCTTCCCACTGATTGAATGAAGCCCACCTCATTATCCTCATTGTTGAGGAAATCTCCTTTACTTAAAGTCAACTGACTGTAGATGTTTACCACATCTACAAAATATCTGTACAACAACACTATATTAAAATTCCATTCCATAACTAGGTACTATAGTCTAACCAAATAGATACAGAAGAGTAACCATTATACATATACAATTCCTCAATAATTTTCTGAACACATCAGTAAGCATTTATCAACAACCTACTGAGTTCTTGTTAGTTCCAGATATTATGTTTGTTGCTGTGGGAACATGAAAAGTAAGACATATTTCCTGTTCTTGATGAAATCACAGTTCTAGAAATTGAAATTGACATCTAATCAAATATAATCACTGTAGAATGAACAAAGTGTTCCGACTCTGGAGAGGAGATGGTGACGATGCCATCTAGGGAGTTTACAAAAGAGATTTCTATTCAAAGCATCTCTAAATCTACTGTTTCAACCCACTGACACTGTAAACCGAGTCCTACTGGGTTACAGTGTTACCCAAGTTAACCCAAGTCCTACTGTAACCCAAGTCCTCTTCAGTACCAGCTGGAAAATTGCCGTATCCTCCTAACTGATCTTCCCACCTCATTCTTGTCCTACCTCCACGTTGCCACCGGAATTATTGTGCTCTTATACAACTGATTATGTCTCTTTCTTGGTTAAAATGCAATGGCTCATCACTGCATATCAAGTCCAAATTCCTTAGTGTGTCATAAAAAATTTAGGACTAGATGGCCACGTTCTATTCTTTTCAGATTCATTCAGCATTTCCTTTCCCTCAAACATAAACTCCATTTTCCAATTACAATAAACCACTTGAAATTCTCTGAACCTACGTTTCTTTTTTTCTTGTATCCAAGCATTTTCACACACTGTTCCCTTTGTCTGGAAAGCCTCCTTTCCCACTTTATCTAGCAAGATTTTATTTATTCTTTTAGTTTCAACCTAAATATCTCTTCTTCTGTGAGAGTTTCTTCATTTCTGAGCACATGTAGTTGCTCTCTCCTCTGTAGTCATTGTTGCTCATAGTGTTACAACGCATATATTTCATTGGAATTATTTGTCTTTCTCTTTTACTAGACTTTGAGCTCCACAGTAGCAATAACTACATTACTAATTTTGTATTATCCTCTCTCTTATGCCTAGATTCGGACCTGGAACATGTTAGATATTTAATATACTTGTGTATTTAATATATGTGTGAAAAACAATTGCACATTTTTCCAAACTAGTGCCTGAATGTTACTCCAGGTTAATGCTGGACATTAAAAAAAATCTTAATACTGTTTAAAGTCATTCTTAAAAATTAGGTATTGTTTCTTGCCCATGAGATTGAGGCTGCACTCACATTCTGAAGATCTGAGTTCAAGTCTTTACATCACTTACTATGTAATTTTTTGTTTGTTTGTTTACAATGACAGATAATTTATTATTCAACAAAAACTGAGGCATAAGGACTCAAGTAAAGAAATTAACAGAAAATATTTTACAAGGGACCTTGAAGACAGAGCCCGCATTCTAGCGCCCATGCGCCACAGCTACTGGGCCCGTGTGCTGCAACTACTGAAGCCCACACGCCTACAGCCTGTGCTCCGCAGCAAGAGAAGCCACCTCAATGAGAAGCCCATGCACCACAGCGAAGAGTGGCCCCCCGCTCACTGCAGCTAGAGAGGGCCCATGCGTAGCAACGAAGACCCAATGCAGCCAAAACTAATTAAGATTAAAAAAAAATAAACTCAACCTATGCTTTTATCATTCTCAAAGAAAATCTGAAATCATTTAATACAACTGTGCATTCCTGAAGTTATGCTGAAATCAAAATAAATCTTCATGTACCAGGTAGAACTGCTTGTCTTTTTCAAATAGTTCGTATCTTAAATGACTATTTCAAATGAATTGTTTACAACCCGCCATTGGATTTTTGTGAATTGGGAGAACACTAGTAGTGGATGTCTTTCCTGATTTTACTGCACACCTGTTAGTACTTCTTGGCTCCTCAGGAAATGCCAACCCACACCTTTTTTCTACTGAAAGGCTGTGCCCAATGTAAGTATTTTCTTCTTTCCCTTAATTAAGTTACTATAATGCAACGCTGAAGAGCATGGGCTTTGAGCCAGCCATTCCTGCCTCAGTTACTTTCTAAAGCCAGACAATGGGTGAGTTTTTTATTTTTCTGAATTGATTTCCTCACAGAGCTGACATGCAGATCAAATGAGCCAATATATGTAAAGCACTTTGCAGGATGCCAGGCACATAGTGGCACAAATACGGCTGAGAGTTATGACCCTTGAATTATAACTAGCTAGAAAATCTGAATGGTTGTTCTGTATCAAAAATAGATAACGAATGAGAACCGGCTGTATAGCACAGGGAACGCTACTAAGTGCTCTGTGGTGAGCTAAACGGGAAGGAAATCCAAAAAAGAGGGGATATATGTATACATAGAGCTGATTCACCTCGCTGTACAGCAGAAACTAACACAACATTGTAAAGCAGTTATACCCCAATAAAACAAAGAAACAAACAACCAACCAAATGGAGATGATCCTGGGCAGAGTATTTCTAAGTTAACAATTCTATATTCCTAGTTTTATTTAAATAACAAAAAACAAAAAACCTCTGACTTGGAATAAAATGAAATAACCCAAAATTGGATGTCAAAATAAAAATATTTGTGATCATTGAATAATTATTGAATGTTATAGCTGCAAGAGTCTGTATAAATGATCTAGGACAATCTCCTCTCCTTAAAAATAAGGCACTTGAGACCTAGAGAGGGTAAGCTACTTGTCCATGGTTCTAGTATAGCTAGAGGGTAGCAAGGTAGAAAGCCCCACTTTGGCTCATTCTTGGAAAGAAACATGACACAACTTTTTTCCTCCTTAGCTTCTTAATGCAGCAGATTTATCTAGTAAATAGAGGAAACTATATTTTTCAAATGAGCTAAAAATTTTAATTATATCTATACAATATTTAAAATATTAAAGACTCATGAGAGTGAATAAAATATGTACAGGACAGAACGCCACTGCTAATTTATTCTCATTATTTTCTAATAAAGTGGAGATATATCAGATTGGATGAGTTTATTTGTAACTAGCTGACTGATTAATTTATATGGTACCCAGTTTAGGCACTCCCACTCTCTGCTCTCTGAGAACTTAGTGTCAGGAAGGAAAGTTGGCATTAAAGTCAGAGCAGATGTGCAATCACTTCCTCCTCTCTAGCTTGGCTTGAGCTATTGGTACAATCACTAGTCTACTCTAACTTTCAATTTTTGGATCACTGCCTTAAAAAATAATAACATTCAGAACGAGACTCCAGTTCAGAAATCCTGCCCCCAGTGGGATGATCCTTCTTGTGTTTCGTTGACTGGAAATTCTGGGAGGAGCAGACAGGTTGCAAAGGCACATAGTTAATATAATTTCTCTACTTTGTGTAGTATCATGAGTGCTCTCTCCATAAGGAAGTCCCCCTACGGATGATACACATCTTGCTCATAAAGCTTATTCTGTGGGTCCGACCCTGATTTTATTTCCTCTTCTGGGTGCATAATACCTACTTGCCAACTGGGGTGGCTATTCATTGTGTGTGATCTTTTCATTTTGAGTCTCTTAGGCAAGTTTAAGCAAGCAGCAAATGCTGAAATGAGTTTCCCCAAAGTTTAAACATGCTAATGGCTTATAGAATCTGTCCAACTTGGTAGAGCAATGTTTTCATTCTAGCTGAGCAGACTTTGTGGAGTCTTCTTAGAGTTTTCCGCTTGATTTCTCTGTTGTCATTTGGTTTAGCTATTATATTTATTATGCTTTAAAAGAAGAAGAGACATCACTTCAACAGTAAAATCTATGGGCAGTATTCTGGAAGAGCCACAGAAAGTCATATGAGTCAAAATGCTGAGTTGTAAACATGGCATCACAAACATAAGAGTAGGTCTATTCGAAGTAGGGATAGAATGAAGATATGGTTTAGCCATTTGAATTTATGAAATGAAGTCTTGTCACTTTAACATTAGGGGGTGGTTCAAATAATCTAGAAATCAATGAGAGAATCACTCACTTGAACTCTGAGACTAACAAATGTCAACTTTTGAGAGAAGGTGCCATTAAGAATATTTTACAATGTCTATCCCAGCAGGAACTAGCTTCTTTCCACTTGATGAAGTGTATTTGACCTCTCTCTGGGCTTCTCCTATAGCAGGATCTCTGGGTCTGTAATGAGATCAGATTTTTAAGTGACCACTAAGTGAACACCATTTAGCATTTTCATTCCTCTAAAAGAACTCGTCAAGTAATTGCCCTCTAATAGCAGGCAAGCAGGATGACAAGTAGGATGAGGCATCACGAAGCTAATGAAAATTTAAAGTGGTCCCCATTTTCCACTGGCTTGGGAGAAGCTTATCAGAGCAATGACACGTCCCACAGAAAATGACATGCCTCCTAAAATGATCGAAGCAGAGACATACAGAAGCCAACATAAGTCATCTGGTTCCCCAAAGCATAGCAGTGGCTTACACTTTACAAATTAAAAAACAAAAAGTCAGAGATTAAGATTCTTATATCTGAATAGAACTGATCTTGTCTACAAGCAGGCATCTGATACAAAGATGAAGCTATCACTAAAGCTGTCTGCTTTTAGGTACTGTGTCAGGCCTACATATTTCTGGACCTGTCCCAGGATATTTTCCTTTGCTCTAACTTCTAGTCCTAAAACATACTTATGTTGTATATTAAGGAAGGAAGGATACTTTCTTTAGTTTGGGTTTACCCCAAATCAGACCTTGAGACAGTAAAATAACTACATATATTTTATTTGGGAGGTGATTTCAGAAAGCACAAGAGATAGTGTGGGGAAATTGAGAGAGAAAAAGTAGAAAAGCCAATGAAGAGAGCATGAATGAGTGGGTTACCAACGTGGACAACTGGGGCTCAGTTCTGGGGATCTTCTGAGAAATCATGTGGAATGTACTTCAGTATTATCTCATCAGTGGAAGAGGAAACTTGCTTATTTATTCGACAACTCTCATCCCTCATTGGTTGAGGGTTACCTGGCATCTTGGACTACCTTGCATACACATCAAACAAGCTCTTGTGGCACTGGAAAAAGCCCCAGATAGAGAAACAGAAGGAATTAACACTTGAGAGCTCCATGCTCACGTCCTAATCACCTCCCAAAGGCCCCACCTCCAAACATCATCACATTGGGGATTAGGTTTCAACATAGGAATTTTGGGGGAGGGATACAAACATTCAGTCTATAGATTTTTTCCCCTGGACCCTCCAAATTCATGTCCTTTTCACATACAAAATACATTCATTTCACCCCAACAACCCTAAAAGTCTTAACTTATTCCAGCATCAATGCTAAAGTCTAAACTCCAAAGTCTCATTTAAATATCATCTAAATCAGTTATGGGTGAGACTTGAGGTAAGGTTTATCCAGAGGAAAAATTCCTCTCCAGCTCTGAACCTGTGAAACCAAACAAATTACAGTAAGTCCCCTACATACAAATGAGTTTCGTTCCAAGAGCACATTCGTATGTCTAATTAGTTCGCTAAGTCCAACAAAGTTAGCCTAGGTACCCAACTAACACAATCGGTTATATAGTACTGTACTGTAACAGGTTTATAATACTTTTCACACAAATAATACATTAAAAAACACAAAAAATAAAGAAAACATTTTTAATCTTACAGTACAGTACCTTGAAAAGTACGGTAGTACAGTACAACAGCTGGCATACAGGGGCTGGCATCAAGTGAACAGGCAAGAAGAGTTACTGACTGGAGGAGAGAGAGGAGGTGCGAGATGGTAGAGCTGAAGGATCATCCGCAATAGGAGACGGAGGGCAAACTGCAATTTCAATCAAGCCTGATGTTGATGGCTGGCATTCAATTCTATCTACCCTCTTGAAAAAACGATCTAGTGATGTCTGGGTAGTAGCTCTTTTTTTCTCATCATAGATGACACGGTAGCACTGGATTGCATTCTGAACGGCTGCTGCAACCTTCATTGCAGCAACCACTTGTAGAGGATGCACGCATGTGACAATGTACGCCAGACACGTGAACTAACTTACGTGATTGGACACGCGAACACACGTTCGCATCTTTGAAAGTTCGAAACTTGAAGTTTCGTATGTAGGTGACTTACTGTATATGCTTCCAAAATGCACTGGTGGGACAGAGATAGGATAGACATTCCTATTTAAAAAGAGGGAAATAGGTAAGAAGTATTAAATCAATTAAAGAAGCCATGAGACTGAGGTGGCTTTAATGCCATAGTAGCCTACATAAATGGACCAAAACCTAAATGTGTAACGCCTCAAGGTTAAGAAATTGAAACCTAAGGACAACCAATCACAAACAGCCAACTAGCCTTTCCCAAATAAGGCAACTGCTTAAACTGTAGCCAATCAAATAATTGCTATGCTTTGCTTCTGCATCTTCTCTATAAAAGTTTTTCCTCTAGTTTCTGTTGGTGAAGTGATTCTAACTACTTCTGGTTTGGTGCCACCTGATTCCAACTAAGTTTTGTTCAAATAAACTCTGAAAAATTTTAATATGCCTCAGTTTATCTTTTAACAGAAGAAAGGAGTGATAGGTCCCAAGCAAGTCCAAAACCTAACGGAGCAAATTCCATTAGACCATGTCTCAAGAACAGTCCTCTTGAACTCAGTGTTCTGCCTTCCAGACCCACAGGGTGTGGCAATTTCACCCCCATCACTTGGTGGGGCTCCACACATGCCATGGCTCTCTGCTGGGGCTCCAAAGCTCTGGCAGTTTGGGGTCCTATTCCCGTGGCTCTGCCAGGTGGCCCTTTGAAACCTAGGTGAAGGCATTCACACCCCCCAAGCCTGTGCACTCTGGCCTGTGATGGGAGTGGCAGCCGTGAAGATCTCTGAATTGCTTTCAGAGTCATTCTTCCATTGTTGCAAAGAATGACACCTGGTTTCTATAGAGATGACTGATCCATACTAATCTCCTTATGAAAAGGTCACTTGGGTGGTGATATTTACCTAAATAGAAAAAGAAGCAATGTTTTAGTATCTATTTGGTAGTCATTCTTTTTAAGAGCTGAAATCTAGGAAAAAATAAATTGTGTTGATATGTTTGTCAAAAAAAAGAAAAGAAAAGGTCACTTGGCCACACCCTCAGTGTTCTTACACTTTGCAATATGGATAGGCTGAGAATTTCCCAAATGTCTAAGTTCTGCTTCATTTTTGATTAACAGTTCCATCTTTAAGTAATTTTCCCTCTTCTCACGTTTTACTATAAGCGATCAGGAAGAGCCAAGTCGCACCTTCAAACCTTGCTTAGAAATCTCTTTGGCTAAAGATAAAATTTCATAGCTTGCAATTTCTACCTTCTATAAAACACCAGCACATGAACACAATTCAACGAAATTCTTTGCCACTTTATAACAAGGATAGCCTTTCCTCCAGTTTCCAATAACATGTTCCCCATTTCCATCTGAGACCTCATTCAAGTGGCCTTTATGGTTCATATATTTCTGTCAACATTCTGTTTATGATTCCTTAGGTATTCTCTAAGAAGTTGAGGCTTTTTCTACAGCTCTCCTTTTTCCCTTCTGAGCTCTCACCAGAATTGCCCTTAATAGTCTGTTCATGGCAATAGTCTTGTTCATGGCAAAGGAGCCTTTGCTATCATGAAACTCAAAATTCTTCCAGTCTCTACCCATTACCTAGTTCCAAAGCTGCTTCCACATTTTTAGATATTTGTTACAACAGTACCCCACTTCTTGGTACCAATTTCTCTCTTAGTCTGTTTAGGCTGCTATAACAGAATACCATATACTGGGTGGCTTATAAACAACAGAAATTTATTTCTCACAGTTCTGGAGGCTGGAAAGTCCAAGATCAAGGTGCTAGCATGGTTGTGTTCTGGTGACGGTGCTTTTCCTGGTTCTTAGACAGCATGTTCTTGCTGTATTCTTACATAGTAGAAGAGGCTAAGGATCTCTGTGGGATCTCTTTGATAAGAAGACTAATTCCATTCATGAAGGCTCCACCCTCATGACCCAATCACCTCCCAAAGACCCCACTCTTCCAATCATCACCTTCAGGGGTCAGGATTCAACATTTGAGTCAAACGTTCATAGCATAACAGTGTGTGTCTTTCCTCTGCCCTCCCTTTACTCTTTAGTATTCCTGAGTTTCCTACCTTGGTTCTTCTCTTTTCATGGACATAAACTCCCTGGTAATGTCACCAAAGCCATGGTTTTCATCATCTCCTGATGACTCTCAAAATTACATCGCTAGTCCCTGGACCTCTCCAGATATCCAGACTCTATTGAGTATTTTCATTTGACAATATCATTAGTTCCCCCAAACCATCAATTCCCAGATAAATTAATTATCTTTACTCTCAAACATGCCTTCTTTTTTGTTTCTTATCTGAGGGACTGACACTATTCAATTGCCAAAAATGGAGTCATAATGGAATCTTTCAATATAAATCTTATATTTATATTCTCAGTAATATTCTCACAGATGATGTTTAAAGTTCTGACACTGGAGGGGATTGCCTAAGAATGAGTGCAGATAGAAAAAGGATAAGATCTGGGGCTGAACCCCGTAGTACCACAGCTTTTAATGTAATTGAAAGCTAAGGCTATTATTAATAAAATGGATTATGAAGAATTGTTTAGCAAAATTTTACAACTAAGGTGACTGAAAAATTCCCCAATCTAATGTCTCCTAGTAAGATAATTGGAACAAAAGCCAAAAAAGTCATTATCCTTGGTCTTTGGAATTCACAGGCTGGCAGGTTAGGTTAATTGAAAAATCGAATTTGCATGTATGTATATCCTTGGGTTATAATAACTACCTCCAGAAGCCAATTATAGGAATTAGAAGTAGTCTAACACTGTTATTATTTTATTTGAAGAGGAGTATTGAAATTTGTTTTATGCTGCACAAAGAACTTGTTTGATGTATATTTCATGAGCCCTGGTTGAGAGGGAACATTTCATATTGGGATATATGAAAGCTTCTAATCAAACATTTATGTCAGCAAGAGTTTTCTTTTGTGGAAGAAAGTTAATATGATAAGAAAGTAAAGAGGGCATAATAATGCCCTGAAGATGCTAATGCATTTTGGACAAGATACAGGGCAGGGAGAATCCCCAGTAATGAACTGATCTTGACATCTGGATTGAAGTCAGGAGCCTGGGCCACATAAGTGGCTTTTGACATTGGCTTCTGCAAGGTGCCTCTTAACCTTCGCTCCTCTTAGCTAACTCTTAGCTAACCTGCTTAGTGACACAGCAGCTGTGACACAGCAGCTGTGTCACAGCAGCTGAATGGTTGCTTTTAAATCTCTTAGGACACTTTTACATTTGAATGGGAGAAAACAACGCAGTTTAGTTTAAATGAATATAGGATCTAATGTCAGCGATTTCCGAAGGGGAGATAGGTGCTTTAAAATGTGTTCATTTCATTTGGTATGATATACTTGTAAGCCTCTGTCTTTCCAGCTATTCCAAGCTGAGTCTGGCTATAAATTCATATTCTCCCTGGAAAAGGAATTAATTTTCACAGGGCCTGTGCGTGACTTAAAAGCCTTCAACAAAGCTTCCCTTTCTCTACCCTCCTCATGTTTGACATGGCTGATTGGAGATTGGAATAAATCTGGTGTTCTAGTAATGACGACTGCACTTGACTTCAACTCCTTTACCTCTGTACAGTGCTCCCTACCCTGTCCCACTACGGTCTTTTCCATCCGTAGACTCGGTATCTGGTGCACAAGGGAAGAACTTTGGGTTTTTGACCAGCTCAGAAGACCAAACATCCAAGCATCCTCATCTGTTATTCTTTTCCTATGTTTTTGGTCCAATCCCCAGGTCTGGGTATCGACCCAGGTTCCGCCCTCATTCAGTCTAAGTAGTGTCCTTGTCTTGTCTCCCCCTCTTTCCAGAACTGGAGTCCTGACTTCAACTATTTGACTAGTTGGACCAGTTACCCTAAGACTGAACCAATCTTCTGTTTGGGGGGTCATAGTTATTGATCTCTTGTAAATCAACTATTTCTTTTTTTTTTTTTAAATCAACTATTTCTTGCTTGGGAATCTAATGTGCAGCAATCTCCTGGTTACTCCATCCTACCTTCTTGATTGAAAACCATGCTGCTCACTAGTTCCAGAACCTCTGTTGTGAGAGTTGGGTCCTAAAACACTGTGTCTTGACCACATGGGCCTCCTCTCTGGAACGACCTGGGAATCTGTTCCCTGACTCCCTCCTTCTTGTTTGAGTCTCAGTCTTGTCCTTATTCTGCCCTTTCTCCCAACTCTTCACCTCCCTTCTGGCACATTGCTGCTTTTCAACCATCTGTTGAGTAATTATACAATAATTTGAGTTAATAAAGTATAAACACACTAACATTCATTTATTATAAAAATCTGATTTTAAGTACCACCAAATTTTAACTTCCAGACTTGAGTGGAACACAGTTTGAAATCCCTATCTGAGGCTCAGATTTACTTTCACTGAAGTTATGTCAATTTCATGAGCTTTTCAGAAGCCAGAGTCTTCTTTTCAGTGCTGAATTAAGAACAACGATAGATCTTACATGTATCCCCCACACTGATCAACGTACATTTCCCTGAACTTTCTTCCAATCAGAAGTGAGTGACTTTTATCTTTTTTTTCCCTTAGCTTGGGTTAAAAACTGATTTTTTACTTGTAAATTTAATTTTACATAACCTTGGTTCTATTACTTGCTCTAATGATCTGATCACTTTTAAGAGAATTGAAGCTACTCTAATGACAGACTGTCTGAATACCTGACTCTTTATAAAACCACATTTGACCATTATGAAACTATATTTTAAGAGAGAAATACAATTTCTTTACATTTTACTCCCAAAGTTATTTGCTTCAAAATCGCATGTACCCTTGTTATGCCTGGAAATGAGAAAAAGCTCTGAGAATACTATGCCTATGTTCTCTGATCCCCAGAGTCTTTAACATAATAATGATGCTTTCATTTATGTATCATTTTATGCATTAAAAAATACTTCCATGTATGTTTTTTGTAGCAGCGTGGTGAAATAAAAGAACATGAATTTTGGATTTATACAACCTTAGACTTAAATCCTGACTAACATCTTACCATCTATGAGGCCTTGGTCAAATTTCTTAATCTGTCTGAGTTCATTTCTTCAATTCAAAAATAGGGGTGATGCTATTTATTTGGAAAACTTGTGAGGATTAAATCATGTAATATATGTACTGCTCCTGGCACATGGTAGGCTTTCAGCACATCCTGATTTGATAGCAACTTTGGAAGATTGAGAGGAGTTGGACTAATAACCAACATAAATAACTTGCAAGGACTTTTTATATGTGGAAGTGATAAGTATTTCCTTCTCACACATCAGTACAGGAAATGTTATTTTGGTTTAATTTTCTAACTCAAATAAAATCAGTCTCTGTGCCCCTACTCTCTAAGGAGGTGAGAAATGAAATCTCAGTCACGTGTTTTAATTGTCTTCTCACTCCTTGGATTCCAAATTTGGAAGGGGGAAGAAGGATGCTTATGTGCATATAGAAAGATGTGGGAGGTGGAATGGCCCTCCCTGTTCGTGTAGCTCCTTTTTCTGGAAAAGCTACTTTCCATTTTTCCCTCCACCACCTACCAAGCCCTGATGCTTTCTGCAAGTTCAGAAATGCATTCTCCAGCAATCCTAGGGAGGATGCATGGACCATACATTTGGTCCCTAAAGACCTTTTCTGACCAGTTCTTGGCCTCCATGGGTATCCCACAAGGCATTACCATCAGGGATATTACCTGCATTCATGGCATCTCCCCAAGCCCCTAGAGTCTACCTTGCCTGAGGAAACTTCTCTTTCACTGGTCTTCTTTCCCAGCACCAGCCTTCATCCTGTTCATCCAAGTGTCTTCACCTCAGATTTAACCTGTGTGGGAGTTATTGCTTATGCATAGCAGATTTTACTTTCAAATCTCAGATTCTCTGAGGCAGAGAGGCCTGAGGTAGAGTACCAAGTTTTAGTCACTTTTGGGGGAAAGGGAAGAGAACAATAACAGATCCTTTTAGTATCCTATATTAGTGAAAATAATATATCCATTAACACAAGGACAAAACATCCTGCAATGATTTAGTTTTTCCATCACTTTTATGATGTAGGTTCTTTAGGTACCACACCACGCTCACTAAGGAAAGCAATAGGTCCTGGCCTCCTAGTCCACGAGGATCTGTCCTTTCCTAGACTGCACCACTGCTTTGCTGTTAAGAGAGAAGAGGCCCTTAAGTGACTGGGGGTTGTGGCCAAAGTCCTCTGAGAAGGTGTTCACTCATTCCTTGGGCTCAAAACATCCATCACGAACATACTCGATATCTCTCAAGGCCTTCTCAGGACTCATCCTATCATGGTTCACATCCCTCTTCTGATTAGTCACCATTAGAACCTCAACTGCCTATGTCATCCATCAGCAGGACCCATTACTATACTGTTCCCTTGTCCATCTGCCTCCATTTTTTGACCCAGTCTTCCGCATCTCACAGGCTTCCTAAACCCTTCTGCTGTGACTTCTGCCATTAGGAAAATTCCTTTCATCCTCATCCTTTTTTTTTTTTTTTAAACATCTTTATTGGAGTATAATTGCTTTACAATGGTGTGTTAGTTTCTGCTTTATAACAAAGTGAATCAACTATACATATACATATATCCCCATATCTCTTCCCTCTTGTGTCTCCCTCCCACCCTCCCTATCCCACCCCTCTAGCTGGTCACAAAGCACAGAGCTGATCTCCCTGTGCCGCGCAGCTGCTTCCCACTAGCTATCTATTTTACATTTGGTAGTATATATAAGTGCATGCCACTCTCTCACTTCACCCCATCTTACCCTTCCCCCTCCCTGTGTCCTCAAGTCCATTCTCAACATCTGCATCTTTATTCCTGTCCTGCCCTTAGGTTCTTCAGAACCACTTTTTTTTTTTTTTTTTTTTTAGATTCCATATATATGTGTTAGCATACGGTATTTGTTTTTCTCTTTCTGACTTACTTCACTCTGCATGACAGACTCTAGGTCCATCCACCTCACTACAAATAACTCAATTTCATTTCTTTTTATGGCTGAGTAATATTCCATTGTATATATGTGCCATATCTTCTTTATCCATTCATCTGTCGATGGACACTTAAGTTGCTTCCATGTTCTGGCTATTGTAAATAGAGCTGCAATGAACATTGTGGTACATGACTCTTTTTGAATTATGGTTTTCTCAGGGTATATGCCCAGTAGTGGGACTGCTGGGTCATATGGTAGTTCTATTTTTAGTTTTTTAAGGAACCTCCATACTGTTCTTCATAGTGGCTGTATCAATTTACATTCCCACCAACAGTGCAAGAGGGTTCCCTTTTCTCCACACCCTCTCCAACACGTATTGTTTGTAGATTTTTTTGATGATGGCCACTCTGACTGGTGTGAGGTGATACCTCACTGTAGTTTTGATTTGCATTTCTCTAATGATTAGTGACATTGAGCATTCTTTCATGTGTTTGCTGGCAATCTGTATATCTTCTTTGGAGAAATGTCTATTTAGGTCTTCTGCCCATTTTTAGATTACATTGTTTGTTTTTTTGATATTGAGCTGCATGAGCTGCTTGTGAATTTTGGAGATTAATCCTTTGTCAGTTGCTTCATTTGCAAATATTTTCTCCAATTCTAAGTGTTGTCTTTTCATCTTGTTTATGGTTTCCTTTGCTGTGCAAAAGCTTTGAAGTTTCATTAAGTCCCATCTGTTTATTTTTGTTTTTATTTCCATTTCTCTAGGAGGTGGGTCATAAAGAATCTTGCTGTGATTTATGTCATAGAGTGCTCTGCCTATGTTTTCCTCTAAGAGTTTTATAGTGTCTGGCCTTACATTTACGTCTTTAATCCATTTTCAGTTTATTTTTGTGTATGGTGTTAAGGAGTGTTCTAATTTCATTCTTTTACATGTAGTTGTCCAATTTTCCCAGCACCACTTACTGAAGAGGCTGTCTTTTCTCCATTGTGTATTCTTGTCTCCTTTATCAAAAATAAAGTGACCATATGTGCGTGGGTTTATCTCTGGGCTTTCTATCCTGTTTCATTGATCTATATTTCTGTTTTTGTGCCAGTACCATACTGTCTTGCTTACTATAGCTTTATAGTATAGTCTGAAGTCTGGGAGCCTGATTCCTCCAGCTCCATTTTTCTTTCTCAAGATTGATTTGGCTATTCGGGGTCTTTTGTGTTTCCATACAAACTGCGAAATTTTTTGTTCTAGTTCTGTGAAAAATGCCACTGGTAGGTTGATAAGGATTGCATTGAATTTGTAGATTGCTTTGGGTAGTATAGTCATTTTCACAATGTTGATTCTTCCAATCCAAGAACATGGTATATCTCTCCATCTGTTTGTATCATCTTCAATTTCTTTCATCAGTGTCTTATAGTTTTCTGCATACAGGTCTTTTGTCTCCTTATTTTATCCTTTTTGTTGCAGTGGTAAATGAGAGTGTTTCCTTAATTTCTCTTTCAGATTTTTCATCAATAGTCTATAGGAATGCAAGACATTTCTGTGCATTAATTTTGTATCCTGTTATTTTACCAAATTCATTCCTCATCCCATTTTTGCCCATTCCTAGTCCCTTCATCTTCTTTTTCTAATAGAACCCTAGCTTTCCCATGATGACATTTACTCTCCTTCAATCCTTTTAAGTGGAGGATGTGTTTTCTTCCTAACATTCTTACCTCCTTCTAGAAGTAGGATAAATATTCCCCCCTTTATTCCTCTTATTGCCTTATTGATTCCAACAAAGTAAATCCAGAAAATGTCAGCCAGTTTTAAGTTGTCACCTGTACTTCATCATTCCAGTCCAGAGGCCTTGGGAATAATGATGTTGCCATACAAGGTGTCCTCAGCACCTATTTCAATGGCAGGAGAAGGAAAAGCATTTGTGCTTAGGTTGTCATAGGAGCAGAATCTGCATTTAGACTGAGAATTGGTATTATACATCAAAACAGTATCTGGCAACCAAAATGATTTTTGAGTAAAAAGTGAGCCAAATATGTTTCTATGAGCTTTTCCATCACCTTTGGAGTCCTCTTCATAGATTAAAAAATATTACATTTTTCATAAATTTACTTTTTGTTAATTACCTAACTATGTTCATAGATGAACAAAACAAACAAAAGGAACAAAGGAACAAAGCAGGAGAAGAAGATAAGTAAAGGAAACAAGTGATAGTCTCTTATGTTCCTTATTAAATATAGGACCATGGGAAGGTCTTTTACTAAAGGGTATATTATCACAAGTAATTGCTATCTACTGAGTATATATTTTGCTAGATGTTGTTTAAGCACAAATGCAATATACCCTTTTAAAAAATTTGAGCTTTACAGTCTGAATAGCAAAATAATAATTTCCAAAATGCAACTGTAATAGCAGCTCTGTTTTCTCAGTTGAAAATTAAAAAATAAGAAAACTATTTTTTGGTTATTGGTTGGGGTTTTGATAGATTACAAAGAAATAATTTACCTGTCTTGTTCTGAGAGGTTATGGCTTTGTTGGATTGATTGTTTTCAAGACAGTTCCCCGACAGACACTGGCTTAAGATCTCAACCTGTATCAGATGAACAAGGAGCATGTTTTGCCACCAGATGGAAGCCTTCAGTAATCAGTGAAGTCAGGTTCCTGTCACCAGCCATGTGTCACCCTGGTAATGAAAGCCCCTTTTGTACACTGTGCACTATTTCCAGAAAGCATTAGTTAAAATTGGCTAATCTTTGCTCTGCATGTATTCTCTCAACCTGATTACGTTATTTTCTTGGAAGAAAATGAGGTACTAGGATCAAAACGTTAGACTCAAAATGAGATGTTTTCCATATTCATAATCCTTAGGTCATTGCCATATTCAGACTATATTAGATAATACAATTTAAAAAGCCCTTTTTCATTCCGAGTTGCTCAATTTTAGTAACTGTTGAATTTCACACCACCATTCCTTATCCTTGCACCAACTTCCTACAGGAAACATAGAAACTTAATTATTGACAGACCAAATATCTGCATCCTTTGGAAACCAGAATATTCCATAATTTAAGTACTTAGCAAATATTTTCCCTAAAACCAGGTTTTGCACTTAGTTGTGGGTTGCATTTAAAAATAGCAGTGTAACCTTTTCAAACTGCAGTTGGAATCTTTGTTTTTTGAGGTCTGAGTATATGTTATGAATTTTTCCTTTTTAAAATGTTTACTCTTTGCTGAGTTTTGCCATTTCTTCCTTATGTGCTATAAAATATCAGCTTACAAATTAATAAGCCCCTACGTATACTATTTTCTTTCAATATATGAGTAATTTCTATGCCATGTGGATGTATTCGTAAAAGCCACCTATTAAGGTTGTGCTGTGTAAAAGGATCTTGTTTCAGAGTGTCCATATTTGGTTTTATTTTCTCTTGCTTAATCTGCAGCTCTCTGAAAAAGGTGTACTTGAATGACATCTCATTTGCTGTAAAGAAGCTGCCCCTTAACAGGGTCAGCCTTCTTTAGGAAACTACAAACTATCATATGCAAATATTTTGAGAAATCTAAAGCACTATGAAAATAAAAAACATTATTGTTATTATTTTCTTATGGCTTATAGATGACTTGCATTTTAAGAATTACCTTTGTGAAGTCCCCCAAGTCACTAGTATCATGGAAGTAACTCTGCCTGGTTGAGACTTTCCAATCTGATTTTTATCTGTCAAAACAAGGTTGTTCAAGATGGCTTCTATCCCTGAGAGTGGCAGAAGCTAGAGTCCTTTCTATGCTTTTCCAATAGTCAGTCCATTTCAGAACATTATTGTGAAGAGGGAATGGGATTTGTGAAAAGGGCATGAGATTAAGAAACAGAAGATAGAGTCTCTGCTCTGTTACGATCTCCTATATAACTCTGGGCAAATCATAGAGCCTGTTTGAGACTCAGTTTCCATATCTATAAAATGAGGATGAATATACTTGCTTTACCTAGTTTTTAGAATTAAAAATAATCGTGGATTTCAAAGTGCTACAGAAAGATGGTTATTACTAAGACTTATTTATTGATGTATTGTTCTTCGTCAGAGAGTCATGCACCCAAACTGCACCATTTTAAAATTACTGTCACTAAACTGCATTTTAGTATTATTCCATTAGCCAAATTTGAGGGATGTTATAAGAAAATCAAAACACTTGTCTATTTGCTTTACTGTAAAAAAGTAATTGAGGAAAATATTTACACCTCACATAGAGGCCTTATTGTGAGGACGTAGAGATGTGACACATTTTTTTAAGAATATCTGGGTTTCTTTTATTTACTTATTTATTTAAAAATTTTTGGCTGCACTGCTTGTGGGATCTCACTTCCTCGACCAGAGGTTGAACCTGGGCCCACGGCAGTGAAAGCGTCAAGTCCTAACCGCTGGACTGCAAGGGAATTCCCCTATCTGGGTTTCTTTTAAACATGGCTTTCTATTTTTTTTTTTTTTTTAAAGTCAGATGACTGATCACGTTTTCCTCTTCACAACAGCTTCTAGGGACCTCTGAGTTACATTCATGGTTTATGTCTAGCAGAGTATGTATGACTTTATGATGTGTATTTTAATCTCACCACTGTCTTCAACTAATTATTTTTGGCTGTATTTTCCTTTTCTTCACAATTTCCTCTCTTTATATAAATATAAAAAATAATTTCCTCTATAAGACATTTGAAGTAAATATAAAACTTGCTAGCAGATACTGAACACTTACTAATTGCTAGACCCTATGATGAGCACTATATAAAGCATATCTAATTTATTGTTTGCCATGAAAAAAGGGTTATTTCCTATATTTTACAAATGAAGAAACTAAGGCTTAGAAAGTTCAATTCACTCATTCCATGGCCTTCTGCTAAATGGAGGGTGCTGAATTCCAACACAGATTTATCTGACTCCAAGATTCATGATGATTAGTCATTATACTATACTACATTTTGATATTAATTATAATGTAACAAATGACTATTATTATTGTTGTATGATTTTCAAAGGTTTTTGATGTAGTAGAATATTTAATCTTTATCAAGAGCATACACAATTTAAAAAACATTAGGTGTTTTGACTCTATTATTCATATCTTTGCTTGGAAATTTGATAGAGCAAATCTTTTGTCACATCTTTCCTTTACTGCCCAAAATGATACCGAGGTCTGTCTCTATATGTGACTTGGTATGATACCCAAGACAAGTGCATACCTCTTAATGACATATGGAGAAATACATCCAGCAATCCCTCTTTAGAATGTAGCAAATACTGCCTGGCACTTTCTAGCCATCTTCTGTTATGCTTCTTTCTTTTAAGTTGTACTTCAAATGCCTTTGCTACTGTCTTTCTTTTCATGACCTTCAAATGTCATTATCCATTGTCATATTTTTCTGTTTAGATTTGTTTAAGTGGAAATGTTCTGTTTAGTCTCCTTTCCTTTTGGTACACGGTAACTGCCCATAAGGGGTCTGTTTCTTTCCAAAGTCATAGACATGGTTGTAAAAAAAAAGTTGAGAAAATGTAGGTCACACATGGTTGATAAAAAATGATTAACAGCAAGATCCTGGCTGCGGTAGTGGGAAGATGATGTTTGATATCACAATAAGGAAATCATTGTGGAGTGAATATCTTCTGAACTGGGTTCATATTGAGGGGAGTGAGCATCCTGAGGATGGAGTGCTCAGGACCTGAAAGGCTTTTCCTCCCCAGCAAAACCACATAAAACCCCTCCTAGTGTTGGTTCTTCTCAGAAGAGAGAAGAGCAATGTTCACAAAGCCTGGTAGATAGATTCAGCCAATTAGGGAAGTCATTTCCAGAAAAATTGGTAACCGAGGCAGTCATTTTCAAGAGAATTGAAGGAGACAAGATCTCCATGACTTTAGCTTTTGAACCAATCTGTGTAGTAACTAATAGGGTTGGGAACAGCTGGAACTATACGCATTAATTCATAAAAACTCTTAGAGTGATCATTTGGAACATTATCTTCAGAAAGAATGAAATGCCTTTGCGACTGCGCTGTCTTTTCAGTGCATATTCACATGCGACGCGGATCAAGATGGAACACAACATAGGGCCTGCCAAGGATCCCAAATTAGACCATGAAAAAAAGAGGATAAGAAAAGAACCAGCAGGGAAATTTTTCCCTCAGCCAGAGTTTGCGAAAAGTTTCATTAAACGCTTATTGAAGTAGAATTAGAAGTGAATTTCACAACTCTGTCTTTTATTCTTTATAATTTGTTTTTGTGCAGGGCCATTTTATCCATTACGTAATATAGGCACAATTTGTAGGGCTATAAACTTTCAGATGACCTACAAATATATGTACAACCAGAAAAATGACTCTAGAATTGGAAATCTTGGAAACTAAAAGAAGTTAACATTTAAGGAAATATCCATAGAGCATAACATTTTATCACTTGTTTAACTGCAGCTTAACTCAACTGTCATATCTTAGGATAGAGGTAAAATAACAAGGAAAAATGAAATGAAATATTTGTTCTCAAATAAGCAAAATTATGAAAATCTCTCCAAAAACTTTTATAGTAAAAATATTCTTAACGTGCGTGTGATGGCATTTAAAAATATGCTTGATATAATATACAGGGAGACCGTTAAAATTAAGAAGGTTAAAATTAGGAAGGTTGTCATAAACAATTCAGAATAGGTTTATGTGCATGTATGTTTGTTTTAGTTTTCTATTTCTATGTAAAAAATTACCACATATTTGGCAGATCAAAACAAAACACATTTTTTATTCCATAGTTTCCTTGTGCTAGGACTCAGTGCATGGGATAGTTGGGTCCTTTGTTCAGAGTCTAACCAGGCTGAAATAAAGGTGCAGTTGGGCCTGTGATCTCATCCAGAGATTTAGTTAACTCAGTTGTCTAAGATGGAGTCACCATGAGATTGACAGTCTATCATTTTTGTTATATTACGTAACGTAGTCAAGGGAATGGTTGCCCATCACCTTTGTTATAGTCTATTGGTAAGAAGCAAGTCACAGGTCTTGCCCACACTCAAGGGGAAGAGATTATGCAAATGAGGAGTGGACCATACATCTTAAGGTGACTTATTGGGTTAACTCTAAGATGTGTTCGTCTCAATGATTGAGGTTAGCTTTTTTTTTTTTTTTAAGATTTTGTTCTCTAGTATGGTTTCTGTTATTGTCAATTATTTCTTTAGTTGTCTTTATAAAGTTCTGAAATAAACAACCCTTTCACCTATGTTAAAGGTGGATATTAGAACCAGTTCAGCCTGTAGTAGGTGCAGAATTCATGAACTGCCGAGAAGATTTTTTTGACGAGAAGAGAAGAGATACAGAACTGAGTTCAGAGAAAGATTTATTCTTGTCTGGGTGTGTCTCCTGTTCCCAAGCACTCATGCTCCAAGTGTTCCAAGAGATTTCTTGGTAAACTTTAGTTGAGAGCTTTACCTGAGCTCTTAGAGCAGGTTTAAGGCATTAAACTATCAGAGCATTCAAGACTAAGACAAAGGCATCAGTTAGGACTGAAAGTAATATTGTTTACTAGTTGTAAGCCTATCCTGGTAACGTTGCTGACCGAAAACATCTATCTTCCTCTGACTCAGAGTCTTTTCTGTTCCTGTTTCTTTCATTTCCTCAAATCCCTGTCTCTTCTACTTTTTGTCTTTCTTACTCATAATGTCTCATAACCAGCTTGGCTTTCATTTGGTCATTTTATCACTTTAACATTTTAACACTCTTCTAATATTTGTTTCTCATACTTTATGTTTTTGTTTGTTTGGGCTACTGTAACAAAATAACATAAAGTGGGTGGATTATAAACATTTATTCTCACAGTCTGGAGGCAGGGAAGTTTAAGATGAAGGTATCAACAGGTTCAGTGTCTGGTTTCAGGTTCATAGGTAGATGGGGCCATCTTCTCTCTGTCCTCTCATGTTGTAAGGGGTGAGAATCTAGCTGTAGCTTCTTTTATAAGGACACTGATCCCATTCACAAAGGCTCCACCCTTATGACCTGATAAACTCCTAAAGGCCCTAAATTCAAACATCCTCACATTGGAGATTAGGTCTCAATATATGGATTATGAAGGGTCACAAATATTCAGTCCATAGTACTATATTATTCCATCCTTTCAGGATTATTACTTTCTTACATCAATAGTGAGAGAGAGTGAGTACATGTGTGCATGTGCATGTGCGTGTGTGTGTGTGTGTGTGTGTGTGTGTGTGTGTGTGTGTGCATGTCTGTGTGAATATATGCTTATATGGCTGTGTATAAACTTGTTACATTAAATTAGACGTCCTTACATTTGTGTGATTGAGCACATATGTCCTCTTTCACTCTGAGATGGAGTCAGAGTCACCTGAGTCATGGTGGGAGTAATGATTCCTGGGACATACCTGCCCTTGGAAAGAGTCTGGGAACTGGAGCAGGGACTTTATTGGAGAGGTCTAACTTGTAGTCAGGACTTCACAGATGGAACAGGGTTCCTAAGGATAAAGTGAAACTTGGTGAGTCACAGAAACAATGGAGAGTTTGTTTTCTTGGATGAGATTCTTGGCTTCTTGAAAGGCACAGGGTTTTCAGGGGCAGAAATGTACATTTAACAGCAGTAGCAAATTTTTGAGATAAAGATGAGGACGGCTAGAAGGGAGGATCTGTGGGTGATATTATTAGTTTCGAACCTAGCACTTTTGGAATCTAGCAATGAAGCAATCCTATATGATAGGTAGTTCTATTTGCTGGCACCATAAAACATTAAGATAGCTGTATATGTTCCTGGCTCCCAGTTAAAATTCCGACTCAGAGGAAATGAGCTATGTATATTTAGAAAACAGTCACTTCTCTGTAGGAGTGCTTTACACCACAACCATCTGAAGAACTTTCAAATTCAGTATATTTTGGTGTCAGAGCAAATAAAACCACTTTTTTAGTGAGTGAAAATTTCTAGTCTTCTCCATTTTTATTTTCTCTTCTACCAGTTATTGCAGATGCTTGAGCTAGCCTCCTCAGCTGAAAATTGATGGATACAGAGCTAGCCACATGGAGTGTTCATATGATTTTTGCCATCTGTCTTTAAATATAACACCCCAGCATGTGTCTCTAAGTAACATAATAAGAAAATCTCTACCTGGAATCACTAATCAAGCTTCAAGTCTACATTTTTCAAACATATAGATTATGGAAAGATCAAGAACTAAAGAGGAAAAAAGATCATTTACGTATGGAAAATATATAAATACTATAAAAGAAGAAAGGAAAAGTGAAATAAAGTAGGAAATTAATTGAACAGCAGGAAAGAGATGGATATTTTCCAAGAACAATATATTCCTCCCACTCTAAAGCTGGGAAGCTTTATTTCCTCCCCTTATTTCAAAATTACTGGGAGAACCTCTTCAGAGATAATACATTTTATTGGTTCAGTTAAAAAATATTTATTTTACTGGACGTCCATAAATCTGAATATAGTTGTTTTAAGCCTTTATTAAAATTGCCTATCCTTAAATACTATATATGTTAAATTATACTATATTTTAAATAGACCTTCACAAATAGTTTGGAATTGTCACTGAATTTTGAGTGAATAAGAAGAGTTTTAGAATGACTTAAAATTAACTTTATGTGCGTTGAATCTCCTTTTGAATATATTTTTAAAAAACTGGTATAATCATATTCAAACTAAAAGAGACTCAATGAACTGATATGAGAAAAGCAGTTGCATCCTGGAACATCATAAAATGAGTGGGATTCAAAATTAATTAAGCTACACTCTTACTTGTAGGGAGATTTCTAATTAGAAGATTCTCCTTAGAGAGTATAATGTTGCATCATCAAATTTTAGTTCCCTCTTAATATATCCTGGATATGAACCTTCACTTAAGGAAATCCATGTCCAAATTCTCGATTTAAGAGAGTAGATTTGTACTATCTCTTAAACTAAGTGGAACTTTGGAAACTCCCCGGTGCTGTTTCAGTTTCTAAGGGAACATTACAGTGAAGCAGTTTGTAGTCTAGATAATACTCTTTAAAGGCAGAAAGTGCTTCTTCTATATCCATACTTTGTTTTTTCATGAAACATTAGAGTCCATAAAGGGTAAATCTTTACTCAACGTAGACAGAAGTTGGTAATTATGTAGAGAACAAAGATTTTATCTTATTTGAGTTGTTTTCCTATTTTGAAACATTTTATCTGTGACTTAGAGAAAAAATGCAGATACTTAGCTTGACTCAGAAATTTTAGACGGAATGAGAGGATATGTAAAACTAGGTCTAATAGCAGTACTTTTCCTGTTGCTGAAAGAAGAAAATCACCCATATAAAGTCATTAGAGTTTGACACTGAACATAAATCCAGAGTTGGAAGACTCTAAGTTGCAAGACTGATGATCTATCAAGACTGGAAGTCAACTATTCAATGACTAGGTGTCACTGAGAGAAATACTCTTACTCTAGAAAACACACAGAGAAGTATATTTCAGGGAAAAGCCCTACATAACACCAAAAGTAAGTTATATATTGAGTCAGGAACAAATGGGAACTTGTGATGACTTTCTTCACTAAAGGAAACTGACTTTTAAAAAGTGAATTAACTTCTTAACATAAAAGTTTATCATCATTGATAAAATGGAAAACATTAGAATACTGGTTGGGAAAATATCTGAACTCATCACACATTAAACAGAACGAATTTAAATAAAGCACATAAATCCTCTTAATGGGCATTTTCAAAATTTAGAGTATTATTATAGCTTTTATGTTTGCTGTGAAAACAGCAGAGTCTGGTTTTCTGTTGTTTCCTAGCATGTTTCTAATTGATGCCACAAAGGTGAGGGGCTGGCCTTCTTGCATTTACAAAAGCTGTAATTGGGAATATACTTTCCTATTTGTTGA
This sequence comes from Balaenoptera physalus, assembly GCF_965194825.1. NCBI lineage: Eukaryota > Metazoa > Chordata > Mammalia > Artiodactyla > Balaenopteridae > Balaenoptera > Balaenoptera physalus. Next base: position 58,226,688 of record NC_138895.1, read on the forward strand.
TTCAATACGGAAGAAGGAGAGAGAAATAACATTGAGTAAATGAAGGGAGTTATTAAGTTGCTCAGATGAGACAGTATAATGAATAGGGAAATAAAAAAGATTTTTGGGTGAGATTAAATTAGCTGTGTGACCTTACAAGTAATTTGAACTTTCTGATTCTTAACTTCTTTACTTAATTAAAATAAGTAAGTAAAATATTTTAAGTAAAATAAGGGTAATAACACCCAACTAGACAGGTGGCTGTGATGTGTATATGTATAATATTTGCAAAAATCATTGTGTGAAAAATGATACTGATTTTTGTGATTGATATATCCAGGTATCTGGAGTTTATTGGAGAAAATGAAAGGTGATTATCCTGGATACCTTGAAATTATAGACAAAGAAAATCCACAGTTAGATCTTGTTCTCTGTGAGAACAAAGATAAACTTGATAATAGAGAAGAGCTTACTTGGTTACATTTTACAGTGAGGAATAAAGTTTGAGGCATTTTGTTCTGTGGGCATCCTATTATTCAGGCCATTCTGTCATCTGGGTCGTATCGCATTGCCTTATCTGCTAGGTTTGGTTGGGCCACTTAACTGAAACTTTTTCTAGCAGGGAAGTAGAATATGAGGTGAATTCTCAACTTAAGAGAATGATCTCATGATAAAATTAATTGATGATTTTATCTTGGCACATTTGGAAGTTTCTGGTATAATATGAAAAAGATATAAATAAAGTCTTGAAAGATGGTATTTCTCATTTCATTTGTCTCAATGGATACATAAGAGCAATAATAACATAAGAGAGGAGTCTAATAAGCCCCCCCATCAAATGGTAAGATCTACGATTTGTGTGTGAATTTAGGGGTGAAAGGATGGAGAAGACTGTCTAGCCTGATTTAGTTTCCAGCAGTGGGTCTACCTCCAGCTATGGCAAAGTAGTTTTTTTTTTTTGTGGCCCAGCTAATACATTAGGGAATTAAAGTAGAGTTTGGAATCAAAGCCCCAGCTAATATGTAAAGTGTTTATCTCCTTCTCTTTGTTCTTTGTGCACACACATCACTGAGGAATATTTTATGGAGGGATGCCCCTTTAAAGACAGAATATAGATTTGAGATCTTAGGTTCCTTATATCTGTCTACATATTTATATAGGTACATATTTATCTGTAAAATAGGATGTATAATGTCTACTTAATTTCTTTTCTTACCTTACATAATTGAGTGAGACTTTCATGTTGAAGAGGTTTTGAGAAAAGTTGACTATTCAACATTAGTCTAAGGTCACTAGCAAGAACTTTAGTGAAAATTGTACAAAGGAGAGATGATAGGAAGAAGCCTTCTTTCACCTTTCCCTAGCCCTATGTTTACCTCCTTTTGCTTTTCTTTTAAAATTAGAGGAATGGGGCTTCCCTGGTGGTGCAGTGGTTGGGAGTCTGCCTGCCAATGCAGGGGACACGGGTTCGAGCCCTGGTCTGGGAGGATCCCACATGCCGCGGAGCAGCTGGGCCCGTGAGCCACAGTTACTGAGCCTGCGCATCTGGAGCCTGTGCTCTGCAACAAGAGAGGCCGCGATGGTGAGAGGCCCGCGCACCGCGATGAAGAGTGGCCCCCACTTGCCACAACTAGAGAAAGCCCTCGCACAGAAACGAAGACCCAACACAGCCATAAATAAATAAATAAATAAATAAATAAAATTAGAGGAATGGAAATGAATTTATATAAATTTTTTTTTTTTCTTTTCAAAGCTTGCTTTCATTGTGACCTCAGTGACAGTAATTCAGTTGAGGAGTTGAAAGACCATGCATGTAAATGGTTAAGAGCAGGGATTCTGGAGCGAGCCTGTTGGGTTTGAGCCTTGTCTTTGCCACTTACTCTGAGCTTTGAAAAGCCATTTAGCGTCTCTGTTCCACAGTTCCCTTTATGTCAAAAGGGGATAATTCCATAGGGCTGTTGTGAGGATTAATTGAATTATTTCATGTGTAATACCGAGAATAGTGTCTGACACTTCCTAAATTCTCAGAAATTGTCAGCTTTTTCCTTCTTATTCTTATTACTGTAAAGACAGCCATTTATTTTTCCAGGAAATTTATGACAGCCCCAGGCTGATCAACTGATTTTTAAACTTGTAGGGAGAATGTGGAAGGATATTTGAAAATAGTCACTTAATATTTGGAGTACCAGTGCCTTCTCCAGAATTATGGCATTCTGACCCAGAATAAACTAAGAAATTTCTCCATATTATCTTTAATGAGTTCAGCATTGGTGGGAGGTACAAAAGTTTTTAGAATTTATTCTGTATGACAAATTGAAATCAAATTAACCAAAGAAGACTGTTATAGCAAGAGATTGCAACAGCTAGTGTAGTATTGGATGCTGAACATGGCTAAGTAGTATATAACATCATGACAGTGCTCCTATGTGTGCCTAAGTCTATTGTGTATTTAATTTGAATTCATCTCTGTATCTAGGAACTGAGGCTATTAAACATTTTTTCCTTCAGTTAGAAAAGTCAGAATATTAGGTTTCTTATTGATATAGTGTCTAGAAGAGAGAATTAAAGCTTTAAAATTAAGCAACCAGTTGTACTTTTGATTGGCAGATTGTGCCTTGGAAGAAAAATCCACCTGTACCTCTCTTTTTGTCTGCCCTATTGTCTTTCCTCTAATGACTTCATATATTTCACAAATTATACATATAATAGTTTAAAAAGGATAAATGTTCAATAAATAAGAAATTTGCATTAATTGAATTGTCCACAGAACAAAAACACTATTGTTCATTTATAAATTTCACCAATAAATATTTATTGTGGGCACTCTTTTAACCATTGGGATATAGTGGTGAGCAAGAAAAAGACCCCCTTACAGTGAAATGAGATTGAAGACATACATATAATTAGCATACAAAATTGGTAATTTCAGAAATTGATCAATTTGATGGAAGAAGTTAAACAGGATAATATGATAAGGAAGATAGAGTAAGGCGAGACAGAGATAGGATGAATCTTGTCTTCAAAGAAAACCCCGATAATACCAAAATAATAATTCCTCCCCTAGGCTAATTTCTTGTGGAAAACATTATTTGATCACTACCTGATAACCCTTCTTCTTTTTATCCTTAGCTAACTAGCAAACTTAGGTTTAAATTTGGCATTTGGGGGCAATATACTTCAATATGAACTGGGTGAATCTTGATTATTTTCAGCTAATCATGTTAATTCCATTCCCCTTCACTATTAATTGGCTTAGGAATAATAATCATCTAACATAATTCTTAGTCATTAGACTTGGAGGAATATCTATTAAGGTGTTCTGGAAACAATTTCTTCTGTATTTACAAAGGGGTAAAAGGACGAGACATTCTTCTTGCCTTTGAGCTGTGTTGTGCGAAGATGTAATGCATGGAGTTGCTACAGCCATCTTGCAACTGTGAAGGGACTAGTTTCAAAGCCACAGCCAATATATTGAGGGTGGCCAAGGTGAAAGAAGGAAAGACCTGAGCCTTTGATGGTTTTGATGAGTTCTGAAATAAACAACCTTAAAAGGAGCCTATCTCAATATTTCTCATGAGGTGAGATATTTAGGGAAGCCATTTTGACTTTTTGAGTTTTTTTTTTTTCCCCAGCCCAAAGCATCCTAACTGATTTTTTCTTTTGCAGTGTTAACATCTATTTTCCCTTTCCCAAACATGCTTCTCATGCACAGCAGGTTTCTCGGTTGATTGGTATATAATGATACCTGACCCAATAGAATAATGGTTTTTCTTAAAAACCATTTTAAGAAAAATGATGCTCTACACATTGCATAACAGAATCATCCTAATTGATTTGAAACTACGATTCTGCCCCTGAAGTGAATAGGGTTTGTACAATTCTTCCCAATAGCCTCAACCTGTATTTCTAGTATTATATCCTCTCCGATCTATACATTCATCCACTGTAGTACCTTATGCTTGAAAAATCTTTCTATATTTCTTCACCTTCTCATCGTTATCCTTAAAACTCAGACATCATCTTCCCCTTGCCTAGCTTTTCCTAATTCCCTGAGGAAGAATGATTGTTTTTCTCTCTTCTTGCTGCCATAGAACATTATTATCTCCTCTAGCACAGAAGTTTTCCTCTCATTTTGCATCTGTATTTACATTTCTACTTACCTGGGCTTCTTAAGGGCATAGAAGTCATTTTATTTATGATCATATTTCCCCACTGTGTTGGTATGATGTAAATATTGATCATATGTGGTACAAATTGTGAAAAATGAGGTGCTGGATGGAGGGTTGATTGCTCTTCAGCGTTATTGGTTTCTCGTTCAATAAACTCTTTGGCCAGGTGATATATGACAGTCAAGAGTCTGAAGGCTGTGAAGATTTAAAGGTGCCTGGGCTCCAGTAAGAAGAGGAGGCATTAGTGACAACTCAGGCAGAAGAATAATGACTAAGACTGGTTTTGATTTTTAGTCATCATTTTCTGCTTGTACACAGCATGAGAGAATTATCAGCGGTCTTGTTTGGGGAGACTCTCCTGTGTACTGTCTCTTCAGAAAAATTCAAAAGCATCTTATTCTAGGAGTGAGTTTCTCCTCCCAATTCATTTTGGAATATCAACAGCAGCACAGCCAGCACTTCTTTACATGTCAACACTGTCCACAGTTAATTTTAAAACCAAACACTGCAGCTCTGCATTTAGTATAGATTATTAGGAAATGTGTCTGACTACCATGATTTCATGAAACAAAACTAAGCATTTACTGTCACCTTTGCCCAGATCTTTTATAAGCCGAGACAGATCCAATTTGTGAAAGTATGAGGAAAGAAAAATTCATACGTTTTAAAACAGGAGAGAGGAAGAGGGCTTGAGAACAGTTGCTTGTTGTTTTGATCATTATACGCTCCTTCAAGGATTTTGTCATCTTTGGGACAAAAGTCAGCTCAAGTTTCTGAATATCAGATTCAGTTTCTTTATGTCTAAAGTGAGAAGAATTATACAGAGGACTTCTAAGACCTTTCAGGATCAGACCTTCTAAGATGGGAGGCTCAGATTTTCTCTCTTCTATTGGAGAGACATCTTGCATTGCATTGCATTGCATCTTGCATCTTCATGTTGAGCCTGATCAATTACTACTAATAAAACTAAGAAAAAATGAAAAATTATCTTTTGCTTAATCATTATAGTTATTTTTAGTGAGTGACATTAATATCATGTTGGGATTGAATATAGTATACAGAGAGCAAAATATAAAGACTGTAACATTCACTCTTAACAGTTTTTCATTTTGTGATTCTAAGAAATTTCAGAACTGTACATAAGGTGTAAAAAGTTATGTATAGTACAGTGACTCTGGGAATTCTAAATGATCAGTGTATTGCTGAGAAGTATTTCTTCTCTTGGGGAATTTTCTCATTAAACAATTGCTTTCCCACAGTGATATATTTTACATTTGGAATAAACTGCATTTCAAAAGTTAGAGAATTACTAATGGGCTTTGGGTACCTTTTCTTACTGCAGTTAAAATGCTGTATTCAAGAGGAAATCTTTCAAGAGAGTAGAGTAATAGAGTGATGTTTATATTTGGAAGATGAATGAACTTAGAGTGAGTTCCTCTTCTGACATTTCCTCTAGAGTTTAAGAGTTCTAACTTTTCTGGGTCACCTCAGAAAACTGAACACATAAGAAATGGAATTGAGCTATACTTTTCATCCTCAGCATTAATGACCTGGAATGAGATTTGCATTTTAGGGTAAAAAATCAGAACCGTCTTAGCCATACAATTACTCTTTCACAGTGCTCGCAGCAAGTGAAAGATTTACACAGCATTTCAACTGCAAGTTAGAAAAGGTCAAGATGATTGGAGCATTATTTAAATTCAGAAATGATTAAAAACAATAAATGGCATACTTTATTCGGTGGGTCAGGTAACTTGCAAAGGGAAATCTTGTGAGGAGGCAGGGAAAACCCCTTTCATCTAAGAGTTAAAAAGCCTGAGCTTTCCTACAGGCCTGGCCCTTACTTAGTAGCAGAGAAGCTTTGGGCGGTCCGCACACCTTCTTTGGGCACAGGCTTCTCATCTGTGAAATAACCTCATGACATTATGACATAGTTCAAGTCCAGTCTCTTCCAGCATTGATAATTCATCCTTTCCTTTTGCAGAGTCATTTTGCATTTGACTCAGAGGGAATGAAGATTGATGAAAGGTTCTTATTAAAAAATCATTTTAAAATCAGAAAATTAAATTACTTTAAACAATGATTCCATATCTACTATGTCCCAGTCACTCTTCTAGATGTTGGGGGCACATTCCTACTTGCATGCTCCCTGCCTTCTAAGTGTTCTTAGTTGGTATTTTGAGTGTAAGGACAACTGAATAAGAAGTTTGTTTATGTCACCCTTTCTTTGTTTAGGATAGGAAAGCAATGCAAGATCAGGAAATTAGCAACAAAAGGATTAACTTCAGAAAGGGTGTAGTAGATATTTTATTTTGGGAATTGTCAAGGAGGCCAAACCAGACAACCATTAAAAATTAAGAACTAGTAATTCCTGTAGCTGCTTCACATTCCAGCTCCTGAATGTCTCCTCTCCCTACACGTTATTCTGCTGTGTCCCAGACCAGAGTTTCCCAAATATCTAAAAGTCCCACTCCACAGTGACTTTGTGTATATGCTTCTCTCCTGACCTGAATTGTGGTGGCGATGGTGAAGTACTGAATATATTCTCTATTGGGCAGAAAGTTTAAAGAACCGAGAGACAAAAGTTATGACTACATCTTAGAACCTCCTGCTATGGGTGACTTGAAGTCCAGGGTTAGTGCTGTAGTCCTTGGAACCTCCAACTCTCCCCAGAGAGCTGTGTTTGTCTTTTAAGCAAACTAGAGGGAAAGGCCAAGAGAGAGATTAGAATTAAGGAACATTAACATTGGCACGCAACTTACCTAGATAAACTGTGGCCCCTATATGGACTTTCATTATCTGGTTTTTGAGAAAAGATTATATTATTAGTTGCCTAGCTTCACACTCAGTTGGGATGGAGTGTCTCTTGATTAAGGCTCTTCTGAAGCTCTGTCCCATCCTGGGTGTTTCCAACAACCTGAGCTTTAAGGACCCCTTCTCATATTTCTTCCCAACTTCTCAGTCTCAGAATTGGAAGAGCCTGTTTACTTCCAGCCCAGGCCCACAATAACATCTGTAGAGCAGGATAATGTAGACACGGATAAGCCATCAGTGAAGTGGGCAGTAGATAAATATGTACAGACGAGGCACCTGCCATTAATGGAAAGAAGGAACCCCTTGTCTCCTTGTTCTTGCTTACAATGGAGTCACCAATATATTTTGAGTTGTTGGGCTTAACAGGGATTTAATGTCATATTTCTGCTTCATAAGCCCTATCTTTGATAAACAAGCCAGAAGCATTGATTGAGAGCTTCCATTTCCTGATACCATTTTGAGATATTTACAAAGGTCCACCTGAATTGTGACTGCCATATAGAGGCAGCCTGCATTGAAAGACCTACTTTATTTCCCCTTCCATTTAAAAAACCAAATTTTAAAATGTTAAATAGCACACAATACAGCAATGTGTACAAATGATAAGTGTATAGTTCAATGAATTATCATAGTGTGTTACATAACATCATAAGCATCCCTAAGACTTATCTGTGCTGTCCTCCAATCTTCCCTCTCTCCTTCCCCAATTGCAATCCCTATCCTGAGTTCTAACACCTTTATTCTGCCTGCATTTGAACTCTACATAAATGGAAACATACAGTATGTACTCTTACCTTTCTGGATTTCATTTTCTCTATATGATATTTGTGAAATTCATCTATGTTTGTGTTCATGGCAGAAGTATGGCAGACTCTGTCATTATTGCTCTACTACATTCTCTCAGACCTACCACTGTAGTGAAATAAGGCAGAATTCCACCTGCCTGAAGCCTTTCTTGGTAGCCAGAGCCCCACCCCTTGCATCTGACAGTCAGAAGTCCAGAGAGATAAATTACTCTTTTGTAGATCTCAGTCAATGACTGACAAGAGCTTATGTATGGACAAGATCTCTCACTCCTTGTGTGGATAACTCTGAGGCATGCATGTTATACTGATTCTTAAAGTTCCTCGGGAGGATTAAGCTCCACCTACTCACAGTGTTACTGAAAGTGGAGGTCCAGGTGCTTGCTGCTCAAAAGCCAGTAGAGAGGCAAGTTGGTGGAAAGGAAAGTGTGCTTTATTTTGGATGCTGGCAACGGGGTGGGAGTGGGGGATGCGGCTGACGCCTGTCCAAAGGCCAACTCCTCCCGACTGACAATCAGGGGACAAGAGCTTTTATAGGCGGATGGAGGGGGCTACCTGCGAAACAGCACAGTCAGCTCTGACCGTCATCTTGAAATTGATCATGTGGTGGTCTGACCAGGGTCATCTTGACTGTTTGAAGTACAGTTAATCTTCAGTTCCAGGGGTGGTTTGTTCCCATTTCCTTGAGGCCAATTCTCAGAATTGTGGCAGCTTATGTCATGGCTATGGTCTGGTCATCATGCAGGTAACTTCTTCTGCCAGGTGGGGGTTTCAGTCTCTGCAAGACAGCTCACAGGATCCCGCTCAGAATATTATTTATAGCCCTTGAGAAGGAACTAAAGGTCCTTGACTATGTTTACTGACTAAACTTTTTTATCCGGTCCTGTTGGACTGTTTTCCTTTGTTTCTGTATTTTCTAATTTCTCTGATGAAACTTACTCTTTGGCTAAAGTTTTTCCACAGACAAAATGCAGGCCGAGGACATCAGGGGCAAGAACTGTAGGGTCCTGCACTGTATCAACAATAGTAACTGGTTTTCTAAAGTACCCTTTTATTGGTTAAATTCCCTTCCCTGTGTCATTTCCCCACTCCTCCTATAATGTTTCCTGGATTCACCTTCCAGATAAATTAATTGGACCTGAATCCTCATCTCAGGGTCTGGTTCTGGGAACTCGATCTAATAACAAGTAGTGTGATCATCTTTATTGCTCTGTATTGTTATATGAATATATATTAATTATTTGTATGTTATTATGTCAATGGACATTTGAGTTGTTTCCAAATATGGCTGTCGTTAATAATATTGATGTGGACACAAGCCAATTAGATAGCCTTATCCACCAGAGGGCAGACAGCAGAAGCAAAAAGAACTACAATCCTGCAGCCTGTGGAACAAAAACCACATTCACAGAAAGATAGACAAGATGAAAAGGCAGAGGGCTATGTACCAGATGAAGGAACAAGATAAAACCCCAGAAAAATAACTAAATGAAGTGGAGATAGGCAACCTTCCAGAAAAAGAATTCAGAATAATGATAGTGAGGATGATCCAGGACCTCAGAAAAAGAATGGAGGCAAAGATCGAGAAGATGCAAGAAATGTTTAACAAAGACCTAGAAGAATTTAAGAACAAACAAACAGAGATGAACAATACAATAACTGAAATGAAAACTACACTAGAAGGAACCAATAGCAGAATAACTGAGACAGAAGAACGGATAAGTGTCCTGGAAGACAGAATGGTGGAATTCACTGCTGTGGAACAGAATAAAGAAAAAAGAATGAAAAGAAATGAAGACAGCCTAAAAGACCTCTGGGGCAACTTTAAACACAACAACATTCGCATTATAGGGGTCCCAGAAGGAGAAGAGAGAGAGAAAGGACCAGAGAAAATATTTGAAGAGATTACAGTCAAAAACTTCCCTAACATGGGAAAGGAAATAGCCACCCAAGTCCAGGAAGCGCAGCGAGTCCCATACAGGATAAACCTAAGGAGAAACACACCGAGACACACAGTAATCAAACTGGCAAAAAATTAAAGACAAAGAAAAATTACTGAAAGCAGCAAGGGAAAAACGACAAATAACCTACAAGGAAACTCCCATAAGGTTAACAGCTGATTTCTCAGCAGAAACTCTACAAGCCAGAGAGGAGTGGCATGATATACTTAAAGTGATGAAAGGGAAGAACCTACAACCAAGATTACTCTACCTGGCAAGGATCTCATTCAGATTCCATGGAGAAATCAAAAGCTTTACAGACAAGCAAAAGCTAAGAGAATTCAGCACCACTAAACCAGCTCTACAACAAATGCTAAAGGAACTTCTCTAAGTGGGAAACACAAGAGAAGAAAAGGACCTACAAAAACAAACCCAAAACAATTAAAAAAATGGTCATAGGAACATACATATTGATAATTACCTTAAACATGAATAGAGTAAGTGCTCCAACCAAAAGAAACAGGCTTGCTGAATGGATACAAAAACAAGACCCATCTATATGCTGTCTACAAGAGACCCACTTCAGACCTAGGGACACATAAGACTGAAAGTGAGGGGATGGAAAAAGATATTCCATGCAAATGGAAATCAAAAGAAAGCTGGAGTAGCAATACTCAGATAAAATGACTTTAAAATAAAGAATGTTACAAGAGACAAGGAAGGACACTACATAATGATCAAGGGATCAATCCAAGAGAAGATATAACAATTATAAATATATATGCACCCAACATAGGAGCACCTCAATACGTAAGGCAACTACTAACAGCTATAAAAGAGGAAATCGACAGTAACACAACAATAGTGGGGGACTTTAACACCTCACTTACACCAATGGACAGGTCATTGAAAATGAAAATAAATAAGGAAACAGAAGCTTTAAATGACACAATAGACTAGATTGATTTAATTGATATTTATAGTACATTCCATCCAAAAACAGCAGATTACACTTTCTTCTCAAAGGTGCACGGAACATTCTCCAGGATAGATCACAACTTGGGTCACAAGTCAAGCCTCAGTAAATTTAAGAAAATTGAAATCATATCAAGCATTTTTTCTGATGAATTACAGGGAAAAAAACGTAAAAAACACAAACACATGGAGGCTAAACAATATGTGACTAAATAACCGACAGATTACTGAAGAAACCAAAGAGGAAATAAAAAAATACCTAGGGACAAATGACAATGTAAACACGACGATCTAAAACCTATGGGATGCAGCAAAAGCAGTTCTAAGAGGGAAGTTTATAGCTATACAAGCCTACCTCAAGAAACAAGAAAAATCTCAAATAAACAATCTAACCTTACACTTAAAGGAACTAGAGAAAGAAGAACAAACAAAACCCAAAGTTAGTAGAAGGAAAGAAATCATAAAGATCAGAGCAGAAATAAATGAAATAGAAACAAAGAAAATGATAGCAAAGATCAATAAAACTAAAAGCTGTTTCTTTGAGAAGATAAACAAAATTGATAAACCATTAGCCAGACTCATCAAGAAAAAGAGGGAGAGGACTCAAGTCAATAAAACTAGAAATGAAAAAGGAGAAGTTACAACAGACACTGCAGAAATACAAAGCACCCTAAGAGACTACTACAGGCAACTCTATGCCAAAAAAATGGACAACCTGGAAGAAATGGACAAATTCTTAGAAAGGTATAACCTTCCAAGACTGAACCAGGAAGAAATAGAAAATATGAACAGATAAATCACAAGTAATGAAATGGAAACTGTGATTAAAAATCTTCCAACAAGCAAAAGTCCAGGACCAGATGGCTTCACAGGTGAATTCTATCAAACATTTAGAGAAGAGCTAACACCCATCCTTCTCAAACTCTTCCAAAAATTTGCAGAGGAAGGAACATTCCCAAACTCATTCTATGAGGCCACCATCACCCTGATACCAAAACCAAAGATACTACAAAAAAAGAAAATTACAGACCAATATCACTGATGTATTTAGATGCAACAATCCTCAACAAAATATTAGCAAACAGAATCCAACAACACATTAAGAGGATCATACACCATGATCAAGTGGGATTTATCCCGGGGATGCAAGGATTCTTCAATATACAGAAATCAATCAATGTGATACACCATATTAACAAATTGAAGAATAAAAACCATATGATCATCTCAATAGATGCAGAAAAAGCTTTTGACAAAATTCAACACCCATTTATGATAAAAACTCTCCAGAAAGTGGGCCTAGAGGGAAACTACCTCAACATAATAAAGGCCATATACGACAAACCCACAGCAAACATCATTCTCAATGGTGAAAAACTGAAAGCATTTCCTCTAAGATCAGGAACGAGAAAAGGATGTCCACTCTCACCACTATTATTCAACATAGTTTTGGAAGTCCTAGCCACGGCAATCAGAGAAGAAAAAGAAATAAAAGGAATACAAATTGGAAAAGAAGTAAAACTGTCACTGTTTGCAGATGACATGATACTTACATAGAGAATCCTAAAATTGTCACCAGAAAACTACTAGAGCTAATCAATGAATTTGGTAAAGTTGCAGGATACAAAATTAATGCACAGAAATCTCTTGCATCCCTATACACTAATGATGAAAAATCTGAAAGAGAAATTAAGGAAATACTCCCATTTACCACTGCAACAAAAAGAATAAAATACCTAGGAATAAACCTACCTAGGAGACAAAAGACCTGTATGCAGACAACTATAAGACACTGATGAAAGAAATTAAATATGATACCAACAGATGGAGAGATATACCATGTTCCTGGATTGGAAGAATCAATATTGTGAAAATGACTAACTACCCAAAGCAATCTACAGATTCAATGCAATCCCTATCAAATTACCAATGGCATTTTTTATGGAACTAGAACAAATAATCTTAAAATTTGTATGGAGACACAAAAGACCCCGAATAGCCAAAGCAGTCTTGAGGGAAAAAAATGGAGCTGGAGCAATCAGACTCCCTGACTTCAGACTATACTACAAAGCTACAGTAATCAAGACAATATGGTACTGGCACAAAAACAGAAACATAGATCAATGGAACAAGATAGAAAGCCCAGAGATAAACCCACACACCTATGGTCAACTAATCTATGACAAAGGAGGCAGAGATATACAATGGAGAAAAGACAGTCTCTTCAATAAGTGGTGCTAGGAAAACTGGACAGCTACATGTAATGAAGAATGAAATTAGAACACTCCCTAACACCATACAAAAAATAAACTCAAAATGGATTCGAGACCTAAATGTAAGACCGGACACTATAAAACTCTTGAAGGAAAACATAGGAAGAACACTCTTTGACATAAATCAGAGCAAGATCCTTTTTGATCCACCTCCTAGAGAAATGGAAATAAAAACAAAAATAAACAAATGAGACCTAATGAAACTTCAAAGCTTTTGCACAGCAAAGGAAACCATAAACAAGATGAAAAGACAACCCTCAGAATGGGAGAAAATATTTGCAAATGTATCAACGGAGAAAGGATTAATCCCAAAATATATAAACAGCTCATTCAGCTCAATATTAAAGAAACAAACAACCCAATCCAAAAATGGGCAGATCTAAATAGACATTTCTCCAAAGAAGACATACAGATGGCCAAGAAGCACATGAAAACCTGCTCAGCATCATTAATTATTAGGGAAATGTAAATCAAAACTACAATGAGGTATCACTTCACACCAGTTAGAATGGGCATCATCAGAAAATCTACAAACAAATGTTGGAGAGGGTGTGGAGAAAAGGGAACCCTCTTGCACTGTTGGTGGGAATGTAAATTGATACAGCCACTATGGAGAACAGTATGGAGGTTCCTTAAAAAACTAAAAATAGAAGTACCATATGATCCAGCAATCCCACTACTGGGCATATATCCAGAGAAAACCATAATTCAAAAAGACACATGTACCCCAATGTTTATTGCAGCACTATTTACAATAGGCAGGTCATGGAAGCAACCTAAATGCCCATCGACAGACAAATGGCGAAAGAAGATGTGGTGTATATATATATACACACATATACTCACAATGGAATACTACTCAGCCATAAAAAAGAATGAAATTTTCCCATTTGCAGCAACATGGATGGACTTGGAGGGCATTATGCTAAGTGAAATAAGTCAGAGAGAGAAAGAGAAATACTGTAAGATATCACTTATATGTGGAATCTATAAGAAACAGCAAACTAGTGAATATCACAGAAAAGAAGCAGACAACTGATATAGAGAACAAAGTGGTGGTTACCAGTGGTGGGAGCAACATAGGGTGAGGGAATGGAAGGGACAAACTATTGGGTGTAAGATAGGCTGAAGGATGTATTGTACAACATGGGGACTATAACCAACATTTTGTAATAACATTAAATGGAAAGTAGACTTTAAAAATCGTATAAAAATTAAAAAAAAACAACTGGCAAATCAACAAGTAGCCATACAAACATGGTATTTAAAAACATGTAGGTAAATATAATCAGCCAAAGGAAGTGAAAACGGTTGCCTCTTTACAAGGGGACTGGGAAGAAAGGTGTGGGAAAACTAGTATTTTCTATAACAAATTATTTGTTCCTTTATGTGCATGTGTACTTTTGATTAAAAAAAAAAACTTTAAAAAATACCACGTTGGGGCTTCCCTGGTGGCACAGTGGTTGAGAATCTGCCTGCCAATGCAGGGGACACGGGTTCGCGATAGTGAGAGGCCCGCGCACCGCGATGAAGAGTGGCCCCCGCTTGCCGCAACTAGAGAAAGCCCTCAAACAGAAACGAAGACCCAACACAGCCAAAAATAAATATAAAAATAAATTAATTAATTAACTTAAAAAAAAAAATACCACGTTGGTGTAGGAATCTGTGAGTTCCGTGATATAGAATTTGTTTTTCTCTGAAAATCCTTTTGTTAAAGAACTAAATAAAAGGTGTTATTTGTGATTAAAAAAAAAAGAAAGAAAGCCCTCAGATCCCCTGATCTGGATCTTGCAGACTTCTACCATTTTTAGAATGTCAGTATAACAAATTACCTTTGTATTTTAGGGAGATTTTTGTCTTATGATAACATATCCTGAGTCCTTACGCATACAATAAATATCCTTTTGTAGTTAAGCTGTGGTTAATGTCCGTAATTCAAAACATAATCATGATAAAATGTGTTTAGAGGAGAGAAAAATTACTGCCATAAAACATGGAAATTTCATTCTTTAGGAGAGATGTGAGGTTGTGCTTTAAGAGTTTAATGACCTGAAGTCCTGTCTTAAAATAAGAATCTGATGAAGCAGACTTGGTTATTTTTTTACCAGGAATCTTAATTTTTTTTCAAATAGACTACAGTAGAGTAGAATTACAGGTGTGGCATTCATGAAAATGGACTGCTCAGATCTCCAGCTGCAGGGAGCATGATTGACTGATGGTTTCATCTACTGCCCCAGAGGACCCAACACTGCCTTTGTGCTGAGGCCACACTTCTCCTCAGCCAATGACTGAGCATGATGAAAATACTATGACAAACCCACTCTTGCAAGATGTTGGACTCTTCCTGTATGTTTTTGGATTAAGAACTCCCCCTTGGCTTGGCTCAATCTTTCTTAGAACTGTGCTGCTATCAGTGACTCCTACCCTGTCCTTACTTCCCTACCTCCTTCCATGGGAGTCATGGTCTGAAGTTTCCCTCTACCTCCTCCTGCTCCTTTCCCCAGTAAACTTCTTGCATGCATAATCTGATATTGGTATGTGTTCTCAGTGGACCTAAACTAACACAAGTGGTTATGAGAGTGGTCCAGGAAAACAGATGGAAGGATGAGGATGTGAAACTAGCTCAATAAGCACTTGGTGGGCAGAGAAGATGCTATCCTGAGCAAATCATCCCTGGAAAAGTTTGGTGTCCCGATTGCTAAATATTTCACCAGTGGTAACCTGGTAAACACACCAGTGCAGGGAAATGCCCTTGCATATTTGACGATTTAGAGATATTTGGGTGGTGGGGCAGAGGCAATGTTTATGAAGACAGCAACACAGCTTCACAACAAAATGAAGATTCGATAGAGTCACAGAGCTCTTGAGACATTTGAATGTTCATCATCTAAGACAGGTCAGTTATGCTAAGTTCAGAGTATTGGATTGGAAACCTGGAACTCTGAAACATAGGATGGGAGATCTGGGTTGGTACTCCTGAGGATGTTGGCTCTGCAGATCCTCTAGAATCTTTGGAGCTTGAAAAATTTGTCCACCCTTTCTTAGAAGACTCTGCAGAGGCCTCATCCATGTAAGGTAACATGTATATTCTCAAGAACTATTCCTAGTTCCTTTCCTGGCTTCCAGGCTATAAGATAAAATCCCAGAAAATCCCAGCTGCTGGGTCTGATAGGGAGGAAACAATCATAAGACTTAGCTGTAATGTACAGGCAGAAGCCGGGGAAGTATATTTGGGATTGGATTTCCAGGGTGCTTGCTCAAGGAGCTGGAATGTAGGATAGGAATTCATTAACCTGGTGGTATTTTCTCTGGACAAGGAATTTAGATCCCTGTCAAGGACCACAGGGGATAAGACAAACCCACTGCTAGGGTGGCTCTTAAAAGCTTGGAAGAATTAAGGGCCAATAGTGAGCCCCGAGTATGACATGATTCTGGAAGGAGACCAACAGGCCTCTTGGTGGCAATCAACCACATTAGGCCCTTTTGTCCTGGAATGGCTAGAAGTTTGCCTTTATGGGGATAGACTCATAGTCTCAGTATGAATTTGCCTTTCTTGACTGCAGAGCCTCAGCTAGCACTACTATCTTGGGGCTATAGAAAGCTCGTGGGGGCATTGAATCCCATACAACGTAACATCTGACCAGCGGATCCACTTCCCAGTGAAGTAGTGGAGTTGGTCCATGTTGTATCACATACTACACGATGCTGAAGCATGTGTCTTCACAGAATGCTGGAACACCCTTCCAAAGGCACAGTTTCAAAGGTAATGCTCTGAGAGAATGTGGTGCCGTCTTTCAGGATATAATACATGCATCAAACCAGAATCCTCCAACTGGTGCCATGTTCCTAGTAAGAAGAATACATGGGTCTTGGAACAATGGAGTTGAAGCAGGAGTGGCCCTACATGCCACCATTCCCAACCATTCCCACTGGGGGACTTTGGGCTGCCTGTCCCCACAAGTCCAAACTCTACAGTGTTGGAGGTCTTGCTCCCCAAAGGAGGCTCACTCTTGCCAGGGGACACAGCAAGGGTCCCATTGATTATAAGTTTCATCTGCTGTCAGGGCACTTTGGACCCTTTGTGCCCAGGGATTAGAGGCAAGGAATCACCACCATGTTAATCACCATCAACGGTTAACAACCGATCAGCGGGAGGAGGATATAGGGTCCTTTTATACAATGGGGCAGGAAGGAATATGTGTGGCGCTCATGATGGACAAGCTGTAACAGTGTGACCTGAGAAAAGTATGATTGCTGAGGGCTCATACCTCTCAGGAAGGAGGTTTTGGGTCACACTACCAGGCAAGCCAGCCACACCTCCTGAGATCACAGATGAAGATGCAGGGAATTTAGAATGGAACGTGGAGGAGGGTGAGGATGAGTACCAGCTGTGGTCTTGTGATTAACCACAGTGATGAAATTCTAGTTCATCCCACTAAATGTCCCCTTTCAAGATGCACCTCAGGGAGAGAGACCCAAAGGAAGTGTAGGGGAGCTGTTCTCAAAACCTTCATGAAGCAGTAGATTTGTAAGATGCAAAGGTGGGCCGTGTAGCTATGGAAACATGCTGCTGAACTCTCCTGCTGCAGGGAGCATAACTGATTGATAGCCCCTGCTGCTGAGTCTGAATCTACCACTGTGTTTGCACGGAGCCCATGTTTCCTGCTGGCTCTTCCTACTTAGTGACTGAGCATGGCAGGGGGTCTAAGGCAGGTTCATCCTCGTGAGGTGTGGGAAAGTCATATGGGTGACATAATGACATGAAAATATTTTATATATGTATATATACACATATTTATATATATACGTATATGAAAGAAAAATCTTAGTTTCCATTATTTCTTCAATAAGAGTTTTTAAATATTAAGGAACCTCAGTTTCTTGGTTTGATGATTTTGGTGATCATTTTACAATATACAAATTTGATATACAAATATCAAGTCATTATGCTGTACACCTGAAACTAATACGTTATATGCCGATTATATCTCAATTAAAAAAAAGAAACCTCAGGAATGTCACAATTAAAATGAACAGAAGGCATGAAAATGAAGAGACACAAATAGCCAGTACATATATGAAATGTGTTCTTCTCTCAACATTAAAGAAATTTTAAAGGAATCTCTCATGATTAAAGGAATTATTAAAATGAGATATCATTTTCTCACTTTCAGATTTGCAAAAATTGGTTGAGTTAACCCAGTGCTTTTAAGGATATTGGGATGAGGGTAAAATCCTATATCATTTTTGAGAGTTAACTGTTAATCATTAATTATGGGAAGTTTTGGGGAGGACAATTTTTACTATTTATCCAAATTTTAAATGACATTTCATCTAACCCAATAATCCTATGGCTAGGAGGTGTTCATAGTGGCATAAGTAGAAGGACATTGAACTACACCATTGTCTGTGATAGTAAAAACTTTCTGGGAGCTAATACTTATTGAATGCTTACTTTGTGTCAAAAACTGTTCTAAGCAATTTACATGCATTAGTTTATTAATCCCCACGGCAATCCTATGAGGTAGGTAGTTTGTCATTCTATTTTACAGATGAGGAATTTAAGGCGCAGAGAGGTTAAGTCTCTTGTCCAAGGTCTGGTTAGTGGTGGAGATGAAATTGAACCCAGACAGTCTGGCTCTGGTGTCCATGATCTTAACCACTATCCACATTAGCTCTTGATAAACTGTGGCACAGATTCACAATTGCTTAGCCACAATTTTGAAATTCAGCTCCAATAACTGAAAGCTCTAATTATAACACGCTTGATGGAAAATCTGACCTAGCTTAATTCAAATGGCAGCAAAACCTGAAACAAACTGACATGAAGCTATTTATAGTTGTTATTTATCACATTTAGTGATGTATTAATTAATGTTTCACTGCAGAAATATTAATGTATTTGATTGCAGAGTGTGTCCCGTATCCTGCTGGGGTGTTTCATAATATATGGCATATACACTGTATGTGGATGAAATAGATACTTAGGAGATAAAATCAATAGTAATGGAAAAACTGGAATGAGCTGAAGGAGAGGAAGGCTTGAAGAGGGACTCATGGATTAATAATTTGTAAACCTATATGGATCTATGAGCCTTTCACTGAAAAGGGAAATGTTGTAAAGGGATGGGTTTGGAGGAAGCATGAGTTCAATTTGGTGTGCCTTTGAGACATCAGCAGAGGCATCAGGTAGGCAGCTGGGTATATTGATGTGGAAGTCCAGGACAGCTCTCTGACGGAGATTGAAATTCGTGTATCAGAAGCAGGATGTGTGAAATGTTGCTGATATATCAAGTAAGACAGGATTTGACTTAGCCATTTGTAGATTATTGTTAACTTTAGTGAAAGCTGTTTCCATGGAATGTTATTGGTGGAATTCTGGGCTGAGGACTTAGTGGTAGGGAGGAAATGGAGATAAAAAATACAGATGACACTTTCAAGTTCGGCTCTTGAGGATGGAGAGAAAAAAAGTGGTAATTGGAGGAGGCTGTGAGGTTAGAGGGAAGATTATTGAGGCTTGAGCTTCAGAACACAAGATGGAAAAGGCATAATCAACAGGCAGGTTTTCTGAGTAAATGCAGTGGGGCAGGATCCAGAATGCTAGTGGAGGGGTAGGCCTTAGGAGGAAGAACAGGTGATCTCTTGTTTTCGAAAGGAAGGAGGATGGCACATGTGCAAATTCTGTGTGCATAGGTCTCAACGCTTGGAATCAAGAAGATGAAGAGATCCCATCAGATAGCTTCAAGTTAGTGCCTCAACTTATGGGGCAAGGGCATGAGATACTCACGTCGGTTTCATGAGAGAAGAGATTTGTTAATTGTGGTAGATCATTAAAGAGACCAGCAGAACATTGTCATGCAGTTTTGAGAGTCTGTTGAGATGAGAGTTAATGGTTTGTTTTGATACCAAACTGCAGCATTTTCTTCAACAAGACTTTCTCCTAATAAGGCTATTAGGATACAGAAGTAGAAACATCCCCTATGGAGAGACCCTTCCCTGTTTAAGGAAAATTGGCTCTTCGCCCCAAAAAAGTATAGTTGCCCATTTCTAAATAACTATTGTAGCCAAAGTACTGAAGTAAAAGTTATAGTGTAGCATTTAAACTAAGTTTGGGCTCAGAGTCAAGTGTTCTTAACTGGAATTCCAGCTCTGCATTTACTTAGCTGGGTGTCCTTGGGCAAATTATTACACCTTCCTGTGCCTCAACTGCCTCATCTTTTAAAATGGGTTAATTGATGGAAAACACTTAGAATACTACTTGCACATAAATGCTCGAAAGATGTGAGACCCTGCCCAGGACCTGATGGATAATAATATGAACGAGTCAGTAAACCAGGAAGTCTGGCTTCAGAGTCTCTCTGAAGTAGTATGCACGACTTCTCAGGGAGCCCACGTGTTAGCTGCCATTTTTTAAATTTATAAATACCATCTAAAGTAATAAGGCTTTTTGAAGTATGCCCTTATATTTTCTGTTTGTTCACTAAAAGTCAATGAAGAATAAGTACTTCATAAAATATGCTCTGTAAAACTGTTCTGGGTGATTTAGTGAACCGACATGTGTATAATAAGATCCCACTCAGTGTGGTGTTATCGAGAGACAGAGAGAGAGAGAGAGAGAGAGAGAGAGAGAGGGAAGAAGAGAGAGAGGGGGAGAGAACACTCTCTGGGGTCTGTGTCTTTTCTTATAACAGCACTAATCCCACTTATGAGAACTCCAAGCTCATGATATAATCACCCCTCAAAGTCTCTACCTCCTAACACCATCACATTGGAGGTTAAGATGTCAACATATGAATTTAAGGGGAGCACAAACATTTAGTCCATAACACTCCTGAATACAATTTCTGAATTTGAAATATTTGTCAATAGAATAGCTCATTTAATAGGAAATGGAAAGTACCAAGAATAGTCCTGTATCAGGGTTATCTGCATTCTGTATTCCTTGTGGCCTTCAGCCTTCCTATTGATTGAGTGGTTTCTTCATTCTTCTTAGATTATTTTTCCTATGTAGGTATTATTTTAGCTCTTACTGCCTTTGCTTTTCACTATTTTCCCCAAAGAGTGCTTCCTGCAATTCCCCCCCACCCCCAGCCCCATTCTCAGTATTTATGCATACTGTTAGTTAATCCTTGGACCTTTTACACCTGATTTGTGAAGATCTGTGTTTCCCTGTAAGATAATTGCCTACTTTTCAAATGGTGATGCTGAGTGACACAACCTTGGTTTCCTAGAATACTCAGGGAATGAGTCACTCTGTCCTGCTTACAAAAGTCTTCTGTGCACATCTAGTAAACACTTTGGATATCCCAAGCTGTGTGTTTTAATCATTTTTGAAGAAAAAAATATATCATTAGTTTGCTTTACTTGTAAAAGCGTACTGTCAGTTTGACACATATGATCTCTACCAGTATTATAAAGATTCTGATTTCTTAGTAATTTCTTACGTTAGTACAATTTTCAAATTGGAGTATTTAAATTTATTTTTTTAAAAATGTTGATACATTCGTCTCTTGAGAGAAAGTCATTATTCGACTTTGGATCAACACCATATTAATTTTCCTCATCCTTATTTTATTCCATAACTCATGTTTATAATCCAGAGATGTGCTTCTTTAGGATGTGATACTCATCTTGTTGTGTATCAGAAACAATAATTTAGAAGCTACCTTTAGTGCCACAGGAGTAGTATTATTCGTTTAATATCAATGATTTGAAGCCAATGAAAATATTTTCAATTTAAAAACATTTGGCTTTTAGGTTTTGCTACTTTGTGCTTAATTTCAGTCATGGCTCCCTCCACTCACCCTCCTCCTTTCCCCCAGAAGACTAGGATTAGAACCACAGTTTGTATTCAAAGCTATTGAGGAACAGTGTTTCCTCTGACTACTTGGTGCCTTGCCCAGTATGTGGCAAGACTCCATAGATCATGAAAATCAACATTATCATTAATGTCTCAACACCAATAACTTGAAGGAAGAACAACCCTTAATTTAAAAATAAAAGTGAATCAGCACTAAAGATGTTGCTGCTGCCAGGGTTCTTATACATCAGAATACTTTTAACATGATATTTTAAAACTCTAAGTTATAAAATTGTTTTCAGAAGAAATGATAACGAAAAGGAAGTGAAAAGGAAAGAACATTTATGAAGTTATTATAGGGTAAACATGGGTGAAATTCGAGTATTTCGCCATTTCAAAAATTGCTACGGATATAATAAAATGAATATTCTTTCAGCAACTATACTTACTATTATGGACAAAATTGAAATTGTTTTCTGGTGACTGTCTTAATCACCATAAGGGTAATTGACTGAGTTTCGATTGCATGTAGCTCTCTCCTATGCGTTAAACTTAGAGAAGTATGTAGGTTTTGATTATTATAGGAAAATATTTATATATTCATTGCCTCTGCGGAGACTATACCTTTTCTAATACCGTGATATAAACATCCATTGTTTAGAGTAGTGTAAAATACAGCACTAAATACATAGGTTTTTTTTACTGACTTTAGAAAATTTTATCTCAAGGGTAAAGAATGAAACTAAGTGGTGGAATCATACACAATCTTCTGGTTTCAAATTCTCCTTCTAATTTTACAACTTTGACTGAAACCATCAATCACCTCCTCATTCTGGAAGCCAGAAGTTATCATGATTTTTATTACAATAACTTTCATACTTCTCTTCTTAGGTCTTTTTAGATGGTGCTTCTTTCTCTTGTGCCTTAAATGTGGCTCCCCCAGGAACACTCTTTGGTCTTCTTTTATTTTTTTCTGCACGTTTCTTCTCAGTGATTGTAACAGCATGAATTCCATAGCCTTAGGCTCTACTAAACTACATAAAGAGCATTTTATAGATTCTTGAATTCATTCTTTTTTCGAAAGTTATAAAGAATTTCTATGTATCTATGGAAGGTGATGTGGAAGTAAAGATGAAAAAGATACTATCCTTGCTCTCTATTAGCTCAGAGCCTAGAGAGACAGACATGGAAACATTCTTCTAAAGTGTTTTATAGGGTCTAAATTAGGAATACAAAAAAAGCCCACAGTGGAACAGAGGAGTGAGTCACCAATTCCACTTTTATAGGAAAGGCAACTTGAATCAGGAATGCACCAGCAGCCAGCTTCCTATCAAGGTAAGCATTTCCTGGCTACTTGCACCTGGGAGTTCAAAACAAATACATATTTTGCTTCATACCCACTTTTGGCAAAGTCTTTCTGATGTGCTAATTTGAACCAAGAACGATGAAAGGTATCAAGTTCAAAAATTATGACTTGAAGGTGATCCTGGAATCTTGAAATTTTTCTAACTCAGCACCTGCTCTTGTCACAATCAGGAAACCCTCAAGAAACTCAGAAAGCACATAATAAGGAAACTCCTTATGATGAATGTGTTTGTTATGGGGTGTGTGTGTGTGTGTTTGTGTGTGTGTGTGAGCGAGAGCATGTGCACACATGATACTTGGGGAGGATTGGTGTTTCAGCTGCAAGTGTGGACAGATGGTCAGCTTGCCTGGTACTTAAATAGGAACTTTGGGTACTGGGATGGTTTGTGAACTTCCAAGTGAGAAAGACAATTGAAAAAGAAGACCTGGGCTGCTAGATGCTCCAGGAGATTCCATATGAGTTTCAGAAATATCTCCCTGAGGGCAATCTTCAAACTGTTTCCCCTCCCCACTGCCCCCACTTTCTGTTTTTCTATTTTGGCTCTTTACTCTTTAATTTCTCTCTTTAATTTTCATATTGTTTTGGTTGTATTACATTTTTGTCTCCTTCATTTAAAAACATTACTTTGATAATTCCAATATTTTTAATTAAAAAAATGAATGATTATTAATACTTTAAATCAATGATTTTAATTGGTTCTTTTCAGATCCATTTTTTATGTGATTTCTGAATACACATTTCATAATTTCTTATTCTGTTTTATGAGTGTTATTCCTTGATTTTCTCCTTGAGAATCCTAGAACAAAACTTCTTTTTTCCTATTCTTCTGTTACTTTTACTTTATCTGGATTCAACTCTTCTGTATGTAGGCAATTTGTGGATACACACACACACACACACACACACACACACACAAAACTTCATTCCTACCAAGTACAAGGGGGATCTCTATTTGGGTTAAACCTGCTTGTGAAAGGTAAAGCAATAGTAGTTAATAGGAAAAAACAGTCTCCTATGTTATAAAAAAAAAAGTTAAATTTTCAAAGCATTAACCATAAGGAAAAGAAATAGATGAATTGAACTATATCCAAATAAAATATTCCAAATAGTTCAAAAAGGGATACCATGGACAAAGTTAAGAGACAGATGATACACTGGGAGAAGAGATTTGTACTGTTTAAACCTACCAAGGTTTTAAGATTTCTTAGTCATTTAAAATATCCTGTCTTTAAAAAATCCTATTTATTTTACCAAGTCTTCTAAAACTGAATTTTCTTACTACATGTGTATACTGCTTTTATAGTTTTAAAAATGATTATTGTCAGGTAGGGTGTATAAATGTATAATGCCAGTGGAGAAAATGAACATTGTGTTTCTTAATGTGGGGTTCAAGAATCTTCATCAGAACCTGGTTAACTGGTTTAAACTGCAGATTCCTAGTCCCATGCCAGCCTATTTATACTCCCTCTGGCAGTGGGTGATTCTTTTACCTACTGCAGGAGGTAGGATTAGTTTCTTTCCAGCAGTCTCCACAGGGATCCATAATTCCTCTGATAGGTTGATTCTACAGTCTGTTCTCCAGATATCCTTACCACCCTTTGGCTACTGGCACTTATTTACATGGTAATTTAATCACAATTCTCTCTGTATGAGAGGTACAAATGGTTTAATAGAATCATGTTTCCTTTGGATAGATTGACTTGTTTAATTTTTATATGAGGTAGCCATATGTTTTAAAATCCATAGTCTGAAACATTGCTTCTTTGCTCATAATATGCCCTATCATAATGGCATTGCTGGTGGAAGGATGAGCAGAAAAGTGGATAAAATAAGAAGGAAAAAATTAGGAATTTGGGGGAATAATGATCATCATTTTCCCACAGTGATGCTTCAGATTGTGGAGGTTCTGAGTTTCCACTTCTTAAGGATAGATACCTCTTACCTATAAGTTTGAAGATCTGAGAATAGCCTTAGAATTCAAGAAAAGAGCATTTTGTATATTGCCCAAATTCTGCTACCGTCTTGGGAGCTACTTTGATGATCACAAATGAGGGTGATCAATGTTGATTTTAAATGATTAGTAAAGGTTACAGGTAGTAGAACTTTTTCTGTAAAGGGCCAGGAGATAAATATTTTAGATTTGCGGGACCATATGTTCTCTGTCACAACTACTCAACTCTACTTTTGTAGTATAGAAGAAGCTGTAGACCATACACCAGTAGTAGGCATGGTTGTGTTCCAATAAAACTTTATTTACAAGAACAGATTGTAGATTTGGCTCACAGGCAGTGTTTTCCAGACCTCTGGCTCAGATATAAAACACACTGGCTCATATCTAGTTGTACATCAGCATTGATTATTGTCCCTTAAGATCAAGAGTCAAGAGCTCAGCAGAGGGGGTTGTGGTGATAGCAGGAAAGTAAATGTCTGGGGATAGAGACTTATCTACACAAATAAAGTCAGAGTTTATTGAATGGGATTATGTTCACAGAATGCCCTCACAGCATTAAAAAAGGTAAACTAGTGGGTTTCCATTTCCATGGAGATCTTATGTAATACAATGGCCTTTTTACTATGCCATTTTAAGTAATTACCATTAGCACTGAGGCTATTAATTCAATATAATCAAGGAATGTAAAGGTCAGATAACATTGCACTGCATCCATCACTAAAATTCCCCACGTTTTATAATTAAGTTTTCTTGTCAGACTTTTCAATATTATTTAGAGATTTGGCTGTTCCTACCAAAATGAAATGAGATTATTAGCAAGAAATAGTTAACATTCATTCATGTTAAAAATTCCATTTAATGTATTTTTCCTGTTACACTAAGCAGAAAGGGCTTTCATTTATTTCCAATGTACCCTTGCTCGGTGTGGGTGAATGGAAGGGACATCACTTATTGATCTAGTCAGATTTAATGAGCAGCAGTTACTTGTTAGCTCATGTTCTTTTGTCTCCTTTCTTCTTCTTCTTGCCCAGTGACCCAAACAACCATTCTAATGGACTTGCTTTGTGCATTTGTCATGTCCTTACTGATTGGGTTGCTTTTGAAAGTCAGGCACTTTGAGCTTGCAGCACTTGCACATGTCAGTCTACATATACAGTGTTATGTTTAAACCATGATCACTCTATTACACTCCAGTTTCTTAACAAGTGAAATGAAATTGAAAATTATATGCCTCATATAATATATGGCACTAAAAATAAACAAAAAACTTACTTAATAGGGCAAATACTTTAAAAATTGGGAACAGCATAGTCTCATTATAGAGCCCACCATTTAAAAGGGTTTTCTAGAGGTCTCAGTTTATCTCCACAAAGTCTATGTTTAAAGCATACCAGAAAAATCGGTAGTAATTTCATGGAATTTCTTGAGAAGCAGGTGCTTCAGTCTTTCTGGATTTTGTCATGTCTCTGCTCTTTGAGAAGTGGTATACACTGTGTGTTAAGCACACTACAGTAAAATGGATGCTATTTTCCCCATAGCCGTTCTAGCACCTGCAGGTCATGTGAAAACAAAAGCTTATCTCTCCTACTTCACAGTCTTTATAAAATTTTCACCATTCATTTCACAATCCCTATTCTCTCTCTTTTCATTCTATTTCTTCCTCTCCAGTTTCGTTGCTGGAGTTTACTCACTCATTGTTATGTAGCTTATTGGATTTCTCTGCTGGCTGGCTTTTCTAATATCAGCCTTGACTTCTATAATTCTTCCTTCACACTATTATCAAAACGACTTTTCTTACTTGCAAAAATGATTATGTCACTTTCTTGTTCAAAATTCTTCAAGGACTATAAATTGATTACAGGAAGAAAATTTGGAATCCTAAGCATGCTAACTTAGTCTAGGTTCACTAGAAAATAGAGCCCTTCCTACATGTGCTTAATTTGGGAAGTGATCCCAGGGAGCATGAACCTTCCCTGAGCGGATATGACCTGTGTTATCTCTGAGCTGAAGTCTTTAAGAGTTAGTGTTTCTGCCATGTTCCCTTTACCCTGCCATGGTGATTGGTGACATATCAGATGACAGCCGAATGGAAGAGAAACTTGTTGCTGCATACCTAGCTGATGAATATTCTTACTGAAACAGGTGCCATAAAAGACATAAGCTTTATCTTTTTCTGTTTGCCATCTTCTGTCTTTATCCTCATGCTTGTCATTTTGTATTCTCAAGATGGCTGCTGCAACTTCAGCAATCATTTCAGTGTTTAAAGCAGGAAGAAGTGGTGAAGAGGGGGTGGTATCACGTCTTTTCATCCGAGAATGCAAAAAAAAAAAAAAAAAAAAGACCTTCTGAGAAGCTTTTCAGAAGACTTCCTCTTACATCTCTTTGGCCAAGGAAACTGGGTTAGTTGGCATCCACTAGTTATGAGGGATGTTGTGGACGTGGGCACAGAGCTACCCCAACAGAAATTGGGAAGAAGGGGAAAATGATGTGTGTATGCCTCCACAAGGGCCATCACCATGGGAAAAGTTCCTTTTTCCAAAATAAGAAGAAAAACACTTGATACCATAATGAAGCCAAACTCCAGTGGGACTAACTAAAAAATCTCCGTTTCAGGTAAATGATGAACTACAGAAAACTACCTTTGGAGTAATTCTCTGTACCACTTTGTATGTCAACCCATACATTTTATAAACCAACCCCCATTTCCCAGATTATACATTTATATGGGTTTTAGTTAAAAAATAAAAAGAATCGGAGGCAAGATTATCAGTTCTGTCACTTTTTCTCATGTCCAAGGCACTTCATTTTGGTATGAAGGAGAATTAGATTGATGTGCTCATGATATTCTTCCCCCCCAAAATGTTAAAGAGATTTATATGTATATTTGAAGACAAGTAATTATGACTTCAGTTATTACACAAACTTTATTGATTTTTTTGGAGACTTAAAATTGACTGGTGGTATGTTCTAATATCCTATAGATAACTAGGGTTGCTGAGTTTTATATCCAATTACTATACTTTCACTTTCTTTCGTATTTTCCATTTTTGGGAAATCACATGTACTGCCCTTGTCCTCCTCCTTCTTTTTAAAATAAATGTCTTTAAAATGGCATGCCCTTTTTTAGAAGAACTCCATTTTTAATTTGGACTTCTTGATGTACATTATACAAAATCAGTGTTGCTTTTTATAATTTTAAAATCCTCCGTTGATGGTATAATGTGTTCAGCATATGTATGGGGGTGGTGGTGGAGAAGGTAGGCATTTAAGCAACAGTTTTTCCTAAACTTGAGGGTTGTCCTTTGATTTGGTTTGAAAAATCTAGTCACTAGTCATTTTGTTAGTTCCTTGAAGATCTTAAATAATATAGAAATGTCCTGAGTCTGGTAACGTTTGCAGCTCTGTTTTTCCCTTAGGGGCTGATAATGCAAATAGTCCCCCTGATTCTGATGTATGAAAGTTTGGCCTGAAGCTGCTGTTTTCTTGCTCTGCTTGATCGTTAAGGTTATGATTTTGGCAGACATGTTTATGGTTCTCTCTGAAGTGGCTTCACTTCAATGAGGCATCCAGGGGAGGCTTCAGTGTCCTGTACATCAGACATTCTTTCCAGTGTCTCCTTTGGTCTACTAGTTTATGATAGAGGATAGAAAGGCATTGGTCACTTAGAGAAGGGAACCAGAGACTGGGTCTACCAGGATCCACTCTGAAGTCCCGGAGGCCTATGGCCAAATCTCAGCCCTACAAATGTGTGGAACTCTTTGGAGAAACGTATGAGATTCTTAAAATAAAATTGCAGTGATATATTTTTGTACTAATCACATTACAATTGAGGTTAAAAGTAATAGGTGTTCTTTAAAATACTTAAAACTTGAAGTCTCATCAACCTGCTTAATGCAAGGGGCAAGATGAAATTTAACTATTAAAATACTAAAAAAAAAAAAAATTACAGTTTTTCTGACATTACCTCACTTCCTCACATGTTTATTGCCCAATAAAAGATTAACCTTGCCCAAAGAGTGGTTTGACCCTTGACCGGCTTCTGAGAGGTAACCTGTAAGCCTTTGGAATATCCTACCTCCCATCCAGGTACTAATCAGGCCCAACCCTGCTTAGCTTCCAAGGTCAGAAGAGATCGGGCGCGTTCAGGGTGGTATGGCTGTAGACTGGAATATCCTACCTAATAAAAGTATCTTTGCTTACCAGAGGGTTTTGGACCATGCCAGACACTCCATGTTAGCAGTGTGATTTAGGGTGGGGGCCTCGGGCCACGCAGTATCAGGTTGAAGGTCTGGAAGCCAAAGGTCAGCCATGCCTAAGGGACCAGCCCCCAGTAAAACCCTGGACACTGAGGTTCAGGTGAGTTTCCCTGTTGGCTACTCCATGCATGTTACCACACATCCTTGCTGGGAGAAATAAGTGCCATCTGCAGGACTCTGCTAGGAGAAGACAACTGGATGCTCCCCACTTGATTTCTCCTGAATCCTGCTCTGTGTGCATCTTCCCTCTGCTGATTTTCACTTGTGTCCTTTCACTGTAATAAGCTGCATAGAGAGTATAATGGCTTTCTAAATTCCACGAGTCCTCCTAGTGAATCATTGGGTGATCTTGGGGACCTCCTGAATTACACTAAGATTGGCATCCTTTGCAGTACGAAATTTGCTCTAAGTCTGAAAATGTTTGCAAACAATCCCAACCCCTTCCTTCCGCAGCCCCAGTCTACAGTGAAGTCTCCTTTGGTAGGCTCAGAGATGCTGCAAATGGATGTCTTGGATGTCTTCACTGCACCCCCTTGAGGGGAAGTGGTGGCTGGTTTCTGATACAAGTGCTTCTTTCCTCCGTTACTAGTGAATGTGACCCTCACACAGTCTATGCTTCATTGCTGCTTCTGTGGTCAGCCCTAGGCAGAATTAGGAAAATTTAGAATATTTCTATCCAGCTCCTCTCCTCCTTTCAGTCCAACATCTTATTGCCTTAGCTTCTGCTTTCCTAAACTATGGAGCTATATTCTCAAATTAGTATCAACTAAACCCTGCTGGTATTAGCTAAAATGGGCTAGGACACTTCTTTCTGGAGAATTTTCTTTATGACTAGGGATACAGAACTTTGGCTTTCTGAAGGAGAGGCTATAGAGGAAGGATTTAGGGACAAAGAATTTTTCAATGCTTGTTTACAGTGGCCCCCCTGGGTCATGGGGAAGTAAGGAAGGTATACTTTCTGATATAATCCAGTACTTCTCCTGAAAGGAGAGGGTTGACTTGAATTGGGACTAACCTCTCTTCATGTGGCCATTTCCAGTGGTTCTCTTTCAGGCTGTATTAATATAATAGCTTTCTCTCCACCCAGGGGAGAGAGCTGAAGCATTTAAAAATATATCCTTGTGTAGAAATTATGGAACCTTGATTTCACCAGAACCCCCTTCCCTAAGCTACTTGCACCACCTGCTGTTCCAGTTTTTACTTCTCCTCAGGTTTTTTCTCTTTATCTGCATCTTTGGCATTAACATTTATTTATTTTTTATTATTGGAGTATAGTTGCTTTACACTGCTGTGTCAGTTTCTGCTGTACAGCAAAGTGAATCATCCCTATGTATACATACACACTACTATGTATAAAATAGATAACTAATGAGAACCTACTGTAGAGCACAGGGAACTCTACTCAGTGCTCTGTGGTGACCTAAATGGGAAAGAAAGGCATTAACCTTTATTTTGATTCTCCCGTTATTTGTAGACTCAAATTTCGTTCACCTAGGATTCTGTCTTCATGTGCCTGTCTATAGCTCTCATTACATTTGTCCCCTCTAGGGAGAAAGAGCTGTTTCTCTAGTGTTTGTCCTTGTGTTCCCAGCACCTGGCATAGTTCCCAAAATATAGTAGTTGCCCAATAATCATTTGTTGAATTAACGAATGGGTGAGAGCTAGGCTTACTCCACTTCCAAGCTCAGAACTGCCTCCAGAAATGTCAGTTTAGGTCAGAGACTTGGCACCTACAGTTTCCAAGCATTTTTTTTTTTTTTAGCTTGATGACTGAGATCATCAATGACAGTTTTGGTTTTTTTTTCCAAATTAGAAGATGGCAAATCGTCAACAAACCCTGCAGA
Source organism: Balaenoptera physalus (assembly GCF_965194825.1). Classification (NCBI taxonomy): domain Eukaryota; kingdom Metazoa; phylum Chordata; class Mammalia; order Artiodactyla; family Balaenopteridae; genus Balaenoptera; species Balaenoptera physalus. The sequence goes on from NC_138895.1 coordinate 58,257,858, forward strand.
ATATTTATTTAAAAATCAATACTTAACGGGAAAATCAGAGGTAGAACAATTGCTACATTTAGTATAAAGTAAAAATTGGGCTACTAGAGGTGGCAGGGGGAGAGGGGAACAGAGAGCCTTCTTACAAGTTGTCATTCTTCAATTAAAAATTACATTCTATTTCAGTAGTGTCTCCACTGAGAGCATTCCCAGTTTTTAATAGTTCAGTCTCAGCTGTCAGGAACATTTGTGTTAATTTTTTTCTGTTCAGCAGACATAGGAATTGCTGTGCCTGTTGTTTGCAGATACCAAAGTTGGCTTCCTAATAATGTGACTGAAAATGTCCATCATATATAGCTGTAAAAATTCCCTTCTGTTTCCTGAAATCTTGGGGATGCTGAGATTCATCTGCTGAGACAACAGATCATATTTAAAAAAATGTAACAACAGATTTTAGAAATTATATTTCTCTTTCTACATTAGTGGACCGATGGAGATGAATTATCATGTAATTATCCTTTAGGCCTCACTAATAATTTCATGGAGAGGGGGATTTGTATGTCACTGGTAACATTAACTACACGTGGGGGATAGACAAAATACGAACTAGACAAAGATTACTCCTGCATCTTTTAGTGAATACTAATACTACTTGTTTTCAATAATCTTTTGAATTTTCTCCATAGGGGTGTAATCATTTGTTATTCTTTTTTCATTTGCTATTTTTGCCATAATAAATTACGACAAATTTAGCAGCAAAGGGATATTCGAACAATGCCCATTTGTTTTCTCACAGTTCTGCAGGTCAGAAGGGCAGGTGTAGTGTGTCTCCTCTGGTTCTCTGATCTGGGTTTCACAAGGCTAAAATCAAGGTGTTGGCAAGGTGCGTTCTTTTCTGGAGGCTCTAGGGATGAATCTACTTCCAAGCTCACTGGGGTAGTTGCAAGTGTTTAGTTTCGCGGCGTTATAGGACTGAGGTCCCATTTCCTTGCTGACTGTTGGCCGGGGTTCTCAGCTTCTAGAGGCTGCCTCTCTTCCCTGGTTTGTAAGCTCCCCTTTTGCATCTTTAATGCCAGTAGTGGAGGGTCGAGTGCTCTTTATGCTTCAATTCATCCTGACCTCCCCTTTGCCTCCTCTCTCCTCTGCCTTCCTTTTCGGCTGAATCTCTCTTCTGATTCCACCTGAAGAAATCTCTCTGCTTTACAGGGCTCAAGGGATGATATGGGGCTCCCTTGGATCGTGCAGGATAATCTCCTTATCTTCAGGCTCATAACCTAATTATACCTGCAACATAACTTCAGAGCAGCAACTAGGTTAAACTTTGGATTAAATAACCAGATGTCAAGAGTCTTGGGAGGGCCATCTTTAGAATCCTGCCTAACACAAGAGAAGCAAGTAGACACGAAAGTGGACGGACAGAGGATGCAGCTTCACTGCTGACCACATGTGGGCTAGCGCCTGAGTTCAGTAACCCAAATAACCACAGGGCGCTGAAGTCATGTGAGGAGGTATACACTTTGTACAGGTGACCTAATCCTCAAAACAGCCCTGAAAATGGGTGGGTTTCTCATCATTTAATGATGAGAAACACAGTTCCAAAAGTAAAGGAATTAGGTAACTTTCCTACAATTACATAGCTTTCAAGTTGTAGAGGCTTCTTTCGTGGTCAGATCCAACCGACTTCTGGACTAAAGGGGATGGTGTATACGGAGCATTCTGCAGAGTGCTTGCCCAATCAGGCCCCAGACCCCAGATCCTGTCCCTATGGCAGCTGCACAAATGTTAACTTTCTGGTTTCAGCACCAGGAGAGGAATTGCTGACACTGCCAGTACACTCTGTCAGCAAATTATTGCAAAATAAAAGCGTACACGTGGACACTGCAATAAAGCATTTCAGAGTTATTAGAATTCTTTAGGGTTTAGACTCTCTGGTTTTAAAAAGTACTGCAGCATGGTAAGGGAAATATTCACAAGCTTACAAATAGAAATACATTTAATTAATTAAATTTAAATATTGTTACATTCATTTGAAAACATTATTTTTATATGAAGTGGCAAATAAACCAACTTTTTTTTCTTTAATTTTTTTATTTATTTATTTTTGGCTGTGTTGGGTCTTCGTTTCTGTGCGAGGGCTTTCTCCAGTTGCGGCAAGCGGGGGCCACTCTTCATCGCGGTGCGCGGGCCTCTCACTATCGCGACCTCTCTTATTGCGGAGCACAGGCTCCAGACGCGCAGGCTCAGTAGTTGTGGCTCATGGGCCTAGTTGCTCCGCGGCACGTGGGATCTTCCCAGACCAGGGCTCGAACCCGTGTCCCCTGCATTGGCAGGCAGATGCTCAACCACTGCGCCACCAGGGAAGCCCTAAACCAACTTTTAAGGAGAGAGACAACTTTAATATTATTTTTGTCCTTGTTACTGAAGCTACAACAACAGAATGCATAAACAGTGGTTTGAATTCTATACAAATTGTGAAGCCACTTGTTTTCTTGTGTGCCCTCTACAAGTTGCCAAAAAATGTCAGGGGGGACGTGAAAATGGTGTTGTGTACATTTACATTTAAAAGTAAATTCAGACTTACATGAAACTGAAGAATTAAATATCCTTAGAAAAAATATTCCACAAGAGACATCTCTAGATGTACCAAAATTTATATTTTAAATAATTTACTAGAAATTTAACCCAGTTTGTCACAGCTTATAGAAGAATACTCTCAACAGCTCAGTAACAGTTACATCAGCAGAAAGATCCTTTTCAAAAATAAAAACTATTGAAAAAAATTATAATCTTGCATTTACCAAGAATGGCTGATACCACTTTCAATTGTATTGATTGAAATTGAAGTTGCTAAAAGCATAAATTATAATGACCTAATGAAATGAATTTTCAGGAAAGTGAGCTAGAAAGCTCATATGCACAATCCGGATATCATATTAATAAATTATTTGTTACATTGCATAAAAGTATGATACCAAGAATACATATTTTTTGCAGTTTGTAAGTTTAAGTTGTTATATATGCATCACTATTACCCCATTACATTTTATAAGTAATAAAGTATTTTTAAAGAAAAAAAATTTTGTTTATACTTTAACTGCACGTTTCTCTCTGCATTTTGAACTAGGGGCTTCACATTTTTATTTTACTCTGGGCCCTGCAAATTATGTAGTTGGTCCTGCTTTCCTTTATCTAACTTATAAATTCTTTTTCCCCCTTTGTCATCCTTTCCCATTTCCTGTCTGCAACCTTTACCCTTCACAGATTTGGATTTTTAAGCCAGTTCTTCAGACATTCTTTTTGATATGTAATTGGCCTGTAACTGTGAACAGCTAATGGACAACGGTTATGGCTTCAATATAAGAACAGCTGGGCTTGTGGTTATCACATCAGACTTTTTCTTTTTACTCAGACGTGAATTAAGCACATATGTTACATTTCATAAAAAATCAGAAAGCATAAACATACATCAGGTTATTAACTTAAAAAATTAGAATGAGATATAAAAATTGAAAGATTTAAAGAAATACATTTGAGTATAATCTCAGCTTTGAAAGGATATTCAGGGATCATCTGTCTTAATCCACTAATTTTACAGATGAGTAAATTACAGACTATAGAGTTCAAGTGATTTCTTCAAGAGAACCTGTTACTTTTTCTACAGACCCTGAACTCATATCAGTTAGTAGTTAATGTGGTTCTAAATGATCTAATTGTATGAAACAAACACATATGTCTTATTTAATCTGAGTCTCTTTCTTAGAATTAATGTCTTCCTGCTTCTCTCCTCTGTAACTGACAGCAGGGGTCCGTGCAACCTGTGTGTTCTTTCTTGCCTTCTTTTTTTGTCTCTCAATTTACCTTCTCACACAGGGATCAAAATGCCTGATTTTTTTTTTTTTTTTCTGTTTCACACTTTTTACTTATAAACTTCTGAGACTTTCAGAACTGTAAACTATGTTAATCAGCAAGAATTCCTGTGATTGGCTTCTGCTTCGCCCAGGAAATTCCTCACACGGTTCTTGTGTACCTTTCTTCTATGAGTCTTGGCATTCTTATTTTTCCATTAGAAAAATTAAAGTTATAGACATGTGTTACTCCACATGGGGAGTGTGATCCTATCTTAGTATACAACCTTTGAAGTTACTTTGAAGTTTAAAGTTTGTATTATTACTTAAAAAAAAAATCTTGAATTAGATAACTAATTTCCAATACTAACTACACTATTTGTTAGCTATACGACTTTAGGCAAGCTACTTTTTTCCTTAAAAATGGTGCTAAACATATCTACCTCATAGGGTTTGAAGTCTAAAAGGTCATCAGACTTTTGATAAGCATTCATTCTCTTTCCACCCCTCCCAGTCCCCACCTTCTCTTAAAGGCTAAAGAATTTGATGACTCCTAGTTTAATGGGTATTTTAAGCGTTAGGTTCAGGCTGGAGTCATTTTTGTGTCCCCATATTGGAAATCAAAGTTGCCTCAAGGAAGTAATTTAATTGCCCTTTGGATAGTTTTATAATTTTAAACAAAATATTTGCCTTCTTAGTAAATATCTTTGGTAAGAAAATGGAATAAAAGAATGAATTGTTAGTTTTAGAATTTTTATCCCAACTTCTCTGATGAAAATGATGCTGGGTATATAATATTAATTCTTAGATGTATTTGTAATTTTAGGACTTTATTTTTTTAAGTGTTGCATTGGTATATTTCTTTTGAAAGCCACTTGGTTTTAATTATATGTTTTTATATCTGGTAATGCCAACACCATTTAATGTCCATCTTTCCGGACTTTTATTACCTATTCTTGCTTGTTCACTTTGTATATATGAAATTTCATAATCATCTAGTTTCAAAAAAATTCTTTTGTCATTTTTATCAGAATTTAGTTAAATTATTTAGTTAAATTTAGTTAGATTATAGCTTGTTGATAACATCTTTATGATAAGTGTTCTTATCCAAATGGCATGCCTTTCCATTTGATCAAGGCTTCTTTTGTATTTTACAGCAACTTGCAAGGATTTGCATATAGGTCTGGGACATTTTTGGGATTATCTTTATTCTAGAAATCTGATCCTTTGAGTTGCTGTTGTAAATTGTGCCTTTACTCCCATCACAGCCTTTTACTGGTTGCCTTTTGTGGTTATGGAAGCTTGGAAAAGGTCTTGAGCCCAGTACCTTATGATTTATGGAAAAGCATGAATTACGAAAGATAATAGCCTATCTCACAACAAAATAACTGTCAGAAAATAACCCTCTATCTTGTATCCAGAATTGTCATTTATTTATGAGACTGGAATGAATTCCCCGAAGAAAATTTACACTGTAATACCTTGTACTAACCACATTTGCTCTGAAGCATATTCCTCAGCTGACCCAAATGAGGGGCTCCTGACATGCTCCATTACCTGCTGTCAAGCTAACAGGAACACATGTTTTCTGGTTTTATTTTTCATATGACAGCAGAGTCAGATGGAAGAAAAAGAAATCACTGCATGACTAATTTTATGCTGCTCAAAGCAGATTCACCTCTTAAATATCATTCTGTCCTCACCCATGAAATTATTAGATGCTAAAAGTAGATCTCACAGAACACCATGAGCCCAATAAAATCAAATAGTTCACTTTAGATTTTGATCAAGTTTTATTTGTTAGATTATTTTTCTGAGCAAACTTACCAAAAAAAATCTGCTATACATGGTTGCAGGCCTAGGTAAAGCCTTTGGGAAACATTATCAAGTCAAAACAAGAGCAGCAACCAGCAAAATATGGGGCATTTGTGCCCATTTTTCACTTTCATATGTGTTCATGGAATGTGATGGGTTGCCTTTCAATATACATATAGACCCCTTGGTCTAAAATAAATATGGACATGGGCACTCACAGAACAAATGGCCATGAAGGCCCGAGTCACAGAGTAGACAGCATGGTGCTTAGGCCAAATACAAATCTCCTGCCTAACATAGATGTAGTGGACTGAGTGTTCTCCCCAAATTCACATGTTGAGGATACTCCCCCAATGTGATGATAGTAGGAGGTGAGGCACATGGGGGTGTGATCTGGTCACAAAGGTGAACCCTCATGAATAGGATTAGTGTCCTTATAAAAGAGACTCCAGAGAGAGCCCTTGCCCCTTTCACCGTGTGAGGCTATAGTAAAAAGATGGTGTAGTGTAGAAGTGGGTCCTGACCGGACACCTAATAGGCCAGTACCATGATCTTGGACTTCCCAGCCTCCAGAACCGTGAGAAATAAAAGTTGTTGTTTATAAGTCACCCAGTCTGTGGTATTTTGTTGTGGCAGCTTAAACAGATTAAGACAATAGACTTACAAAGTTTTTGTCTCTTTCTTTTTTTTTTCTTTCCATGAGAGCTTATGGAGAAGATTAGGTAAAGAAGATATTACAAAGAATGTATACTAATACAGACATCACTTTATGAGAATTTGATGTTTCAGGAAAGTTTCATTTGAAACTTTCTCAAGTCTTTACCAATTAGAGTAAATTTCGGGGTTATAGAAAAATTATTATACAGAAAATTAAATCAGAATAATGGCTATTAAAATTTGTACAAAAATTAGACCCAAAATATGGCTACTTCTACATACATTATATGCCAAGCATCCCACAGGCTGCTGTGCACTGATTAAAGCACTTATTATAATAGACTGAGATGAGGGAGGGTGAGCTTACCTCTAGCTGAGGTAAACTAAGGCAGAGAAGCAAGATGTGGTGTCAATTAAAACTGCTAGTTTTTACTCTTGTTTTATTTTAAACAATAGATTTTTTTCCAACTCTTAATGTATAGTTTGATTGTTTTGCCAAATTTATTCTCTCTATTAATGTTAACAAAACTGTTAGTGCTTTTAAGTGATATTGATGTGACATTGGTTATTATTTGACTGACAAATGATATCAATATTATTATCTTAAAGAGAAATATGCATCCGGACATTTTAATTGAAGTATAAAATAATTTTATAATACTAAGTTTTTCACAGTGTAGCACAACTGCCTTTGCATCTGAAGAAATTATAAATGAGATTTCATCTCTTTGTGCCTCCCAGTAAACATGAAAGCCATTATTATTTCCAGATGTAAGTGTTATTAGATAAGTAATTTGAAGATAAAAATACTAACAGTATCCTTATTTCAAATATGAAATTTTTAAATTAACTTGGCATATTGGTTACGATATTTTCTATGAAGGCTTTATTATTACTCATTTGTAGAAAGATTCTAATCAAGTGCATCACTGAAAGATCATGGACCATGATTGATAGCCATATGAATAATAACGGAACTGAAATTTTCAACATGGTTTTGCAATACATGATTCTGTACGAAAAGAAGATAAGGTTTCTTATTTAAAATTCTCTGTAAGTATGAGACTACCATTTTGCCAGTTTGCTGGAGATACATTTGCTTTCTGAAAGGCTGCCTTGTGAGTGTGTAATCGAGTTGATTCAATAATGTTTGGTTGGGGTCCGTTTGAGTTACTGCTGACTTAAGTAAAATTTAAAATTAATTAAGTGGCTAGAAACATTCCTCAAGTCTCAATCAAGTTAGGTTAGGCAAAAGTTTGAAATTCACAGTCAGCATAAAAACTGTCCTCCCACTACTCTGTAGAAGGAATGGGTGTATGATTCTGCTTTTTCTTTTCTCTATAGGACGTTTTTTTTTTTCTTAATATGAACATGCCATGGGAATTAAATGATACATAAAACATCAGCAGCTAATTGAACTGTAAAAAAAAAAAAACACAAGGGCTTCCCTGGTGGCACAGTGGTTGAGAATCTGCCTGCCAATGCAGGGAACACGGGTTCGAGCCCTGGTCCAGGAGGATCCCACATGCCGCGGAGCGACTGGGCCCGTGAACCACAGCTACTGAGCCTGCGCGTCTGGAGCCTGTGCTCCGCAACAAGAGAGGCCGCGATAGTGAGAGGCCCGCGCACTGCAATGAAGAGTGGCCCCCGCTTGCCACAACTAGAGAAAGCCCTTGCACAGAAACGAAGACCCAACACAACCAAAAATAAACGAATAAATAAATAAATAATAAAAATAAAGGAATTCCTTTAAAAAAACAAAAACAAAAAAACCAAACAAAAAAAAAAAAACCAGAATCAACTTACTGGCTGTTTTAACTACAGTGGCAATTAACTAAGCAGATACTTTCCTCCACTGAAGTAGCATTAAAACAAAATTCTTTCCATAGAGCAAATAGGCGACATTCTGAAAATATGGCATCTTAAGATGTTCATTAATTGTTATAGAACGGAGGTCTTCTTTGGCATTATATGGTTGAGTGTCTATTTTGCACTATAACTACAAGCAAAAAAGCACCGTCAGTCTCATGGTTGGGATACACTTTACCAGTGAACTTCCTAAACATCAGAGCTAGCATGTGTACTGGTGTCTGTGTGGTGGGGAAGGGGGAAAAAATAAAGGAGAATGAGAACATTGAGAGGGAACTAAGGGCTAAAAATGAGTGTGGAGAATGCTCAGGATCTCCATATGCGGTTAAGAAATGGTTAAGTGGAAGAATAAGGGAGAGGAGAGATGTATTTAAGAGCAGAGTCAATTATTTCAATAGGTTGTTAGAAAATACCTTCATTCAAAAGCAAGCCATTAATGTGGTAAACAACCACCACCAACAATAACAATTAAACAGCCACATCAATTTAATCAGAATTTTATAGATTTGCTCTCTTAAATGTCTCTCAAACCTTTGCCCTCCTGTTTATCCTCACTGCCACTGAGTGAACCTTTTAGGAGCCTGCCAATTTCTCTTCGTGAAGCCAGCTTCTTGCCCTTTGAGCCAAATTCCACACTCACAACAGAGTCGGCAGTTTAAAACACAAACTTGATTCATTTCATCTACCTCTTGAAAGGCTTCCATGGCTCCCGGGGGCCCCGTAACAGAGCGTGAGTCATTCACAGCCCTGAAACCTGAACCTGTCTAATTTGCCATTGAACACTGTGTAATATCCTTTCTGTTGCAGGTGCACCAACCCGGGTGACATTCCTTTAACACGCCAGGCTCTTTATTGTCTTTAGCCTTTTAATTTATTGGCCACTTTATTTAAAATGCTCCTCTCGGGGCTTCCCTGGTGGCGCAGTGGTTGAGAATCTGCCTGCCAATGCAGGGGACACGGGTTCGAGCCCTGGTCTGGGAGGATCCCACATGCCGCGGAGCGACTAAGCCCGTGAGCCACAATTGCTGAGCCTGCGCGTCTGGAGCCTGTGCTCCGCAACAAGAGAGGCCGCGATAGTGAGAAGCCCGCGCACCGCGATGAAGAGTGGCCCCCACTTGCCGCAACTAGAGAAAGCCCTCACACAGAAACGAAGACCCAACACAGCCATAAATAAATAAATAAAATTAAAAAAAAAAATGCTCCTCTCTTCCTTTACCACCTTCGGAAATTTTACCAATCCTTCAAGACTCTGCTCTTAATTCCCCATATTCTCTAGGCAGAGCTAGTTACTCCCTCCTCAGTGTTTCCATAGCATTCTGTTAGTACCTCTGTTATTTCATAATTATATTGTATTGCAATTATTTGCTTGTGTCTCTTGGCCCCACAAGAAGATGACTTAAATTCAGAGACTGATCTTAGTCATCATCTTAGCCTCTCCCCCACCTCTGCAGTGTCTACACCTAGTCCGTCAGATGATTAAGATCAAAGTGGTTATAAGTGTATAAAAGGATTTGGGTATATCCAGGTTTATGGAGGTGCCTCAAAAATTATGCTCAGGTTATCAAGGACCAAAGGATATGGAGAGCTGAAAATTTGTTGATAGTCATCACTAGAGGCATATAGGTTAGGTGAACCCAAACAAATTGATTTACAATCCATTTTTTTGGTGTTTCTAAAAAGTTACTTATATTGCCAACTTTTCATTTACTTTTTTTGTGGGAATATTCTGACTGCTAAAAAGTGCTGCATTCAAAATGAATAAAATAGCAGTTTTTTATATTCATATCTCAAAATAACTCCCCAGATGGTCTTCAAACTTTCCAAGAAAATAAACTTTGGAAAGAAGTCAAACATGAGATTTTTCTGCCTAAAAATACACCCATCAACCCCAATGAGGTTATAGATGTGAGGTAACTAGAGATGATTTGACTTTGTCATTTATGGGATAAAGGTATCATTGAATTCAGGATTAAAAAAATACACACTTGAGTTAGTACAATTATTCATATGTTCAGCATTTAAACTTTTGTTTCATTATCAGCATTACATCATCATCATGATCATTGTTAGTAACTCTCAATTATTGAGAATGTACTATTTGCCAAGTACTTAATTATTTCCACATATTTTTCCTCATTTAATCTTTAGACATCCAGAAAGATAGCAAGGCAGATACTGAAGGCTCACTTAATGTATGATTCACTTAGTATCTATTCTAATACCTTTCTCCTTTTCCTTTGTATATTACAGTGGTTAGAAAGTGAAATATTAGAATTCCCAGCCCCTCCTGCAACAAGATGTGCCCACGTGACGCAATTCCGACCAATGAGATATAGGTGGAAATCTCTGGAATAGAATTTCTTCCCAAAAGCTTTCAAGGAGACGATTTTCACCCTTCACCCTTCCCTGTGTTTATCTAAAACCTGACCCAATGCCTAGATGTGCAGCAGACACTTTGAAAACATGAGGGAAAAAGAATGGTAAGACTAGAGAAGCAAGAAGAGTCACCTGGGACGTTAAATAGGCTGTTAGGAAGTAGCGTCGCCCAAAACCAAACTACTGCTCTGGTGAACAAGAATAACAACAAGTTAATTTAATCAGAATTCTATAGATTTGATCCCTTGATTGTTTTTCAAAACTTTGCCCTCCTCTCCGTTCTGGCTCCACTGGCCTGGCCTTTTATACGCCTTCCTCTTTCTCTTCTGGAAAGCAGCTTCTTCCATGTATTGATAACTTTATGAAACTACAGCTTCACTCTTGGATTCACAACCTCTGTATTTTTAGTTATGTGATAAAAAGAAAGCCCCTATTTAGTTAGGGTGCTGTGGTTGAGGTCTCCTTATACACTCAACACAAGTATAACTATTTCAGATTGATTCTGCTCTTCCTATTTTATAGATGATGAAATGGAGGACTAGGGAGGTTTTGTAACTTGCCCAAAGTTCCACAGGTTGTAAGTACTTTTTGCAAGATTCAAATTCAACCTGTCAGAATCTGAACCTGATCTTCTTTACATTATAGAATTAAAAAAAAATATTTGGCTGAACCACTTAGAATGGCCAGTGGCCATTTCATATGATTCATCCTGGTTGGTTAAGTTATAATAATAACTTGTTATTATGTATAACTTGTATACAAAATACATACACACTCACTAGAATTCTAAAACTGTACCTCGGTTTCCTGGTCAATTAGTAAAATTCAGATTTGATTAATTCAGTTGATGAATAAGGACATACTATAATGACTAACTTAATTAAATTGTTAATTCCAAAGTCATTAATTTTTAGTGTATAAATATAGCTTTAATGTTCGAATACCTGCCATTGTTCCTAACATTCAGAGGGAACCCCCAAAATATTCATTGAATAAAGAATAGTTTGAATTTAGTAACCTTCTTTGCAGGTGGCTTTTTTAAAAAAAATACATTTTTAAGGAGGAGTATTATTGCCTATATTACAGTTACTGGTCTGATGCTCAGTTATGTTAACCCTTAGAAACAAATGACTAGTTTTACCAGGGGTATTCTTCCCCACTTGGTCTAACACACTGTTATTCTTATTTTAATATGTGGCTCAGGTCATGCACATTGTGTTGTCTTCCTAACACGTACCTTAGTATTACTCTGTACCTTGTACATACATCTGTTATTGCATTAACTACAATCTCATGTAAATTTTCTCTACTAATTTGTGAGCTTATTAAAGGCAAGAACCTTGTCTTTATCTTTATATTCCAGGGATTTGAATGGCATTTGATAAATGTTTTGTGAATGGAATTTATTACTATGATTCAAATCTGTTTAATGTCAACTATACATTTTATAAAGATGGATTTATCTGTAAACTTTCAAATGAGATTTAATGACATTTTGGGGGGAATATGGGAAAGCATTTGAAAGAAAAAGAAAGCGAGTTAAAGTTGAATTCTGAAGGAATATTTGAATATTTGGAGACAGACAATTCAAAAGAGGAAGAAATGGAGAAGTGGGTGGTAGCAGATGTTTTTGGCTACAAAGGACACCCAGGCAAAGCACATCTGTGATTTTGATGACACTTCATCATTGTTATGCGAAAGCAACAAGAGTTGTGTAAAAGGCAGCTGAAGACTGGCACATGAGCAAGAATAAAGGAAAGAGCTTGCTGGTTGTGAGTATGGTCAAGTTTTGATTTGCTTTAGAAAGTTCTGCTTTGTTGCAATATTTTTTGGTATGAGGTGACCATTAATGGAATCAGGATACAGGTCTAAGATAAGGCTCATTCTTAGATGGAAATATTAGATTTGTGGTGTTCACTGATGCAGTCAGCCATGGGCTCTGAGCAAACCTGAAAGTTTTTGCTGAATATGATCTGTCAGTATTACCTTAAGACTTATCTATCTTCTGAAACTGAGCCATCTTTGTAGCTAGTCACATAGACTACAGAGTAGATCAAGGTAACTGCAGCATGGTTTATGTGTAACTAGATGCTCTTCCAAGAGATGGATTGGCTTATTTGCTGCTTGCTACAATGTTTGCTGCTCGCTCAGAAAGTACTGGAATCCTTGGCCTCTCTTGTGCAATGCAGCCCACCGTGTGTGGATGTGCATCTAGCCCTTCTAGTTATGTTTTGGGGGCTGGGGAAAGTATGCTGAAGTTCATGTTGCTGTGCTGTGCATACTAAAGTCCTTTGTCTTTTTGACCCAGGAATCTCATGTCTTCTGTAAGCACGACACTTCTTGCCACATAACACTGGCAAACTAAACTGTTAGCTTGCAAGTGGGGTAAAATCTCAGACCCTTCCCAGTTCTTGAAAGTTGATGTCTCCTTCATAAAAGCTGTGCTGAGTGGATAAATACAATTTTACATAAAGACTGAGTGGTATCCAGGGGATCGTCTGTATCCAGAGACATAATTGGCCAGCCTACAAAAATGAAGGCTAACATGGAAAATATTGTGATGTCTTGAGGTAAAGTGACTCTCAATTCTGATGAATCTGTAAATTTAGTTTTTCACCACACTGAAAAAACATATTCTTACACCCATGGTAAGTAGATTTTTTTTTTTGAGCTAGGTAGGTCATTTAAAGCCCTGGATCTTGAGGTAGTACTTGCTGGGTGGAATAGGTAAAAGACATAGCTGATACCAAAGAAAGATTGATTGCTTACTGGAGCATTTAGGAAATTTCACTCATACATATATAAAAGTCAGTAAATAGTTCTATTCAAAAAGTAACAGTGTGTTGAAGGATGACTAAGTGAATAATGAAATAAAAGTAGGATAATTTTATAGGCACTGGGAGACACGGTTATACATATAAAAGAGTTCAACTAACACTATATTCAAGGGCAGTCAAGTGAATAATGAAATAACAGTAAGATGTTTTCATAGCACTGTGAGACATGGTTAGTTGTAATAGTCATTATATTGTAGTCATTGCCGACTTGTGTGTTTTAATCCCCTCAACTGTTGCATCAAATATTCTAGTATAAAAAATGTACATGAACAAACACAAAATGTTGAAAACTGCTAACAAAAAACCAGAATTGGGAATAAGGGAGCAAGAAAAACACAAAAGAGTTAAAGATTTAAGCTTGCTAGCATATATGAAAAAACATGCCATAAAAAGTTGCTCATTAATTCAGAAACTTTCACAATTGTGAGAGGAGAGATTCAAAAATGGGCAGATCTATTTACAAACATTTAACAATCTAGAAGCAATAACTATCTAGGGAGGTAGAATTTTAATTAAATGTCTAGAGGCAACCTAAAATGATGTAAGTGAATTTAAAATTTAAAAGGAAGTAATCAGTTATAATTACAAATATAGTTATAGATAATTAGACAAATTCTATAGTGATATAATTAAATGAATGGCATGTCCTTCTGTCTTCAGTTCATTTATTCAGTAATTGAGCTTCTCTAATATCCCATTCGTTTGTTCCTGTATGTAAGGAGTTCATACTCGAGTGGTGAAGAAAGTATATAAACAACTGTCTACAACATGCCAGATTTAGTTAACTACTTTAATAAATGTACAAAGATATTTTGAGACTAATTTCTGACTAAAGCAATTACAGAGGGCTTCATGGAAGAAGTAGCATTACTCAATAGAAAACTCAATAGAATTTTTATAGACAAAGGGATTGGGAAGGGCATGAACTACGGCACAAAGTTGTGAAAGTGCCGGGCAAGTTCAAGGAAGGCTGAGTGGTCTGGAATGTCAGTAGAGTATTGGATTTTGTTTTGTTAGCTAATCAAAATCTTCTTCTATTTCTCTTTAAAAGATGAGTTAGGTTCATTTATATTTACTGATATGGTAGATGTTTGGCCTCTTTTCTGCCAGGTAGTTTCATTTTACATGACTCGTCTTTAATTGGGTGGTTTATTTACTCTTCTCTCTTTAGGAGTATATATCTTTTTATATTTTAAGAAGGTTTGAATTTTTTTCTCTAATAATTACCTTTGTACTCATATCTTTATATAATACCCTAATTTCTCTTTTTCTGTCCCTTTGTCTCTCTTCCTGCTCCCCAAGTCCCCATCTCTCTCTCTTCTTATTGTCTGATGGTTACCTACTATGAGCAATACTGAAATTATCTAGTAAATTCTCTTTCTTCCCTCCATATCTTATTTGAGATAATATCTTTTTACTCCCAGTTAGCAACCAAGTTAATACCTAATCCAAGTTAATATTTATGCAATCACTGAATTCATTTTACTTTTTAATATATTCCCCTTTCTTGCCCTGTCATCCATTTTTGGGTAGCTGTAATGCATCTATACTCACAGAGCATATATACATTATATGTTATAATTGCCCCTTCACAATAATCATTTAGTAAAAATTCTAAAAGTAAATGTGTTTTTAATGTTGTTCATCAGTTTTTTTGATTGTCTGAAATTTCTCTTACAGATTCCTCAGGAACGACTCACGGAAACATTATTTCCTAAGTTATTTTACATTCTTAACACTTTGTCTGCAGTCTTTATACTTGGGGGTCAGTTTGACCAGATATAAAATCTTGGCTCATATTTTGCTCTCTTGAATATTTTAAATATGTTTTTATATTCTTTTTTAGTCTAAAGAATTGCTGTTGAAAAGTTTAATGATAAACTGACTTTTCCTTTTCTCCAGAGGTTGACATTTTTCCTAGAATAGGGATTCTCAAGTATTTTTGGTCTCAGGAACTTCTTACAGTTTTAAAAACTATTGAGGATCCCCCAAACCTTTTACCTATGTGTAGTACATCTAGTGATATTTACCTTACTAAAAATTAAAACTGAGAAATTTAAAAAGTTATTTATTAAATCATTTAAAATAACAATAGTATACCTGTTATACTTAAGAGCCTAATATATGTTAAGTGAAAAAATAATATACTTTTCTAAATTGAAAAATAGTGAAAATAATTACTTTATATTTTTACAAATCTCCTAATGTCTGGCTTAATGGAAGAAAGTTAGATTCTCATACCTGGTATATTCAATCTTTGAAATATGTTGTTCGGGTTAAGAAAATCTGGCTTCACACAAATACGTAGGTGAAAATGGAGGAGTATTTTAATAGTGTTTTCAGATAATTGCAGATATTCTTCTTTGATGCTACACCAAGTTTTGACAAATGACAGTTTCTTAAAGATTTGTTGCAATGTGGAATTTGAAATCATAACAATGAACTTTTGGGACATGGCTACATTAAAATCCATTTATCCGTTATGCACTTTGAATAGATCTTTTCTCTAGCATCATGTAAGTATTGGTCTCTTGGAAACTATGGGTTCACTGAATTATGCTGACCTTTTGAATATTGACACATTTCACTATATAATATCAAAGCATCACATTTATTAATATTACTATTGATCTTATCATAAAAGTCTTTGAGTATTGGAAAGCTGTAACTTATAGTCGTAAATACAAGTTTTTTCCAAAATTCTAATTTTCTTTTGAAAGTTCAAATTTTATCACTGATAAAGAATAATATCAGTACTTTTCTTCACTTCATTTATTTTCTGGAAAAATTTCTGTCAAATACGCAAACCTTAATAACCATAACTTTGTCTATAAGTTGTTATTTGCAATAAAAATGGTGTTCTATGTAAAAAGTGACTAGTTCAGATTGTAGCTCAAGCAATGCCCAAGTGTTTTTCCTTAAGACACACCGTCTTATTTTGGTATGCTGCAGAAATGCTTTATACATACTCCCCAGTTCCTCACATAACATTGTAAGGGTCAAATTTTTTTTAAAAAATCAGTTTTTATTGCTCTATCACGAAACTTCTTAAAATGAATCTAACTTTTTTTTTCTGCATTAGTGTTAATGAAGAATACAGTTTAGTACCAGTTTTTACTCATGGTAAGAGTTTTACCCATCATTGCTTTTACAAGGCAGTATAGTTACTCCCTGTTGCTTTTTTGTTAGTGCAGATGTTAAAATAGTGATATTTGTGTGCCTCTTGAAAGGTTTTTGTGGTTTCCCCAGGATCTGCAGAGCAGTTTGAGAACTGCTATTTTAGAATATGTCTTGGTGTTGACCATTCTGAGACTATTTTATCAAGTATGTAGCTTCAATATATAAAGTCTTTTATTTCTGGAAACTTACCTCGAATCAGCTCTGTTTCATTATTATGGTTTTTTCTTTTAACATTGATGTATATTTTATCCTGTTTGCCTACCTTCTATATCTGTCACTTTCTCTTGGCCATTTTTGTCTTTCTTTATTGCTTTTTTGGGTAATTTCCTCTTTTCAATCTTTAATTTTCTTAAAGCATTATCTATTATATTCATGCATTTTTCTGTTCCTTTTAGTTTCATTTCTGAAATTTCACCCATTATTCTAATTTTGTTACTTCTCTTTTTAAATTTTCCCTTTCTACAATCACCACATTTCTGTTTTTATAATTCTGATTTATGTTATTCTCTCATAGCTTCTATCATTTAAAAAATTGCTTGTTTTGAAATATTAAGTTGCAGTTTCTAACTCTTTTTTGTGGGCATGTGCTTTGGACATGCTTTTGTTGTAGGAACATTATTCTGTTCTTAATCTCTTTTCCTAATAACTTTGAGTGGGATTTGATCGTAATCCTTTTCTTCTGTATGTTTCACAGTGAAATGCAGCTTCCTATACTTTGAGAAGAGTGTGGTCACCCATCATACCTTTTCTAGTTCTGATGCTCTAGAATTCCCTCTTCTGTGGTTTTTCAACGTGATTAAAGAAATATAGCTTTTCCTTTTCTGCTCCCCTTCTCCAATTTTACGTAAACCTTCTCTTTCCTTTGCCCCTCGAATTTGAATTTTGTTTTCAGGAATTACCCCCTACGGCGTTGTCTTTGCAGAGTTATTCTGATTTACAATTTTCAAGAGTTCCTCTTGCCCAGACTGCTGTGGCACTATCAAGTGCCATCATGGTTTTTCTTGTACTCACCTCTGCATGAGATCTTGCAAAACCTCCTCCTAGCTTTGGTTTCCATTGCCGTGAAGACGCGCTGCTGCTTGAGGCTTGTCCTTTTTTAGGGTTATCAGAATGATGACCTTCCCTTTACTTCCTGTCTTCACTGTCTCCTGTAGCAGTTACTGACGGTACTAGGTTATCATGCTTTTCCAGCTTTGGGGAGCTGGGGATACTTAACCCCATAGTTTTATTGTAGATGTTGTTCTGATGCTTTAGTTTTGCTTTTCTAATGGCTTTGTCTAAGACATGCCCTTCTCGGTGGCAGGAATCAGGAACAGGAGATGCCAACGCAAACTGTGTAATTGTATTTAACTTATGCTTGCTCTTATCCCATTGTATGTCATGTGGTATGGCTGACCAAAACATCAGTGAGGCAGGGGAGGTTACTTTCTCCTCCATGGGGTGAGGAGAAGTTCATAGTTGTGAGTTATAATACAATCCACCATGGTCTTGTTTGAATACGATCAAATTCTTGCTCCTATGCGCCCCCTGAGACGGAGTCAGCATACTATAATAACCACATACACAGGACGAAGAAGGAAAGGGAAAAGCAGCTTTAATAAATTCAAAAGGAGGGTAAGGTGCAGAAAGTCCTAAAAACTGGGCTTTTTGAGAGAAATCATTTTAACTTTTTCAATCAATGTTCGGTTGTAGGAATGGGCCATTGTGACACAGATTAATATGGAAATGCTTCCCGTTGCAAAGATTTAGAAATCCAAAATATACTTCATAAATACATGATTTAGTGAGCAAAAAAGATAACTCTTTCTTGTAGAAAACCATGGGAAGTTAAAGTCTAGGGTGATGGGACTGGTAGATGGTAAGGTGGTAGTCTTGAGTAGTTACAGGGACCAGAGATAAGCCTTTTGTGGCAAAAGAATTGATAGTTTAACATTCACAAAAGGGCATAAAACAAGACCTCAGACCCATCAAGAGAGACAGAATTCAGAGCCTTAATAAATGTATCTGGGACTTCCCTGGTGGCACAGTGGTTAAGAATCCGCCTGCCAATGCAGGGGACACGGGTTCGAGCCCTGGTCAGGGAAGATCCCACATGCCTCGAAGCAGCTAAGCCCATGTGCCACAACTACTGAGCCTGTGTTCTAGAGCCCACGAGCCACAACTACTGAAGCCCGCGTGCCTAGAGCCCGTGCTCTGCCACAAGAGAAGCCACTGCAATGAGAAGCCTGCACACCACGATAAAAAGTAGCCCCCGCTCGCCGCAACTAGAGAAAAAGCCCATGCACAGCAACGAAGACCCAATGCAGCCAAAAATAAATAAACAAATAAATTAATTTTAAAAAATGTATCTGAAAAAGCTCGCTGAGCCATCTCTGGAAAAGAGGACTACAAAAACTCCCATCCATTGCCCCAGAGAGCATGAAATTTATTCCTGCTGATACTTTGCACGGGGAAAAAAAAAGTGTTCGGTAAAAAAGAAAAATTCTAAGTCAGCACTGAGGAGGGGATTGCATCTGAATTTATAATACATAAGTGGTGAAGAAAACTCTAAACTGAGATGGTAACATAAAGCTGATCCTAGCTTGGTGATATCCCTGGTGCCCAAAACAGTAGCAAACAGAGAACCTCTCTAGAGGGATTTTCCAGAAGTAAGGACATGCAGGATTCTTATTAGGAAAAAAATTTCTTGCAAAAATAAAGCTCCCTCTTTCTTTCTCTTTCTTTTCGTCTTCTTCTTCCCCTTCTCCTTCCCTTTCCCCTTTCTCTTTCTCTCTCCCTCCCTCTCTCCCTCCCTCCTTCTCTCTCTCTCTCATACACACACACACACACCACACCACACAGTATAAATACTCCAAAACCATACAATGATCTAACTCAACTTCAATGTCAGTATATAGACATAATAAGGAGGATAATTCCCTAAGAACTTGAGATTATGAACAAAATGAAAGACATGATTAAAAAAAAACTACATGTATCCCTTACTTAACAGTAGCAGTCTGAAAATTCTGAAAAGCAGATATTCTGCAGGAAAATGATAACTAGAAATGAATTTTTCCATTATTCAAATGCGAAAAATTATCGTGTGTTATAAGTCACTCCCAAACTCCCAGTAAATTTCCTAAAATGTAGCTAAGGCACTGTAAAATCTTTACATATAAGTAAAAAACTATCATGTTAGCATGTAAATGTTTAAAACATTGCTTCAGGATTACAAAACAATTAATGTGATTGTTAATAGTTGCTCCGTATGCAGTAACATAAATGGTTTGCATGCTGTACCTTAAACACTGTTTTCATATAATACAGTAAAAACAGAGAGCAATAAATAAATCTGTTAGAAAAATGCAGACACAATTTACAATGAACACCAAGACATTTTTCAGTAATTAATTGTAGTTACTCAACAAGAGGATTAAAAACTTGGACTTGACCGACAGAGGGAGAAGGGGAAGACCACTGAAGTCATCATTTTTGCAACCAGTTGCAAAAGTTGATAGTGCCAAGTGGGTGATAAAGAATTCATGTCAGGCAAAATATCAGGTTAAAGGGAATAGTTATAAGCTCTCCACCATTTTTATGCTGCTCTAGAGACTCCTGAACAGGAAGACTTTGAAAAATCTTCACTAAAGGTGATGGAATCAATGCTTTAGGATAAAATCTCTTATAAACTAGAACTCTTCTTACATGCCCATTTTTTAATGTTGGGAAACATTAGACTTCTCCTAGTGCCAGCAATATTCAAGACATATGTTTCTTTCATTGACACTCGGCCTGATTTTTCAAAACATCTAACTTTGATTTTTAATTTTTTTTTTTTAAATAAATTTATTTATTTATTTATGGCTGTGTTGGGTCTTCGTTTCTATGTGAGGGCTTTCTCCAGTTGCAGCGAGTGGGGGCCACTCTTCATCGCGGTGCGCGGGCCTCTCACTATCGCGGCCTCTCTTGTTGCGGAGTACAGGCTCCAGACGCGCAGGCTCAGTAATTGTGGCTCACGGGCCTAGTTGCTCCGCGGCATGTGGGATCTTCCCAGACCAGGGCTCGAACCCGTGTCCCCTGCATTAGCAGGCAGATTCTTAACCACTGCGCCACCAGGGAAGCCCGATTTTTAACATTTTACCAATTATAGTTGGACCATAGCTTAAGACTTTTCTCCAAATATCATTTTGTTAAAAAATGTTGCAACGAGTTTTATAAAATGTAAATAAAAATTTCCTTATTTAGACATTAGCGAAAAAAACATTGCATTGAGACATATGTATAGTCTACGAATTTTTGAATATAAAAATGATAATTCATACTACCAGAAAATATTGGCCAGCGAGGTTTCTGTGGAGGTGGGTCTGTATGTTTAAAATGATGAAATTAAATTATATTCCTTTAAGGAATGTAGCTCAGAAGGAAAAAATACAGTAACCAAATCAAAGCAAAACAAAACAAAAAAGACTATGAGAGAAAGATCAAATTAGAACTTCTAGAAATAAAATATAGAGGCATTGAAGTAAAACTTTAATTGATGAGTTAAAGTAAACGTAGAACTAGAAGAGAGAGGTCGTGAACTAAAAGCTACATCTTATAAAATGATCAAAATGCATGAGGCCAAAGAGTTAATTAGTTGAAAAGAATTCAAAGAAAGGAATTAGAAGTTTCAAGGTAAGAATTCTGGAAAGGGAGAATTGTGAGATTAAGAAGACAATAATCAAAGATATATTGGCTGACGATTTTCCAGTGATGTGTACCGCCAGTTCCAAAATGCCCAATAAACCCCAATTGTGATTAACATTAAATCCATACATAGACATACTATTGACCCGCTGCAAAACATCAGAGGAAAACAGAAAAACCTTGAGATCTTTCAAAAATACAAACAATTAACCTACAAAGGAATAACCATGAGACTAACAGCAAACTTTAAACAACAGAGATCAGATAATAATAATGTAGTATCTTCAAAGAGTGGAGGGAAAATAGCTACCAAATTAGAGTTCTTTACCAGCTAAACAAAAATTCAAGAGTGAAGGTGAAATGGAGTTTTTATCTAAGACTAAAGAAATAACTACTCAGTGAATAAGGAACCTAAGGACCGAAAGAAAAGGGTAATAAGAAAAATTTGGTAAACATTCAGGTAATTTTAAGTAGTAATTTTTTGTAAAAACTAATAATAGTTTTAATGATTAATTTGGAAGTGTAACAAAAGGATGGAAGTTATGTGAATGAAGATGGAAATGTAGTCAACTGAGCTAAAGAATTATTTCTAAAATCCTTGTTTTATTTTAGGTGAGGAAATGTATATTGATTAATTTTAGACTTTGTTAGTGTGTACTCTAAAAACTAAAGATCATTTATTAAACAATAGAAGTAACAATATAACTTTTATACAAGCAGAAGAAAAAAGAGAATATGGCAACTAATAGAAAAAAATATAGAAAAATTTTGTTAAATAGAAGGCAGCAAATAAAAGTGATAGCAACACATCTGAATATATTAGCAATTAGAATCAATATAAATGTTCTAATTTACCAGTTAATATGCAAAGATTTTCAGATTGGATTAAAATAAAAGTAAACAAAACAATATCAAGTTTTATACTATTTTCAAGACATGCCTAAAATATCAAAACAAGTAAAGTTTTAAAGAAAAGGGATAAAGAATAAATGTCAGGTTAATATTAAATTGAATAAGGTTGATATAACTTCATCAAGTTATATAAGATGAAACAGACTTTAAGGCAAACTTCATTATTTGAGATAAAGAGAGTCACAATCACAGAAGGAACAACTTATTACTATAACAAGAAGATACAATTCTGAACCTGTGTGTATCTAAACACATAAGAAAATAAAAATAAAAATCTGATAGAGTTACAAGGTGAAATAAACAAATCCACAGTCATAGTGGGGAAATTGTAATAGACATCTCAAAATTAACAGATAAACTTGGCAAAAAAATAGTAAGAAAATGGTGAAGAGCCAATGACACCGTTAACTAACCTATTTAATGGATGTATGTTTGAAACTTTATGCATAATAATTAGAGAGCATATCCTAGGCAACAAACTAAATCTCAACCAAGATTGAAAACTTGAATTTAAGCTGATCACATTCTCTGATCATAACAAAATAACATTAGAAATCAATTAAAAAATAATAGCCACACCCAAGTCATTCTATGGAAAAATGAGAAAACACCTTTTGGGACCAAAGACAAAAATTAGAATTAAGATGATATTTCAATCCAAACAAAAATGAAAAAAACTATGATAAAAATGAATGGAATGTAACTTAAGTGATAAGGAAGATTTCATAAATGTGAAAATTAGAAAGGCTGAGAAATTAGTGACTTATGTGTCCAACTCAAGAAGTTAGAAAAAGAATAATACAACCGAACACAAATAAATTAAAAGAAAACAATATGTTAAAATAAATAAAAAAACTGACTGTACTGCTGAACTGAATGAACAAGCAGAACTGAATTTTCAGAACTCTAATGAAAAACTGATGAACTCATAAAAGTGCTAACAAAAGATCAAGATAAAAAAAAAATTAATTACATGGGACTGAGTGAACTGATGAGGATGAGTATAATTTTTGTGACTTTCTGTCTGAATTAAAAAAAAAAAATCCAACAAGGACTCAGAGGCAAAGAATATACAAATCAATTTTCACTGCAAAGTAAAGGAGTTGTTACAGTGGAGGATTACTGGACTGAATGTCAATATTATGACATAGTATGAGTGTGTTTCATGTTTGGTAATTGCAATCATTGTTGCTTTAAAAAAAAAAAAAAAAAAAAAGGATACCCCAGGGCCCTCTCACCTTATGATATAGCCCACATTCTGCCTATGGAGTGTGTATCTCCCTGAATAAATCTGCTTTCACTGTTAAAAAAAAAATAAATTGGTTATATTAAATACAGTGGCATAAACAAAGAACTGGTTCTTTGAAAAGATTAATAAAATAGACCAATCTCATAATTTTAACATTTTCTATTTGTTTCTCCAACTAGTTAACAGCTATCTATTTATAATTTAACAATTAGTCAACTTTAAAAAAATAAATGAAATTCCCTGTTCAAATAAATGGGGTGGTTTCAGTTTACTATTAGAACATAGATTTGTACTACAAATTTAGTAAAAACAGCTAGACATGAATCTGGTATGTACATAATGATTACAGTTTTTACTAGTTATACAGAGAGTAGTAGATAATATAACAAAATTTAATGGTGTTGGGATAACTAGAGTGCAATTAAATGTTTAATAATTACAAAAATTATCATGTGATATATCAAATTAATAATGAGATTTATTTTTTTTACATAAAGGATCTCTGAACGAACTAATCTGAACATCTAAAGAGAATCATATTTTTATAAGGCTTGTATGACTCCTGTCAATCTGTTACTAAGCAAGGGCTCACTGCCCAACACGCACAGAAGCCAGTACTATGCCACTGGCTTTTGAAAAAAGAGTGAGATTTATTGCCAGGTCAACTGGCAAGGAGACAGGAGTCAAGGCTCTCAAATTTGTCTCCCTGATCCAGGGTTCAGGAAGAAATTAAAGGGGTCCGGGGAATTTCAAACTTGGAAACTGATTGTCTACACTCAAATCAGTCCATATAAGCTACATGTGCTGCTGGAAACCAGAGTTTCCTTACTGAAGGACTTCTCTCTTTGTAAAGGGCTCCTGTGGTAGCACCTCTATTCTTAGAGTTCTCCATAGACTAAAGATTCTTGGTTCCGGAGTCATCCTGGAGACGTGGGTTCCAGTCTTGCACACGCGCAGTGCTGTCTCTGTAAAAGAACTCGAAGTTTGAGTAATCGGCAGCTTATTTAGGCAAAACTAGTTTAAGCTGCTCAATGTTTTATATGCTGTTTCAAATCTTCAGAAGATTGTCTTGTGATATTCAGATAATTTTTTTGATGGGAGCTACTGTGTCTATGTGTACTGCTTAACAGATTCACAAATTGTATAGATCTATTAGATTAAGAAGACGACCAAGAGGGGAAAAGCAAAATGATAAGACTACTATCAATGGCAGAACGTTAAGGTAAAATAATAATCACTATGCCCTGTAAGTACTAAAACAAAGGGAACTTTGAGGAGGTGGAAAGGCTATTTGAAAGTCAGTACTGTGGTGAGAAGAAACGCCCTCTTTTCTCTATAGTTAGAATTATAAGTCTAGAATTAGACAGGTTCTATCATGTACAACATGCATGGCCTTCAGAAAGTTACTTGACTCCATGGACCTGACTTATTTTTTAATCTATAGAATAGATCTTTGAATAACAACAAAATATATTAAAATGTGAAAATTAAATAAGAAAGGCTAGGTAAAGCACCAAACACTCAGCAGAAGGTGTTAAATAAATACCAGGGCGCTTTACCCTTTCTTTGTGTTCCTGTAACAATTTCTACATATTTAGTGATGGTCATTTAATTCACTGACACATGGACATTTGCGGTATTAAGTCTAACTATACAAGTTGTGGATGCTGGTAGTGTAAATGACAAAAGTTATTCAGTAGTATTTATATTAATACAATCATATGAAATAAATGGCTATCTGATAGAATTTTTAAAAAAATTTTTACTCTTGATTAATTGCTACTTATGGTTATATGAATGCTACATTTATAGCTGCTCCAGCAGAAACTTCTTTCTTTTCAATAGGTAATTTTAGGTTTTAAGAACACAGTGTAATCAGTAACATTTTCATCACTGTGATTTTCATGTTTTCACTGGGAACCATTGAAAGAAATCAGAGATATTTGTTTTAATGAGAAACTCAGAATACCCTAAGATAAGCCACTTTCTCTGAGAATGAACTCATTGCCTTTATTTTCTATCCAAGTTGTTAGTCTTACATCATCCTTCTCAATCTCAGATTTCTGAATAGCTCTTTAGTGGTGCCAAGTTTCTTCATAACTATGCTTAACCATCATTTTTGTGAGTATTATTTCATTTCCCTATCCTCTAAGGGCAGTATTGAGTTTTGAATTCATTTAACTAAATTACGGGCTAAGACTTTGCAGTGCTTTTGACTATTGAAAGATTCTAGCATAAAAAAAGGAATTATATACCCAGCTTGAAAAGAACCAGTGTTTATTAACTAGTTTGTATTTGCAGTGAAATGCTGCATATGAAAATGCAGCAGGAGCCACAAAGGGCTAAGATCAGAAAGTTTAAAATGTTTTGTCACAACTTAATTTAGGCTTTATAGCTTTAGATGATTGGCTGATGATCTTGTTGGTGAATATTCCCACTTAAAAAAAAGATAGGTGTTTAAGCAGCACTGTTGACTCTACAAACCACATTTTTGCTTTGCTTTTGGCTGTCTGGGAGGCCCCACCATTTGGGCTGCTAGGAGGATACTTCGAGGCTCAAAGGAGGAAGCAGGAGAGATGTATGACAGTATGGAGTGGCAAGGTGGGCTGGCGGGACGAAGGGTACATGTCACAATTAAAGACCTTCATTGTTTATTTTTTTGTTTGAACACTAGTCACACTAAATATCTTTGCAGGGCATATCTGGCCCAACACTCAGGTATGCGATCCTTGTTAAAAGAACTGTGTTATTAGGTGTCCTAAAGCCCTGCTCTGGGAGGCCTCTTTAAAAGAGCAGACTATGAGAAAAGGACAGAACCTCCTTATGGCACAGGGAGAGAGAAGAGCACAGAGGTCAACTGTCAGAGAAAATCAGCAGCAGCACGGACCACAGATCAGCTAGGTCAACGCAGCAGAAGGGTGGCAAAAACAGTTGGCACTGGAGCTATAGGGATACCTCCCACAGCTCTAATTATATATAAGAATCACCTCCTCCTATCCCCCAGCCCCCAACAGAAGAATTAAATCAGTCTCATCAGAATCTTAGACTTTCTTCTAATCAAACACAAGGGTTCTTAAAACGTTAAGAGGGCTTCCCTGGTGGCGCAGTGGTTGAGAGTCCGCCTGCCAATGCAGGGGACACGGGTTCGAGACCTGGTCTGGGAAGATCCCACATGCCGCGGAGCAACTAGGCCCGTGAGCCACAACTACTGAGCCTGCGCGTCTGGAGCCTGTACTCCGCAACAAGAGAGGCCGCGATAGTGAGAGACCCGCGCACCGTGATGAAGAGTGGCCCCTGCTTGCCACAACTAGAGAAAGCCCTCGCACAGAAACGAAGACCCAACACAGCCAAAAATAAATAAATAAATTAATTAATTAATTTTAAAACAAAAACAACAAAAAAATTAAGAATTCAGAGATTGTAAATATGACAAAATTAAACTTATCACTGGATGAGGCTCTGATTTGTAAGCAATTTTTGTTTAAAATAAATAAATGCCATAATATTAATAAATTCATATTCCCACCATCAAGTTAATGGGTATTTATTAAAGATGTTAAATTTATTATAAGGCTAGTTGCTACTCTACTAGAAATGGGGGAAAAAACTCCAGCAAATTCTGTTTGTTTTAAGTGACATGATAAAGGGACGTAAGTACATAAACAGTCATTTTGGTATATGCATTTATTGCAATTTTTACTGAAAATTATTATTAGGAGTCCTGTTAGAAATGGACTCAACATACAGTTGATAAAAGAGAGAAAAGTAGTTAAAATCAATAATCAACAGATAAATATACATACGGAGACAATATACCAATCACTGTCAGGAAATATTTGTTGAAATCAGGGTTAATCATCTGTTGTATGTATGTCTGGTGATAATGCATATATTTAAAATATCTGAATAAAATTTTACAAAAAAGGACCATACGTATTTATTAAAAATAAAAATTCTGAATCTTAATTTTATATCCCCAATGTTAATTATCGTTTTATTAACTTGTACTGTGTGACAAGCTGTCAAAGCTACAGGGTCATAACCCATTTAAATTAGATTGAGTAAAGTAGATCTTTGAAGTATCCCTCTATTCAATTATTGTCGTACTTTGGTATCTGCAGGAGACTGGTTCCAGGACCCCGGAGGATAACAAAATTTGTGGATACTCAAGTCCCTTATATAAAATGGCATAGAATTCACATATAACCTACACACATCCTCCCATATGCTTTAAATCATCTCTAGATTCCATATAATACCTAATACAATGTAAATACTATGTAAATAGTTGTAAATACAATGTAAATGATATGCAAATAGTTGCCAGAGCACAGCAAATTTAAGTTTTGCCTTCCGGAACTTTCTGAAAAATTTTTTGAATATTTTTGACCCTAGCTTGTTAGAATTTCCAGATGCAGAACCCACAGATACAGAGCACTGACTGTATTTTAATGTGTTATGCAAAGGGGTTTGATGTGGCTAAGGGGGAATCAATTAACCTATTGAACTTTTTCAACTTGTGGTAGGAAGGGGTTGTTGGAGATTTGGGAAGGTAGAGTAAGAGACAGAGCATTTAGAAATGAAAGAGATAGACTGAAAGAAAAGAAAAATAAACAAAGGGCATTCCAGAGAATAAAGGCAACACAGAAATACCTTGGTGATGAAAAATTGGCAAATGTAATTTTAAACATTTTAATTTTTTATAGGGGATGGGAAAGAGTGAAGAAAGTAAATAGTTTTTGACATTTAATTTTTCTCGAAGTGACATTTCTATTTTAGAATATTTGTAAGATTTTGAATAAATTCCATTTTAAATACTTAACCTTTTAGGATAAATGTAGATGATTATTATTTTGTGAAATATTTTTATGATGCAGTCTAGCTTTAATATACAGATTAGATTTAATTTTTTTCTCTTTTAGCAGCACAATCATCTCAGCATACCAACCACTGGGAATATTACTTCCCTCTCCAGTTTTCATTTGCAAATTTCAATATAGCATGGTATGGTTACCAGCTGGTGTTTCTTCTATAACATTATACTCAGGCTTTTCAGCTTTGAAATAATAATATTTCAAAGCAAGTGGAAATCCTTTCTGAGCATATGATTTTGTGTAACACATTTATAAAACATAAAATGTAGTTTAAGTTTATGCTTATTATACATATTGGAAATATGCTGATGGCATATTAATATGAATTTAGAAACCCTATTGGTTTTTAATAGTTTATTATGCAACTTATCAAGTTTTAAGATTAGCCTTTTTTTTTTTTTGCTTAATATTACATTATCATTTTAGTTGTCTTAAAAGCCCTGAAAGCCCTATGATCTTTTTTTGATAAATGGATTAAAAATTTGTCAGGTTTCACAAGGGTTCTTTAAGCATCTCTGCTGAATAAATATTCTGTAAATATGTAGGTTTTCTGAAGGTATAAGCATGTGAATTTGCCCTTCCTTTCTTTTGCACACTCTAGTCTCCCTTTCTCCCTCTCTGACATCTACATATACAGTTGACCCTTGAACAACAAAGGTGTGAACTGTGGGGGACCTCTTACATGTGGATTTTTTTCAATAAATACATACAGTACTACATGATCCATGGAACAGAAGATAGGGAAGGCTGACTATGGGACTTGAGCATCTGCCATGGATAGATGCCCCACAGATTCTGAGGGATGGTGTATTTCTTTCTTAATTCTCCGTGTGGTTTTGACTTTAGGTTCTACTATAATCTTAGTAATAAACTTTCACTTTTAAGATTAAAGTTGTGGATGTGTTTCAATTATAAATATTTTATTGATCTAACAGAAAGCATATACATATTAAGGGGTTAATTTGTATTTACAGTTGTCCCTTGGCATCCATGGGAAATTGGTTCCAGGAACCCTATCAGAGACCAAAACCTGCAGATGCTTAAGTCCCTTATATAAAATATTACAGTTGGCCCTCCGTCATATGCAGGTTCGGCACCTGCAGAATCAACCAACAAAAAATTAATTTGTGGTTGGTTGAATTGGTGATACGGAGCCTGCAGACACAAGGGCCGACTGTAATTCATTCTTAAGGCACCTGGGGTCCAGTGGCAAGCACAGTGCTGGGCCCATGGTTGGTGTCAATTAATGTTTGCTAAATTGTGCTCAATTCACATCATTTGCTTTACAGGCTTACTTAACATTACTGCTCTACATATGCAATAAATTTCATCACTAATTGAAATGGTCTTGAACATCAAGAAATGGTTTTATATAAATTTGGTCAGTTGCATTTTTTGGTGCATGACTGACATATTGATGTCTTCAACAATTCTTTACTATTTGGTAGGTACTCAAAAACACAATTCTTATACTTTAATAGCTAAGTTTAGAAGATATATACTTACACAATTGAATATATGTAGCAGTCAGACTCCAAAGATAGTTTCTCATCTAGCATAGTTTCCTAGTGAACTTTTCCTCCCAGTATTCATGCCCTTGTATAGTTTCCTCCCTTTCATTTATGACTGGCCTTAACTCACTTGTAACCAATAGAATACAGCAGAAGTGATGCTGTATAACCTACAAGATCTAGGTCAGAAGTAGACTTGCAGCTCTGCCTTAGTTTTTCTAGCCTTCAATAACCGTCTTACTCAACTGCATACAGGAGCACATGCAAGGATTGTCCAGCTGAGCCACTAAGCTTTGAGGTTGATTGTTATGCAGCAACAGATAATATAACAATATAATACAGTGTGATGAGTACAGAATGGAAGTTCCCATCTGAGGTGGGAGAGGGTGGTGATGGTGGAGAGAGAGTAAAAGGAAGGACAGCACAGAGAGTATGGACAGTTTGAAAACCCAAGTAGTAAAGCAGTAAATGATGCTTCTTTCATGAAATCCTTTCGAGCTGCAAAGTTGTTTTCTAATCACCACTTCTCTCAAAGACAGGAGTCTGCTCATAAATCTTTTTGGGGAACCCAAAACTAGAAGTTCACTTATTCATTCCTTTACTTATTTGAGAAAGTTTTGCTAAACTGCTACTAGGTCCAACGCTCTGTGAGGAAGCTGAGCCAGGAGTGTCGTTTACTGTTCAATGAGAACAGTGTTAAAAGAAAGGAGAAAAATGAGATGGCAGCTGAAACGGAGGCAAAGTGGAGGAAAATGGAACAGATGTGTAAGACAGGAGAAAGGTGCTTATATAAATGGAGTTGTTAGTTAAAGGAATAAGTTTGGAAAATAAAGATCGGAGGCATAGATGGAAAGAACAGCTGCACTTCCTCCTCTGAGGTAGGTGGAAAACAAGATGCAAGGATAGGGGAAAGATAACTACATTTTTAGTGGAGGAACAATTTATATCAAATAGCATCCATTGTCCCAACCGAGCCGAAGGTGAACTAATTTGCTGAAAATAGGGCAGGCAGAGGACGGGGAGGGCTGAGGAGGGAGGAAAGTGTTAACTGCTCTAGTTTATGTGTTGAGAAATGGGATAAGGAGCCAACTGGTGATGAGTAAAATGATGTTGTGCTGCAAGGAAGGCCCAGCTGAGGCTGGAAATCATAAATCTGTACTGCGGCCAATCACCATGGTAACATAGACTTCTCCTACAAGGTAGTTAGTTTCTGGATCAGAAAGAATGGAAATGGTTGCCTGAGTCTAGGTTAGAAGGAGATATTTGGGATACATTTTCAATACTTACTTTAGCAAGTATTAATATTGAGTCTGAAAAATTCAATATGAAAAAAATTAACTCATGTGCATAATGAAATAATATACACAAGTCTTGGGTTTGAGCTCTGACTCTTTAAATTCCTGGAAGACTTTGGGAAAATCATCAAGCCACTTAAACATTTTTCCTCACATACAAAATGGGAATATTTACCCAATTTCTCATGAGGCTAAAAGGAGAAAATTTAAGTAAAGTGGTTTATATATTTAAAGGTATGATTTTACTATAAGGTATCTTTTTCTTTGTCAGTAGGTAAAGTTTCATGTCATGGATGGCTTCAGTTTCTTCTCTGTTGCCCTTTGTTAATGTGTCTCTTTTTATTTTCACATGTAGAAAACTTTTTTCCACCAGTTGTGTTATTCCTTATAGCTACATTTGTCTCTTTCTTTTTATTAGGCTGTTTGGTTTCTTTGTCCTAGCAGACCACCTAGTATGTTTCATGCCTTTTTTGTAGCTTGAATTCCAGTTTGCTATACTTTCTTTTTGTTTTCTTTTCTGTGGAAGCCTTAGTTCTATTTGGTTGATATCCTTTCTTTTAATTGCCTACTGAAATTAGCATAATATGGATACTTTTAGTTCTTAACCTGACTGATCCAAAGATAAAAGATGCCTGGCAATGTTATTAACTGTTTAATTTCTTGGATCATATTCTTATAGTAAGCATTTTACCACATCCCTTTATTCACACAATTGCTTATTATTTGTACAGTTTTCCTAACTTATTCATTTATATATGACATCTATTGGTGCCATTGGTTTTAAAACATAGTCTTTAAGCAAGAAATGACTGTGTTTGTTCAACTTCTTTTTATAAGTTGTCAGTAAAATCCTCAGATGAATGAGTTTGCTTTCTTATTTAAATATCCCTTTAGTATTTGCTCTTTTCTATTTTTCATGTTTGTATGAACAACAAGTCAACATTTCTAATTTTCAAATGAAAATAGCAGACAGATTGAGTAGGTGATAGTCGGCGATCTGTACATGGAAAGAGGATATGGCTTCATTTAATTGTGCAGTGTTATTCAGGCCACCAGGCATAGCTTACAATTGGCTTAGCTGCTAACTTTCAAGAACCAGGAGATTTCAAGTGAAAATTCAAATTTCTACTTCCCTTGAAAGAAATGGACAGTCTAGCAGCTCTGGGCAGTAAGCCCCATGAGAGGTACCTGATGGTGCTAAACAGCTGTGACTCACTTGTCTTTTTTTTTTTTTAGGTATAATAATTTTATGTTCATTTATTTATTTATTATTGGGTTTTGTTGTTTTTGTTTGTTTTTATGCCTCATTTGTTTTAGACACACTTCCTCTAGTTCCAGGCCACACTTGGCCCACATCCCTCAGCTTATTTACATGCCTGGTCCTTGTAAACATTTAAGGGTGTAATTTCTGCTTGAGAATTTTAGAGTCCAAACTTTTTATTGTGAGAAAAGCATTTTAGTATTAAACAGTCTCACAAACTCCCATGTGATAATAGTTGTACTTTTAATTATTCAGTTCACAGAAAATTCGAGGACACATAGATATCAGGACTACTTGTAACATTTTAGTGCTTCCATGGTCCTCATTCATAGAACAAATATTAATTGGGCACCTACCATGTGTCAGGCACTATTCTAAGGACTGAGGAAACATATGTAACAAAACTGACAAAATCCCTGCCCCTAAGAGCTTACCCTCCATTGGTAGAATACAGATCATTAGCCAGATAAGTGAATAAAACATATTATGACAACTTACAATAAGTGAAGTGCCAAAAAGAATAATAAAGCAAGAAATGGGAGTAATGAGTGCTGGGGTGGGGTGGGGGGAAGGGAGAGTGTGCACTTTTAGACAGTGAAGCCAGAGAAGTCTTCATTGAGAAGGAGACCCTTGAATGAGGGCCAGGAGAATATTACATACAAAGGCCCTAAGGTGGGAAGAAGCTTGATGCATTCAAGAAACATACAGGAGATCAAATGGTCTAGGGAAGGGTTAAAAACAAATTTTCAGGATTCCAGTGGGAAATCAATTAAGTAAGGAGATGGGTTAATCTTCAGTCCTTGGAAATCATTAGGTCAAAAACATTTTAGTTTAGGAGAGGATGTAAAATGCCAAAAAATTTAAAAACAACCCACCAAAAAAGTATTATAGGATATAGAAGAGGCAGAAGTCATCTCTTTAATTACTAGACGTGAGCAGGAAGTAAGATTGATATTTTGGAACCATTATTTGCATGTAAATTGCTTTTCTTCATCAAAACAGAGAGTCTTAATTTGTCATGATATAGAGAGATAAGGTTACAACTTCCTCTAAAGCAAGTAGAGCAAAGTGACTAGCATAATTATAATATTAATTTTCGGACTTTCAGACAATAAAGAAGCATTTTAATTATTTTCCCATCTTTATTTCTGTTCTCTAATGGAGTTTTTTTTTCCCCTTCCTGATTTTTCCCCTAAAGCTCTCACATATAAAGGGAAATAACTGGAGAGCACTTCGTTAGAAAAACAGAAACAGACACTATGGAAACATGTTAGTTAAGGGCACATTAACTAAAAAAGAAGTAAAATTATTTTTATATTCTTATTTCATTTGACCACGGTCTTTTCATTTTCAGAGGTGTGTTCACATACCCCACTCATATCTATTATTAGTTGAGTTATAGCAAAGATCTCAGTCACCCAAAGCAAGTTGTTAGAAGTGTGGATTTGTACAAAATCAGAGCAGAATGTCAGGTTTCCTATGGGAAAGATAATTCAGCTATTTTGCTCTCATTTTTTATAATGATAAAATTCTCATTAGAAAATTCCATAGACCACTGCATCTGTCTGTCAAATGCAAAGCTAACCATTGGATTAAAATATTTTTTTGTCTCCATAGAAAGCATTGTTCAGAACATCAAATGATGGATAATGGTGTAATATGAAAATAGTGAGGATAAAAGAAACAAATGGAATTAGCATACCTTGCAGGAAAAAGTATTTTTTTAAAGAAGGGTTTTTCATGAAATCAGAGCACTATGGCAATCACATTTCTTGGCTCTTAGATTGTTTATACTCCAGGACTGCTTTGAACTCCACAGGTATATTAGCTGGAACTTGGTGCGATTACAATCCTTTCAAGATCTAACGTGGATTGTTGCTTACAGTGAAAGAAGATCATAGAAAAACTTGTCCCCAAAGCTACAAATCAAATGCACTCCTGATTAGTTGGGTTTAGTTTTTGATTGTTTGAAACTTCTCTTTTTTATTCTAGAAAAAGGTAATCTTCCTTTAGAATTTGGCTATTTGGTGCTGAATATTACAGACAGAAATAGAATTAACTAAAACACAGTAAGAACCATACATACTTAACTGTTCAAAGTGCGACTTCACAATGGTAAAATTTGTTTTTAGAAGTAAGGAAAATGACTATGTGATAAGATAAATGTTATTTTGTTATAAAAAGGAACGTAAATGTATAATCTATTATTGATGAGCATTTAGAACATTGATTTTAATAAAGTTACATGGGAAACCTTTGATCTCCTTTTAGAAGAGTTATTTTTTTCACTCAACACTCTATACACCTTAGATCTTTGATCTGCTTGCTGTTACAACTCTGGCCTCCAAGGAGTGACATTCAAAACCTCCCTGTAATTTAACGACATAGTTCTGTATTACGGGGATCTTAACAAAGGACTCTCTTGGAAGGAACATGAACCACCTGATCTAGTCTCAGCATTTGGTTCTTTTGGAAACCATACTTGATTCTATACTAAACTACAAAGATCATTGTTCCTTAAAATACAAATAAAAATATCGAGGCTTAATTTTAGAACAACTTTAGAATTAACTTCACGTTAATCGCATTTGGTTTCTGTTAGATTTGCTTTAAGAAGTGATTGTTGCTTTTTGTGGGAAAGATACGAGGGCTACCCATGTTCATTGATTCAAAACTTGAGGGCTTTTGGTAAAACAGAAGTGTCTTTCTCTCTTCTTCCTACCCTCCCACCTTCTAACCTCTCTTCTTTTCCTTCTTCCTACATGTATTTATTTAGCATCTACTAAGAGACAGCCACTGTGCTAAACCTCGGTTTATAACTGTAAAAAAAAGAGATCATTTGTCTATTCTCACATAGCTTTAAGTCTGTGGGAAAAAATACAATTAAAAATGGAAAAATAAAGTGTTTTGATAAAGGAAATACTGGTATACATGGGAGGATATAGCAAGGATATTGTAGTAGTTATCTGTTGCTCTGTAACAAATTACCTCAAAACTTAGTGTCTTAAGACAACAATAAGCATTCATTCATGTGTCAGAAAGAAGGGAGCAGCTTGGCTGTGTGGTTCTGGCTCAGAGTCTCTCATAAAATTGCAGTCAAAATGTTGGATGGGGCTGGAGTCTTCTGAAACCTTAAGTGGGTCTGGAGGATCCGCATCCAAGATGGTTGACTCACATGGCTGGCAAATTGGTGGTGGCTTTTGGCAAGAGCATTGGCCTCTCCATAGGGCTGCTTGACTTTCCTTACAATCTGGTGGTTGGTTTCCCTCTGAGTGAGTGATTTAAGGAGAGAGAAAAGAGGAGGCACCAATGCCTTTTATGACTTACCTCTGAGAGTCACACACGATCAATTCCTAAAATATCTTACTGGTTACATAGATCAGCCTTATTTAATGTGGGTGGGTAGGTGAGTGGGTCAGCCTTATTCAAATGCGTAGATACCCAGGAGGAGAGGATCATTGGTGACCATCTGGGAAGCTGGCTACCACAGATACTCAGACTAATTTGGGTGGAGATAGAGTGGTTTAAAAATTTAGTGTTGAAAATGAGATTCAGATCATAGAAGATGAAAAATATTAGGAAAAATGGTTGATTTTGTGATTTTAGTTATTTTAATAACCCTATTTGGATGGATTATATGGACACCGCTACGTATTCTGGAATGCAGTAATTGAAATGATCAAAAAAATCTTTGCTTAGAAACAGTTGACTGAAGGCTGCATGGAGAAATGTTATGTTTTCTAAATCACTGTGCCTGGCTACTATAAAGTTATCAGTATTCAAGAGATACTGATAACTTTCAGTATCAGTTCAAGAGAACTAATACTAAACTAATACTTGAACTAAAATGTTCAAGAGAACTGGCAATGATTTTTTAAATTGTTGACTTCTAATTATACCAAATCTAAATTGGTTCTATGTTCTTTCTTCCTTCTTCTTTTTTTTAAAAAATGTGTTCCACTCCTTTTCTTTCACACTTTCCCCATCATATTTTCCTTAAATTATTTCCCTTTATTTTGAATGTCATAGGTAGTATCTCCCTGGAGCCAACGTTTGAAAAAAATTAGGTTTTCATTTTAAGAAAAGAATAAGATGAGAATATGTACTATCACCACTGCCATTTAATATTGAACAAGAGTTTTTAGCCAGGGTAATCGAAAAGAAAGAAGATATCAAAGATATAAGGATTCAAGAGGAAGAATGAGACTGTCATTATTAGCAGGTACTATGATTATGAGTATAGAAAGTGAAAAATAAATTGTATAGTTACTGAGTGAGTGTAGCAAGGTTTCCGGACAGAGATCAACATACAAAAATCAATTGTATTTATAAAATGCATCAGAAACATGAAATAGCTAGGAGTAAATCTAATATAAGACTTCCTCTTAGAAAACAATAAAAGAAAATTGGTAGAAAAATATTAAAAAGATCCAAATAATTGGAGAGATTGTTCATGGATTGCAAAAATCAATATTTTAAGGATGGATCTCCTAACTGATACATTAATTCAACATAATACTCATTAAATCCAAGAAATGAAAAAAAATGGAATAGACAAGCCAATTCCAAAAAATATATGGATATACAAAATGCCAAGAATAGCCTAGATAAATCTTAAGGGGGAACAAAATGTGTGGACTTGCTCTAGCTGATATCAAGATTTATTATAAACCTATTGTAATTAAGATAGTATGGCAATGACACAAGATGGGCGAATTAGACCCATAGCTTGGCGAAGGGAGTAGAGAAGCAAAGTCATGCTTTAATGAATGCTGGATGTTCAACAAATGTCAGAACAGTGGAGTCTTTTTAATAATGGTTTTGAACTATCATGTATTTTTTTTAAAAATAAAGAAACCACCCTGCACTCACCCTACGTCACACCATACATAAACGTTAATTCCAAGTTGGCTGTAAATCTAAGTCAAAAGAAAAGTAATAAAGTTTTTAGAAAGAAAATCATGTCCTATTGTGAGTGACAGAAATTCAACTCAAAAGAACATAAGCAAAAAGGCCTTTATTGGCTAATGTAATTGGAAAATCTAGATTATGGGCCTCAAATACCCTAAGCACTATGTTACTGTCCCTGACTGCTCTGCTAGCTCATGCTTGGTTTCATCTTGTGTACAGGCATACCTTGTTTTATTGTGCTTCACAGATACTGCATTTTTACAAATTGAAGGTTTGTGGCAACCCTGCGTAGAGCAAGTCTATCGACACCATTTTCCCCATAGCATTTGCTCACTTTTGACTCTGTGTCATATTTTGGTGATTCTTGTAATATTTCAAACTTTTTCATTTTTATTATATTTGTTTTGCTGATCTGTGATCCGTGATCTTTGATGTTACTATTGTAATTTTTTTGTTTTGTATTTTTTAATTAAGGCACTACACTGTTTTTTTAGACACGTGCAATTGCACACTTAGTAGACTACAGTATAGTGTAAACATAACTTTCATATGCACTGGGAAACCAAAAAAATCCATGTAACTCCCTGTATTGTGGTGGTCTGGAAACAAACCCACGGTATCTCCTAGGAATAGCCTGCTTATAGGCTATCTCCTCCCGGTGGACAAGATGGTCCCCAGCAGCTGCAGACTCACAGCCTCTGACACTGGCAGCTCCACTGAGGAAAGGCAGTCTTTTCAGGTACTGACTGTTGGGCTTGATTCACACATCCATAGTGATGTCCACGAGGGAAGGGTCTTGATAGGCTCAGCCTAAACTACGTTCCCGTGGAGAGATAGGACTTGTGATTGTTCCATAGGGATAACGTAACAATTTGGAGAGTGGTTTCTTTTTTTCTAGAGGAGCAATGCTGACCTTTCAGGTTTAAAAAGAAAATAGAAAAATGGGATTTTTAGTCCAAAACTTATAAATTCTATATCAGAATAATAAAACAGAATCATAACACCAATGAAATGTTTCATGATTTTTAAAATATGCATACCTATTTCCATCAATAGCATGGGATATATTGTGTACTGAGCATCTATTATGTGCCCTGCCTTTCGTATACATTATCCCCACTCTTCACAACAAACCTAAATGATTCTATTTTTATTCCTATTTTAAGAGGAGGAAAAATGTCATCATAGCAAAATTATAATTACAATCCAGATTTATCTTGACTCCAAGGCTGTTGTTTTTCAATGTACCAAGTTACATCTCAATGAAGATTTGCTAGCTCAAATAACAGTGTTAATAACTATCATAATCAACAAAGGTCACTAGGTAGCTTCTTGTGGAATAAACTTGGAAAAAGTTTATTTGAAAAAGAATTGCATTATATTTAATTTTTAATTCAAAGAGGACAATGTTCCCATATTAAATTTAGAGTTAGCTTGTGCATAAATTAGCAGTGACAAAGGGTAAAGGCAGAAATATTAAAAACAGCATACATTGTGTTCCCTGTGACTAACACAATATTATTTACAGATTTGGTTGCTGTGGCAATGGTCTCATATGCTCATCTTCATCCAGAAACCCAGCAAAGATTTTCTAGCAGTATAAATAAATTCCAAGTTAAACATTTTAAGATATCGCTTAATTTCCCTGAATACAGAGAACATTCAATTATATACAATTGCATTACATCACATTATTGGAGTAGTAAATTAAAAGATATATTTATATCTGTAGCCTTCAA
Organism: Balaenoptera physalus; assembly: GCF_965194825.1. NCBI lineage: Eukaryota > Metazoa > Chordata > Mammalia > Artiodactyla > Balaenopteridae > Balaenoptera > Balaenoptera physalus. The sequence goes on from NC_138895.1 coordinate 58,296,836, forward strand.
AAATTAAATTCAGAAGAGAGGATTCTCTTTTCCCCTGATATTTACTCGGCTTTGCATATTCCTAAAATGATATGGCTTTATTCCCTTAAGACTGGAAGATTTGTAAGCTTTCACAGAACTGAGAGCACAGTTGAAACCAGGAACTTCTCAGTTTAAATTTTTAGTACAGTCAAAATATAAAGAAATTTATTGGCAAGGTAAGATCTCATTCTGATCTATACAATCTATACCAAAAAAATGAGCAAAATGTTGAGTTAAATGAATTATGGCTAAGACATTTGTTTCCTCTCTCTATGAAATGTTTAGTCATTTGGAAGAATCGTGTTCTCCTACGTGATGTCAAATTTCTATCTGTTTAGGGACCTACTTCCTATTTCCATTTCATATGGATATTTGGCATAGAAACTTCTTGTTGACAATTGAAACTTTATGGTATTTAAAATCCAGCTAATCAGTCAAGTAACTTCTCTTTGCCACTGTCATATAATTTCCTTGCATTGCTTTTGAGAGCTAGATCATTTAAATGTGCCTTCTGTATCCAACTGAATGATCTTTGTTTCTTTTTATGTTTCTGTATGAATTAATCTATACACAGTATTCATTTATTTTGACAGATGGTAAATAATTTTTCTTTGTTTTCTTTTTTTCATATCAACTATTTAATTGCCCTTATCAGGGTTTAAAATTTCCTTGTCAAAATTATCATTACTTCCAGAAAATTTTGAATTGATCAGTTTATATAGAAATGAACACTTCACAATCTAGTAACTGATCATCTAGTAATGGCTTCCACATAGTTGTGATGGATGGTTTAATTACTGAAAATGTGAAACATTTCTAAGTGTATGTGAACGAAGCCTTTATTTCTACATTTGGTGGATTACAATAGCAGTAGACAATTTAATGCCCTCCTAAGTACTAATATTTATGAAATAAGCATTATATGTTCTGGTTATGTTTTTATAATATTCATTAAAATAAATCATCATTAAAATTACAAAATTGTCATATTCCACATAAAATTTTCTGTGTACCATCACTGATACACTGATTGCGTGTTGGGACACACTGGCTTAAAAAATAAAGCCCAGACTCCCATTTCGAGACATATTAGATTCTTTATAATCTCATCCTGGCTAGTTTCTGATCTTATCTTTAGTTTTCCCCTACTATATACACATTTTTCCTGATTTTCTTCATGTTGTTTCTTCTGAAAAGAAGCTCTTCCCTTCAACTTCTTCACTTAGAAAACTCTCACACCATTTCCTACATACTTTTCTTGGAGCAATTTCTTGGAGCATTACAATTTATATGCTTGGTTGTTAATATGTATTACCTCTCATAGACTTGCTTCTTGAAGAATAACTGTCCTCTGGCTTTATTGAAGCAAAGCCTTAAGGAATTACTATTTACTATAAATAATGCTTCCAAATATCAGTGATTTTTGAGTTTTTATGTCTACTGAAGTAAACACAAGCAAATCCTTTTCATTTATTGTTTGACAATAGAATTATGACACACTCATTAGAGAAAATTTGGAGAAGTATTAGAAATTCCTTTCTGCTAGGCTGATTTAGAATATTTGTTTTTTAAAAAAATATATAAATTTATTTATTTATTTGTTTATTTTTGGCTGTGTTGGGTCTTTGGGGCTGTGCGGGCTTTCTCTAGTTGTGGTGAGCGGGGGCTACTCTTTATTGCAGCGCGCGGGCTTCTCATTGCAGTGGCTTCTCTTGTTGCAGAGCACGGGCTCTAGGCATGCGGGCTTCAGTAGTTATGGCACGCAGGCTCAGTGGTTGTGGCTCGCGGGCTTTAGAGCACAGGCTCAGTAGTTGTGGTGCATGGGCTTAGTTGCTCCGTGGCATGTGGGATCTTCCCAGGCCAGGGCTCGAACACGTGTCCCCTGCATTGGCAGGCGGATTCTTAACCACTGTGCCACCAGGGTAGCCCTTGCGTTGTTTTAAAGTTTGGTAATTACTTGCTTTTGCAAGCCAGGCTTGTGAGTTCCTTTATAATACAATTTCCTGAAAAACATGGACCATTTGGTCTATTTGGTTCTGTCAGTTATGTGAAAAAGTAACCACAGTAACCAAAGATCTTGTCTGGCTATAGTTAGTAAGACAGAGAATCTCTTCTTTATTTCCTGGTCTCGATGCTTGGCCTATCACTCTTTCAGCAGTTAAGCTGAAATAATTTAGCATTGGTTAGTTAGAAACCTGTTCACCGTCTGAAAGAAGCCTTAAAGTGAGATGATTAAGAAAGGTCACCCTCAAACCTTATCTTCTTGTATTTAAGCTATAGATGCAGTTGACTTTTCCAATCTTCCAAAGCGTGGAGTTACTGGACTCTCTCAATATCTACTGCTGTTAGTACTTAGAAAACTGCTCTTAGCAGAACTGTTCCTTCTCTGCTTGCAGACTGGCTGATTCTTGCTTAGTTTAGTCTCATACCTTCTGTACATTGTGAAAAGCAACCACAAGTAGCCAACGTAGATCAATTCCCTGAAATATTCCAACAGTGTTTCCTAGAATTTGAGACTCAGGAAATACATGACCAACTTTCCAAGTGTCTGTGGAGGACCATTTTACCAAACGGTTTGTCATCGCACAGTCAGGTTCAACAGCTCTCCAGCCTGCAGTAGCTGTTTCCTCACTGTGTGTTGTCCAATTTCCACAAGCGTGTTACATATTTTAGGTTTTGTTATTGCTGTATTCCACTTCTAGGTACCAATTTTTTCATTGGCTAGGATATATCTAGTAGGTACAGAAGCTCAAATGAGAGGAAAATTTATTTTTCTCTCTTGTCACAAGATGGAGGTAGGTCTAGCAGAGTGGAGAGATGGCTCTGTATCATAAAATCACTAAAGGGCTCAGATTCCTTCTGTATCGTTGCCCTGCCATCCTCTGTTATATTTAAGGTGCTTATGGAATCCAAGGGACATAACAGTGGGCAACTGCAAATGCTCAGGCTTCCCATTCTAGGAAATGATAGAATTAAACACTAGCTATACCCACATGTTATGATTTATTACTTACATATTTAAACTCGTATTAATCACTTAGCAAATTGCATATTGTTCATGCCATTGGTTGGACATCTTGTTACTCAACTAGTCTCTGCTTTCTTTAGAAAGTATTAACTTCGGTTTGGGCAGAATAAGAGAGAATACTCTAATTGAGCAGTGTCCTGAGTAGTAGGGTCTGTTAATTTGTTACTGCTTATAATATGGGGATCCCAAGGAGGTGGATGCCATTGCTTAAAAAAAAAAAAAAAAGTTAAAATCAGGAGGAAACAGTGGAAAGGGAAGTCAATTTTTAAAAAGCACTGAAGAGGAAATGAGTAAAAATCTAGTACAGATGTTTGTTCTCTTGTTTTCTTCCCAAATTCCTCTCCATGGTAGCCTCAGTCTGGTAGATTATCTAGCTGGAAATATTTATTTAAACAAAGAGTGAGGGCTTCCCTGGTGGCGCAGTGGTTGAGAATCTGCCTGCCAATGCAGGCGACACGGGTTCGAGCCCTGGTCTGGGAAGATCCCACATGCCGCGGAGCAACTGGGCCCGTGAGCCACAATTACTGAGCCTGCGCGTCTGGAGCCTGTGCTCCGCAACAAGAGAGGCCGCGATAGTGAGAGGCCCGCGCACTGCAATGAAGAGTGGCCCCCACTTGCCACAACTAGAGAAAGCCCTCGCACAGAAACGAAAACCCAACACAGCCATAAATAAATAAATAAAAATTAAAAATCTTAAAAAAAAAAAAAGAGTGAAAAAAAGAATAGTAAAGACATAATGATAATGTATTATATGTGTTGACATTTTAGAGTTTCCATTTTGCCTGAGACAATGAAACATAACCTTTGACAGAATGACATGGAAATAGGTAGCTAAAAATGATAGGTTCCGAAAGAGAATTGCCTTCAGATAAGCAAATATTTCCTATATAGGAACCATATGTTAATCAACTTCGCACAGCCAATGAGATGACAGAACTCCAGCTTTCCTCTGAAGGAAAATAGATGAGAACCTTTGAACAGAGAGATTGCAATCGTGGTGAATAAATAGCACAATAAGAGTATCTTCTTAGATATAAAGGTCAAACTAAACTGATCTATGTTTATCCATGTAACTATTTTGTAAGCTCCTTTAGAGGACACGCATCTATTTTAATACAAGCAAAATATAGCTAGTGCCTTTTATAGTGTGCTGATATAAAGAGAGACCAAGTAAGCCTGAGAGACAAAACAATCCATCTTGAATCAAATGATTACATCCAGGGTGGATGCAGAATTTGATTAAAAGTTTATGTGAGCATTTTATTTTTAATAATTAAAATGTAATTTAGAAGGAAATTTTAGATAACCTCTATATTTCATGAAAATTATAACTTTCTTACCTCTGCATTTTATTTATTTATTTAGTTAGTTAGTTATTTTAACATTTTAATTGGAGTATAACTGCTTTACAGTGTTGTGTTAGTTTCTGCTGTATAACAAAGTGAATCAGCGATATGCATACATATACACCATATCCCCTCACTCTTGCGTCTCCCTCCCTCCCACCCCCCCATCCCACCCCTCTAGGTGGTCGCAAGGCACCGAGCTGATCTCCCTGTGCCACGCAGCTGCTTCCCACTAGCTATCTATTTTACATTTGGTAGTGTATATATATCAGTGCTACTGTCTCACTTTGTCCCAGCTTACCCTTCCCCCTCCCCGTGTCAAGTCCACTCTCTACATCTGTGTCTTTATTCCTGTCCTGCCCCTAGTTTCTTCAGAACCTTTTCTTTGGGGGGGGGGGATTCCATATACATATGTTAGCATACGGTATTTGTTTTCCTCTTTCTGACTCACTTCACTCTGTATGACAGACTCTAAATCCATCCACCTCACTACAAATAACTCAATTTCATTTCTTCTTATGGCTGAGTAATGTTCCATTGTATATATGTGCCACAACTTCTTTATCCATTCATCTGTCATTGGACACTTAGGTTGCTTCCATGTCCTGGCTATTGTAAATAGTGCTGCAATGAACATTGTGGTACATGACTCTTTTTGAATTATGGTTTTCTCAGGGTATATGCCCAGTAGTGGGATTGCTGGGTCATATAGTAGTTCTAATTTTAGTTTTTTAAGGAACCTCCATACTGTTCTCCATAGTGGCTGTATCAATTTACAGTCCCACCAACAGTGCAAGAGGGTTCCCTTTTCTCCACACCCTCTCCAGCATTTATTGCTTGTAGATTTTTTGATGATAGCCATTATGACCAGTGTGAGGTGATACTTCACTGTAGTTTTGATTTGCATTTCTCTAATGATTAGTGATGTTGAGCATCTTTTCATTTCCATTTCATGGCAATCAGTATATCTTCTTTGGAGAAATGTCTGTTTAGGTCTTCTGACATTTTTGGATTGGGTTGTTTGTTTTTTTGATATTGAGCTGCATGAGCTGTTTGTATATTTTGGAGATTTGTACATTTTGAAGATTAATCCTTTGTCAGTTTCTTCGTTTGCAAATATTGTCTCCCATTCTGAGGGTTGTCTTTTCGTCTTGTTTATGGTTTCCTTTGCTGTGCAAAAGCTTTGAAGTTTCATTAAGTCCCATTTGTTTATTTTTGTTTCTATTTCCATTACTTTGAGTAAAGCAGATTGTCCTCCATAATGTGGATGGACCTCAATTCAATCAATTGAAGGCCTTAAGAAAAAGACCGACCTCCCTCAAGGAAGGGGGAATTCTGCCAGCAGACTGCCTTCAGATCAAACTGCAACTCTTCCCTGGCTCTCCAGCCTTATGATCTATCCTGCAGATTTTGGACTTGCCAGTATCTGCAACAGTGTCAGCCAATTACTTAATCTCTCTCTCTCTTTTTCTCTCTGTACACACACACACACACACACACACACACACACACACACACAGAGTTTGTTCTGTTTCTCTGGAGAACCCTGACTAATGCATTCACTAATTAGCTGTTCTAGTGTTGACCATCAAAAAAATTAATAATACGTTGGTAAATCAGATAAATCTGAGTAACAGTGAAGCTTAAACAGTCATTATAGCATACTTTTTCTTTTCAGTGTTAATACTTCTTGTGCCAACTTTGTTTTTCAGTCTTGAGTAGCTCATGTCCATGTTCAGCTTAGCTTAACCTCAGATGTGGATTAGGGAAAATGACACAAACATTATGGTATGAGGGGGTAGGGAGATAGGTGGGCTTTGTCTAATTATGTTGCCATACTCCTAGCATAGCTTTAGAGAAAGAATATCTTTGGTGGCTTATAATTTATGTGAGTTGTAGTTTCTTTGGTGATCCTAGAAGTAATTACTATGAGATTCAGGAGCATCCTATTTTAGGAAAAATGCTTTATTTGTGATATTACCTTATGCCTTCCATTACTATAATACTGAAAAACACCTACTTCTATTTGGCTCTAAGGCAAAATGATGGAAAGGAAAAATTAGGCATTTTAAGATGAAGTAAAGCAAGGGGTGCCTCTTGGATCCCTCCCTTATTGTGTGACCTTGGATAAATTTCTGTGTATCTGGGTTTCCAGTTTTTTCACTTATTTACATATGTGATGGTTAATTTTATGTGTCAACTTGATTGGGCTCTGGCGTGCCCAGGTATTTGGTCAAACATTGTCCTGGGTGTGTCTATGAGGGTGTTTCTGGATGAGGTTACATTTGAATTGGTAGACTGAGTAAAGCAGATTGCTCTCTCTAATGTGTTTGTGTCTCATCTAATCAGTTGAAATCCTGAATAGAACAAAAAGACTGAGTAAGAGGAAACTCCTTCTGTTTGACTGCCTTTGAACTGGGCCATTGGTATTACCCTGCTTTTGAACTCAAACTGAAACATTGGCTCTTCTTGGGTCTTGAGCCTGCTGGCATTCAGACTGGAACTACACCATTGGCTCCCTGGGTCTCTAGATTGCTGACTGCAGATCTTGGGACTTGTCAACTTCTATAGTCGCATAAGCTTATTTCTTATTTTATATATACATACATACTAGAATATATATATATACATATATATATTCTATTAGTTCTGTTTCTCTGGATAGTTTCCTTATATCAGTGTTTTTAAATACGAAAGAAGCTGTAGTAAAAATTACATTTTATTTGGTAGCCAACTAAACATCCCCCCCACATACATATACACACATATGTATTAGATAAGGTTTGCCTTTTCTACAAAATCAGTTTCATGTCAAATATTTTGTTAATATCTAATTATAGAGAGATCTTCAAACTCATAGAGAGATCTTCAAACCACCTCCCTATGAATTAGAAAATATTTAATTTAATGTGTAAGTGTGTCTGGAAGTTCAGAGCACACAAAGATAATGCTATGCACGCCATTTATGACTGATTGAGTTTTTTCCTTTCCATTTCTCCATTTCAGTCAAGGATGAAGATTCTGGTTCAATTAAATAAGCTGTGGATAATAACAATTTCCTCTGTTTAGCAATGTGAAATATTCTTTAACTTTAATCCAAAATCACAATAAATGTTAGTATCTGACAATTACTTTTCAATGTAAATGAAGAACCAAATTGTAATAATTGTAATGAACTGTAATGATAAATGGATTGTAATATTTATTCCCTTTAGGTATGAAGTTTAACTCAATTATTGATGCAGGGTTTTGAATAGCAAATAGATCTTCTTCTAAAAGTTTTTCTATTTTTTTCAGTAAAGCAATGATTAAAAGTTTGAGACAGAGAAATAAGATGCAAATATGTTTCTAATTTTATTTTATTCAAACTCCTTTGGTTATTAATGCCCTCCTCAGTGGAATGCAACATATTTGGGGAACATGTGGGAGATGGGGAGATGACTTTGGATCTTGTTTGCCATAACAATAATACTTTTGGAAACCTTCACATATGTTTGGCATGTTGACAAAATTGTTAGTTTCCCCCCACCCCCAAAGTTTAGCCCATAAAGAATGCTTTAAATGCCAGTTAAATACATGATTTTTATTACCAAAATACCACATAGAAAATATCAGCCAACTGTGGTTACTTTACATTTAGAAAATCATGAAATTCACTTTTGAGTCCACAATCTGTCAAGAATGGTGAGGTGTCTGAGATTTTGTCCTTTATGTAAGCTAAAAAGTCAGCCTGCCATAGTTTCAAAGATCCTGGCAAAAGTCATGGGACTCCTGGGACAGAGTTGAAGGACTCTATTACTCATGGCAAACGAGGCAGCATGAGTGTCATATTTCTCTTGCTTCCCATGGCCCATGGGGGTCACATGGAGGTGGACTTGGTCAGTGCACTGGATGTGTGTCACAGTTGAGTTTAGAGAACCCTAATCTTTTAAAAGCCTTCAAGTAAACATGTCCAACTTTTGACTCAAAGGGAGATACTATCTTTATTATTTTGGGCATCACACAAATATACTTCTGTCTCAAGGGAGACAATATCTCTATTTTCTAAACTTTCATGTTGTATAGACACCCTTGAAAAGATATTCTAGAACAAAGTTATCAGTGCTTCTGTTTGCAACATATGCAGAAGTGTAAGAGTCTCATGGAAAACTGTCTCTCAACACAATCTCTCTTAAACTTTTCCTGGAAAAAGCAATAAATTTAATTATGATATAAAAAGTTTAATTAATTTTATACAAAAATACTAGATAGTGTGTTATCACTAAGAAGTATAGTTTTGAATTTGTCAGCCAATATTTCATTTAAAAAATCATATATTCCATTTCTATACATACTGTAGGAATAACTCTTTGGAAAGTTGTGTGAGCCATTTTATTTTCTCTTTTGTCCCAAATTATGAGTTAAATAAGGCAAAATATGTTTTTTATTAGCAGTTATAGAAAATTAGGGAATTATATTGATAAATTAATTTTTTCCTTGAAAATACTTTGGGCACTATCAAGTCAGTTTGCTAAATTTCCAATTATTTTTTTCAATTTTGAAGTTTGAAAAATTTTTTTGAAATGAAGGAATAAGATCAAGTAATCCTTTTCTAGCCAATGTGTGTTTCCGGCACATCCTCTCCATGTCCCTTTGCCACTGTTCTTATAATCTGCAGTGTTTTTTGCAATGTGTGCAGTTCTTGCTTGGAACTTGTGAGTTGTATTTTATTATATTCTATTCTAGTCTAGTCTATGCTATGCTATCTCACATCCTATCCCACCCATTTCCTTCCATTCTATTCTACCTCCATTCCATTTTCTTCCATCCACTCCATTAAAAAAAGAGTGGTCACAACTCAATCAGCCTATTTCATCATCCATTAATGGTTTTGGATCTGCAGTTTTAAAAAAATAACACACTCTGTACATTAAAATAATTCAAGTTGTTTCCAAATCTGGGAGTAAGAGCTGTGTAATTACTTTTAAAAGGGATCTTATTTTCATATTAAAATGATAACAGAGGAATACTATACAAGTATGCAAAAGGGCTCTAGCATTTGTTTTATAAAAATTACTTTTATTTGACTCAAAGATGTGTGTTTTGTTTTAAAACACATTCTTTGACCCACACGTCTACCAGTCTTTGAAATTTGAAAGAAGGTAGCAAAAGTCTGCTATTATACTGTCCTGACCAATTCTGACATGGACTGGACAAATTGTGTCCCAATTCTTTTTTGTTTCTAGATCATAAATATCATGTTCAATTAAGTACCTGTTACCTAACCCCTCTCTCTGCATATGTACAATGTCCTTAAAAGGCTATCATATGAAGTTGAATGCAAAACTCTTGCTCTGTGCTCTGAAAAACAGTTCTAGAAAATACATGTCAGCAATGGGTGAGAAAGAAGATTTTGCTAATTGAATCAAGTATATCTGCTAATATTTCCCTGAAGATTAATTTACAAGGTAACGTGATGAATGCCAAGTGGAGAGATAGAGTCTATTTATGTACTGAAGATTTTGGAATCAAACAAATTGGTTTCTTTGAGTTATTTCTTTAGCATATTCGATTAATCTGTATGAAAAATTGTTTGGCATATTTAATTTAAATTGAGAGAAGAAGAGTACAAAGTTAAAGAGTTTGTCAAATGACCATTGATAATAGACTTCTTTTTTTTTTTTAAATTTTTATTTATTTATTTATCTTTATTTTTGGCTGTGTTGGGTCTTCGTTTCTGTGCGAGGGCTTTCTCTAGTTGCGGCAAGTGGGGGCCACTCTTCATCGCGGTGCGCGGGCCTCTCACTATCGCGGCCTCTCTTGTTGCGGAGCACAGGCTGCAGACGCGCAGGCTCAGTAGTTGTGGCTCACGGGCCTACTTGCTCCGCGGCATGTAGGATCTTCCCAGACCAGGGCTCGAACCCGTGTCTCCTGCATTGGCAGGCAGATTCTCAACCACTGCGCCACCAGGGAAGCCCTAGACTTCTTAAAATTATTATTACAAAGTTAAATATCATTGAACTTAAAAAAAAGAAATTCCAACCTTATACATAGAGATTTTTGTAGGGAGTAGCTATTTTCCTTTGTTTGAAATCTTAAAATAATAATTAGTCCATGTGAGGAAAGAAGGTATGAGTCCAGCTAAAGGTAGGAAAGAATGGCATTTATTTTTACATTCTTATTCATTTATTCTTTCTTTTCCTGATGCTTGTGGTCAAGGTGGTTCTATTGTATGTGAAGGTTATTATTGTTTTTTTTAATTCGAAGAGAAAGTCCTGTTGAATGAATTTCCTACAAAGTATAGTTTCCTTAGCAACTGTAACTGTCTTTTCTTTACACATGTACCATTTAGAATTAGTTGACAATGATAATTAGAGACAGAAAAAACATTTGCTATACAGCAAAGACATGTATAAAGACATGGTTTTGGGAAAATTGTCCTAGTTTAGAGAAACTGAAATTACTTTTTAAGGAAGGTTTGATTTTCTTACTTAGATAGATGACTGAAAATCTGTCTACATATCCAGTGTGAAGTATTGAGGTTATTACTGACACCTGCAAAGAACATTTTCCCTCCCATAATTTCAAAATCACATTTGTTTGTATCATCTTTAATTTCTTTCATCAGTGTCTTAATAGTTTTCTGCATACCCGTCTTTTGTCTCCTTAGGTAGGTTTATTCCTAGGTATTTTATTCTTTTTGTTGCAATGGTAAATGGAAATGTTTCATTAATTTCTCTTTCAGATTTTTCATCATTAGTGTATAGGAATGCAAGAGATTTCTGTGCATTAACTTTGAATCCTCCTACTTTACCAAATTCATGGATTAGCTCTAGTAGTTTTCTGGTAGCATCTTTAGGATTCTCGATGTATATTATCATGTCATCTGCAACCAGTGACAGCTTTACTTCTTCTTTTCTGATTTGGATTCCTTTTATTTCTTTTTCTTCTCTGATTGCTGTGGCTAAAACTTCCAAAACTATGTTGAATAATAGTGGTGAGAGTGGGCATCCTTGTCTTGTTCCTGATTTTAGACGAAATGGTTTCAGTTTTTCACCATTGAGATGATGTTGGCTGTGGGTTTTTCATATATGGCCTTTATTATGTTGAGGTAAGTTCTCTCTATGCCTGCTTTCTGGAGAGTTTTTATCATAAATGGGTGTTGAATTTTGTGGAGCTTTTTCTGTGTTTATTGAGATGATCATATGGCTTTTATCCTTCAGTTTGTTAATACGGTGTATCACATTGATTAATTTGCATATATTGAAGAATCCTTGCATTCCTGGGATAAACCCCACTTGATCATGGTGTATGATCCTTTTAAGGTGCTGTTAGATTCTGTTTGCTAGTATTTTGTTGAGGGTTTTTGCATCTATTTTCATCAGTGATATTGGTCTGTAGTTTTCTTTGTTACAAACAGATGGAGAGATATACCATGTTCTTGGATTGGAAGAATCAACATTGTGAAAATGACTATACTACCCAAAGCAATCTACAGATTCAATGCAATCTCTATCAAACTACCAATGGCATTTTTCAAAGAACTAGAACAAAAAATTTCACAATTTGTATGGAAAACACTAAAGACCCTGAATAGCCAAAACAATTATGAGAAAGAAAAATGGAGCTGGAGGAATCAGGCTCCCGGACTTCAGATTATACTACAAAGTTACAGTAATCAAGACAGTATGGTACTGGCACAAAAACAGAAATATAGATCAATGGAACAGGATAGAAAGCCCAGAGATAAACCCACACACATATGGTCACCTTATCTTTGATAAAGGAAGCAAGAGTATACAATGGAGAAAAGACAGCCTCTTCAATAAGTGGTACTGGGGAAACTGGACAGCTACATGTAAAGAATGAAATTAGAACACTTCCTAACACCATACACAAAAATAAACTCAAAATGGATTAAAGACCTAAATGTAAGGCCAGATACTATAAAACTCTTAGAGGAAAGCATAGGAAGAACACTCTATGACATAAATCACAGCAAGATCCTTTTTGACCCACCTCTTTGAGATATGGAAATAAAAACAAAAATAAACAAATGGGACCTAATGAAACTTCAAAGCTTTTGCACAGCAAAGGAAACCATAAACAAGACGAAAAGACAACCCTCAGAATGGGAGAAAATATTTGCAAATGCAGCAACTGACAAAGGATTAATCTCCAAAATATACAAGCAGCTCATGCAGCTAAATATCAAAAACACCAAACAATCCAATCCAAAAATGGGCAGAAGACCTAAATAGACATTTCTCCAAAGAAGATATACAGATTGCCAGCAAACACATGAAAGGATACTCAACATCTCTAATCATTAGAGAAATGCAAATCCAAACCACGATGAGGTATCACCTCACACCGGTCAGAATGGCCATCATCAAAAAAATCTACAAACAATAAATGCTGGAGAGGGTGTGGAGAAAAGGGAACCCTCTTGCACTGTTGGTGGGAATGTAAATTGATACAGTCACTATGCAGAACAGTATGGAAGTTCTTTAAAAATCTAATAATAGAATTACCATATGACCCAGCAATCCCACTATTGGGCATATACCCTGAGAAAACCATAATTCAAAAATAGTCATGTACCACAATGTTCATTGCAACACTATTTACAATAGCCAGGACATGGAAGCAACCTAAGTGTCCATCAACAGATGAATGGATAAAGAAGATGTGGCACAGATATACAACGAAATGTAACTCAGCCATAAAAAGAAATGAAATTGAGTTATTTGTAGTGAGGTGGATGGACCTAGAGTCTGTCATACAGAGTGAAATAAGTTAGAAAGAGGAAAACAAATACTGTATGCTAACACATATATATGGAATCTAAAAAAAAAGAAAAAAAATGGTTCTGAAGAACCTAGGGGCAGGACAGGAATAAAGACACACAGGTAGAGAATGGACTTGAGGACACAGGGAGGGGGAAGGGGAAGCTGGGACGAAGTGAGAGAGTAGCAATGACATATATACACTACCAAATGTAAAATAGATAGCTAGTGGGAAGCAGCCGCATAGCACAGGGAGATCAGCTCAGTGCTTTTTGACCACCTAGAGGGGTGGAATAGGGAGGGTGGGAGGGAGACACAAGGGGGAGGAGATATGGGGATGTAGGTATACATATAGCTGATTCACTTTGTTATACAGCAGAAACCAACACAACATTGTAAAGCAATTATACTCCAATAAAGATGTTTAAAAAAATAAATAAATAAAAAATAAGAATGCACTTGAAAAAAAGAAAGAAAAAAAAAAAAAGTCAGCCTAATAGCAAGTGTCTCAGGTTTGAATCATCAAAGGAAAATTATCCTAATCTGTATTTGGACCAAAAATTTAAAAATATCACATTTGTTATCCTAAATTTTTACTCCTCAATCTCTCTCTCTCGCTCTCTCTTTCTCTTTCCCTCTTTCTCTCCCTCTCTCTCTCAGTCTGTGTGTGTGCATGCACCAAACTTATTAAAACTTCTTTAGTTCAACTATTATTTCTTTGGAAATACTTTGAGTATTGAATGATAGAATAATTTAGAAAATACACACATTACCATTATCTTCTTTTACTTATAAAACCTCTTAGACTATATACTTTCTAAGGAAGCCAAAGTAAGGTTTTATGTAATTGGAAGAAATGTCCCTCAACTTAGAACATGAAAAGGAAATCCAAAAGTTAACATATTTTTCTTGTTACTTCAGATTTAGTTGCATCATGTTGTTGAAAGCTAAATGTATTTATCTACCTCAATGGTTTTACATAAATTATAAACAGGAAAGAATTTTTCAGTCATTGGATTATTAATGGTGCCCATTAAAATAGTGTCATAGTCAGTATGATGTTACCAGTTCAGAAATGAATAAAATGGGATTTAAATTGTTTTGAAATTTCCCCCTGCAATATCAATTTATTAATGCCATTTCTTTGTTCAGGAAAAAAATTAAGTAACATGGCAATGACATCTCTGTACAGCATAACTAATTATGGTGCACTTAAGTCCACAATAATGATAAAAGTGTTTCTCAGGATATACAATTTTTCTGTGAGGTAGAGAAAAGTATAAGCAGATTAGAACTCTCTTTATAACTTTTTTAGGCTGCAAGGGTTTACTGGGGGAAATCATGAGAGCAAAGCAACAATGAACGATCTAATTCATCTACCAACTCCTTTTATAAAGTTTTTATTCAGAAAAAGAGGCCCATGGAATCCTTGGAGGGGCTCCTTCTGGACGTGCATGGCGAAGCAGACCTGTGCAGTTCCAGGGCTTGACTGTGGTGGCTGTGAAAATGCACCGTTCAGATCCCCTCCTGGGGGCAGCATGGTTGACTGTTGGCTTGAGCTGAGTCCCATATCTAAAAGAGGTGGGGCTCCTTAATGTGCTACTTTTGCTCAGGACTCTCCATCAACTCGGTTGAAATTTTCTTAGAACTGGGTTGTAATCAGAGACTCATTTTACCCAATCCTCTTCTCTGCCTCTTCTTCACAGGTGTCAGATTGGCATCATGGTTTGAAGGTTCTTCCCATTTTCTCTAGATTCCTCCTCTTTATTCTTCACAGGCTTTTTTCCCCTACAATAAATGTCTTGCACATAATTACAGTAATCAGCTTTCTTGGCCTCAGCTTCTCAGAGTACTTGATCTGACATAGGTTTTGGGGATAATATCAATAATTTGGTATTAGATGTGCTAATCATGAGATATTTATTGGATGCTCAGGTGTAGACATTGAATAGGCCGTTATGCACACAAATCTGAAGATGCAAGAAGTGAGAAGAGAGGTCTAGTCTGAAGACAGAAATTTGGGAATTGAGCAAGTATCAGTGGTATTCAAGCAATAAAACAGGATGAGTTGCCAAGGTAGTGATGTAAATAGAGAGAAGGAGGGGCCTGAGGATTAAGCCCTGATTGACCCTCTCAACCAGAAAAGATGAATGAGCAATGAGGTAGGAGGGAAATCAGGAGAGTGTGATGGGCTGCAAGTCAAGTGAAGAAAGTTTTTCAATTATAGTGAAGTCTATAATTAACCTTGTAAATGCTGCTGATGGATCAAGCAATATGAAGTCTGAGAACTGATGATTGGATTTAGCAATTACGGGGTAATGGTTGACCTTGAGAAGAACATCTTTAGAGGAGAGGTAGTGGTGGGAGACTGATGTGAGTGGATTATCAAGAAAGAATAGGGGGGAAAAAAGTGAATATAGAAATGAAGAGAGTGACTAGAAAATGCTCTCAAGAAGTTTTGCCATAGAGGAGAGAAAGGAATTGGGTGTTTCCTGGAGGATGAAGTAGATTCAAGTTTTTTGTTCATTTGTTTGCTTTTGTTTTTGTTTTTAAGATAGAAAAAATTAAATTATGTTTTTTTCGTGATAGGAATGATCTACTAAGGAGGGGGGAAAGAGACGGTGTAGTAGGGAGAGGGGAAAGGCATTCTGAAGCAATGTCCTAGAGTTAGAGGGAAGGGTGGACAGTTCAACTCATGATAGAAGGAAAGGCAGATTGAATACGCACAGATGGAGGTAGGTGGATAAATGTGGGTGCCGGTCCTTGTGGAAAATCTTTTCTAACTGATTCTATTTTCTGAGTGAAAGTGGAATCAACGGGAGGTGTTAGAGGTTTATATTTATCTAGAGAGTGAATAGCTTCAGGAATTGCAGTATGATTGCCTTGCAGCATTAAGAACCCATTTGGGGTTTAGGCATGAATGTAAAATGAGAGCAGTCAGCACACATTGGTTTTTTTCTGTAATCACGATCAGCTCTGCAGGGACAGCACAAATAGGCACTGGGTTGGATTTAGTTGGGGTTAGGGTTTTACCCACTGAATACCTCAGTGGAGTTCAGGTCGTAAGCAAGAGAGTGATTTTAACACAAGGCAAAAGAGGACATGAAGATGGTGAGTATCCCGGTTATCCCATTATCCCTAAAGAACACCACATAAGCAAATGCCAAGTGGAGTTTGTGAGTAAAATTCTCCTTAGGTGACATTTTTATTCCGCATATCAGCATGGCTCAAAGACAGGTTCGGGAGTAGGGGTGCTTTTGCAAAGGAAAATCACCAAGGGAAGCGCTAGAACACATCATTTGCCAACTGATAGTGTCTTGGACTGAATTGCAGGATTGATAAGGCAGAGATATTAATGGCTCATATTTCAAAAGAGCAGGCTTTTCATGTTAACAAAATGAATCAGTGGAAATATTTGTCAAAGCAGTAAGCTTACTCAATGATAATGTTTTGCTTAGATAACTTGGGCCAGCATGTATATTTTTTGCAAGAACTAGTCAAAAGATTTTCATGAGAGCAAGAATTCCACATGGAAACACAGCACTGAGATTTCTACCTCAATTAGATTCTTTGTGCATTTAATACATTATGCTTTATACTAATTTGCATTAAAATGATAAATGCAACTATTCTTTGTATATATAGGAAAAAACCCCAGTAAAACATGAACAAGATGCCACTTCTACCAAACATACCTCAATAATTTCTTAAAATTGCTCTTTTAGGTACTCAAGCATTCCCTCTGTGCACTCAAATGTTTTTAATTAGTGTTTTTAAAACAGCCTAAAGCCAATAATTCTATTATTTATATGTCCAAACAAATTAAATATTGTTTTATAGCAATAATTCTTAGGTTTTTGACAAACATCAGTTTTTTAGATGTTGGGATATAAGATTAACAGTTCCTGCCTTGATTTGTTACTTAAATTTGGTCTGCTTATATGTGTAATTTGTTGAACATACACCAATATTTTATATAATAGCAAGGTTGACTAAGCAGTGATATTTGAAAATTTCTTTTGAAATGTCCACATCTCAACAAAATTTATATAGCTAACATACCATGTTTCTGGAGAACATGTTTAGAATCTTCTGTGGTAGGAAAAAATATACGTATAATACATATAGCTTTTACATTTTTTTTTTCACTTTCCAACTATTATTCTTAAGGTAATTTTTTTTTGTCTAGTAATGACTACACGATGTGACAACTGTTCCTTAAAAGCTCCATTCCACCTTGAGAATAAGCTGATACTTTTCTTAAGGCACATTGAACCTCTCCACCCATGAGAAATTGGCTTACCTGCCTGGGAAGGGAATCCCTAAGCACAGGTTGTGTGGGAATAATGAAATCTGTCATATGCCTTTTAGGAGTATCATTTTCAGGGTCCAGCAGATTGGGACTCATTCCTCGGTTCTGTCTCTCATGCATGGGCTGTGTGAATTTGGGCCAAGTTACTTCATCTTTTTGTGCCTCAGCTTTATTGTCTGTGTTCCCCTCACAGCCTTGAATAGAATGTTAAATACAAGAGAATAGGACTTGGTCTGATTTAACAAAGAATCTGTAGTGCCCAGCATACAAATGGGTCCTGAAAAAATATTTGTTGCATGGATAAATATATGAACTATATAACTAGAAGAGTATAGTGATAGTAATTATATAATAGGAATATTTTGAGGATACAGTGACATAAACCATGATGAATACAGAGCACAGTCCTGGATCAGAGTAACTCTCTTATTGGGGGTAGTTCTAGATAAGTCAGGATAAGTTTGCCTTCTGTGTCTAATCTCTATTTCACCTTCAGATTGTGGATGGCATATTTATATTAGGACAAGTGGCCCTGTGCCATACTCTAGCACCTGGGAAATGTGTAAGAGGGAAAATATTTATTACTACACATATCTCTTAAATCTTTCATAATTCTTGGGAGAAGTAGAAACAAGCCAAGAGGATTAAAGGATTTTAGCATACAATCTAAAACTCATGTTATCAACGAAGATGTTTTTAGAAGTTAAGGATGCATACCAGAAAAATAGAGGTAGCATATATGATATTTCATTGATTTTAAGATGCATGCTTTAAATTTTTACATGTCCAAAATCTGGATACATTTTACAATCAATGGCATCTTACAATTGATTGGACTTTTCTTTTGTTCTTTCTTTTCTTTTCTTTCTTTTTTTTCTGTCTTTCCTCTCTTCCTCCTTTCCTTCTTTGTAGTTCATAATATAATAGGGTATCTTAAATAGATTTAATAAAATATGGTACAGACATATATTAAATTTGTCTTTCTCAATGTTTATTTCTTATCACAGCACAACTCTGGAAAGGGGCTCTTAGGCATTTTTTTCTACTTTCCCATCCCATGAAAATTTAATACCATAGATATACTCTATATCTGTTTATGTATTGCATGTATATGTATTTTATGAATAAAAAGAGTAAGATATTTTTGTCCCCCCACCAAGAAACAATTTTTATCCCCTAGGGAACACTGTTACACCCATTAAGAAGGCAGGTATGAAAGTGATAAATCTGTATTATTCTTAGTATTAAAAACCTCATTTACTAGAATATTGGAAATCATAAACTAATTCTTAGGCTAAGGTAGAGCTGTTGGCTTTAATTATATAACAAACTGACTAGAAATTTTATTATTATCATGAATGACTGTCAAAATGCGTGTAAAGTTTGAACATTTGCTATTTACCCCAACAGTCAGAAAGCTATCCATAATATTTTGTGTTAACAAATAAAAGATTGTCAAGTTCACCCAGTGGTATCATTCAACATATCATTCTCATATTATGAAATAAGACTATTTAATAATTTCAGTGTATATACATTTAGGATGTTCACTACTTCACCTTTACTTACAAAGTCATGATTTTAAGGACATAACTTGAACACTACATCAATAAAGAGATTTTTTAAAGACCATCTAGTTTCCATGGAGTACTAAGAGATACCGCCTTTATACTGCACATATGCACTCAGTGGGGAGGATGAAGGTGTGCAACTCTCGAAGCCTTTGGGTAGCACTCTTCTACGCAGTCTAAGCAGTTTTGGGATTCTACCTCCAACCGTAATGATGGAATACAGAGCTCAGTCCATTTGTGATCGGTCATCTGCACCAGAGGAAAGATAGGGACTCAGTCTATGACCATCAAATCAGGATTTTCTCTTGAAAAGAGAATTGTTGTATTCAACAGTTTTAACTGATGGAGAAAGGAGGGATTTATTTACTTGGAGACTATCTTTAAATGGCAAAGTTGTCCAGTGTGTTCTTAAATGTTCACTTATCTTTTCTCTGGGCTATGCAGTTTAACTTCCATCTTTTAAAATTAGTGGTGCCAAAGATTCTAAAAATCAGTGATGTGTAAAACATTTAACTTTGTTGTATGCACTGCAATATTATTTGGTATTTGACAATTCAGACATGTGTATATTGGCCTGGTTGTGTTAAATGGACATTTTTGAGACTCAAATGTGTAAAAACAATGTGTTGCTGTTTTGGGGGATGTGAATTATTCTAGTAGATCAAGCAACGTACGAACCAAATGAACACAGGTAGTACTCAAAAGAGACTCATCAGCAGTGTACAGACATCCATATCAAGGCTTTATCAATCAAGTTAGTATTACACAGCCTTTTGCAAATAAACTGAAAGTGAATTCAAAACCAGAAATCATCTCCTGCACTGCTCCTAGTACTTGCTCTTTCTCTGCCTTTTAATCGAAGCATCTCCATGATACTCCGGGCATAGACATCTCTCAAGTTAACACTGATATATGAGTCAGTGGCTATATTCTTGGTAAGTTTCTTCAGAGCCTCACGCTGTCTAACAGCTGCTTCCTTGAGCTTTAAGGTGAAGTAGCAAGCAGAGAAGCGGTCGTTAATAATAGCAATGGGCAAGGCCAAGACAAGGATTCCCGATAAGATACACATGAAGGCCACGATTTTGCCCGTGGTGGTGTCTGGTCTGATGTCCCCATATCCCACGGTAGTCATGGACGTTGTGGCCCACCACCATGCACAAGGGACACTTGTGAAGGTTGTGTCGGGAATGCTCTGCTCAGCAAAATATTCCACAGTTGAAAATATAGAGATTCCTACAGACAGAAATAGGAGCAGCAGCCCAACTTCTTCATAACACTGGGTGATTGTCATTCCAAGTGAGCGCAAGCCTGGAACAGAACAATTGGTGTCAGTCATGGGCACCCCTCCTCTCTTCCTTTGTCCTTCCCTTCCTTCCCTTCTCCTTCCCTACTACCCACCCACACACATGCATTTCACATTTAATAGGCTCCAGCATTGGCCAATGTTCCGGGGATATATAGATGATAAATTATAATCTTCAGGAAGTTCTTAGTCTAGTTGATGGGGCCAGATTGAGAAGGATAGAAAAATATAAATAGATTCATTCACTCACTTATCATTTATTAAAACCCTACAATTTATACAGAAGAAAGGTGAGAGATGAGTTGGAGGGCAGGCAGGGGACGTTTGATAGGAGTTTGTACTTTATACAATGGGAAACTTTGCAGCATTGCCCGTGCAGGGCTCTCTTGGTCAGATCTGCATTTCAGTGCCTCACCTTAGCACACTTTTCTAATGAAGTTTTATGTTGTCTCCTTATTTTATAAGACATAAACATATTTTATGACATATTTTATATGTCTGTTTTTCTCACCTTCCTGATAAAGTTTAATACAATTAGGGGCATCATTATCTGAAAGTCAGAGGAAGTAAAAGATGAGAATGAAGTGAAGCAGCAGAAACAAGTTATGAATCAGTGACAAAATTGACATAAGAACATCAAATGTACATGCGAGGACATTCTCAGAGGTGTAGCAGGAGGGGTTCCTGCACCCCCATGGTACCCATTGAAATTTTTGTCCTTAATACCAAAGCTATAGGAAACTATCTCCCTTGAATACATAGAGTTTCTCCTTTCCTGTAGGGAGATAGACCTGAATACAGACTATTCCTCCACTGCGAAAAGGTACAGGGGACTGGAGCCACTAGGGAATTCACTCACTATGAGGCACTGGTGAATTTTCCATTGCTAATTATGAGGATTCTGCAAGACAGACCCAGGAGAGTCCAATCCCACCTCTGAAGAGACTAAACCCTCAGGATAGTAAGAGGAGCCCATTACAGGATCATGATTTGAATAAGGTATCTTTCCAACTCTAGAGAGATACTGATTAAAGTTTATCCACATTTCGAAGTCATATTAACATGATGTCACAATGATATGGTCTCAGAAGTCCAAAGCAGTGCCTCTTGGAATCACTTTTAAATTTTCATTCACTCACTGGAGACTATTTTACATACATTAAAATACTATTTGTGCTCTCATTATTTTGAATATTGTTCTTGAAATTTTCAGATGTTCTTGAATTACTAACCAGCTATTTTAAAAGACCAATGAATATAACTTTGAGGTTTAACTTCAAAAGACATTTAAAGAATATCTTTAGAATACCTTTCAGGAAACTGGCCTTGATGTGTCTGTATTAAATTGCATTTCTGAAATATATTGACAACATATGAAGAAATGCATAGTGTTTGGGAAGGTTGTTTTCATTTCAACATTCTAAACATTTCATTTTGTAAAGAAACAAAGTGGCCTGAATTTCTGCATGTTTCATCAATTAACTCAGATAATCCTAAAAAATAATATGAGATAGATGTTATACTTATGCCATTCTACAGGTGAGCAGACTGAGACACAGAAAGGTAGCATATCTAGTACACAGAAAGGTAGCATATCTAGTACAAAGTTACATGCCAAAGACTTAAAATTAGGCTGTCTGGTCCACCCATTGTCCTCCTAACCATTATTCTATAATACTTCTCAATTTTTTTTTATAGTTAATACATAGGGGAATATGTAATCTATGTTTATATTTTGCTAAATGTAATGCTTAAGATAAAATTGTCAAATATTTATGCAACTGTTCATATCTTTTCAATAAATTAAGGCTTTATTAATCCTTCTACTTGCCTTAGAACTGACAAAACCTTTTTAGAGGTGACATTGTGGAAATTACTGTTATTTCTTTTTCCTTTCTTTTGGGAAAAAATGTAGTCTTTACTGGGTGTTTTTAAATTGAATCCTGTGAAGAGTTTATAAATACTAGAAGAAAGCATCCCATTATGTGTGTCAGAAAACAAAGAGTGGTACTTCTAAAAGTTGTTGGAAACCCCGTTATCAAATCCCTGGTATGTGAGACTAGTTAGGAAAATACACTACTAAAACTACATTAGGAGAAATCGTAGTTTCCTCAGAGATGTGTGGGAAAAAACATATCTGAGGTTAATTTTTCCCTATATTTATAGGGAGAGACAACTACCATCAACTCCTTTTAGGTGACCAGTCAGGCATCTATCTAGGGAAATAGGTGGGAATAGGACTCTCTAGTCAAATTATTTATATTTATATGTATTGTATGAATATGGCATCCTACTCCAGGGTTTCTCAAAGTGTGGTTCAAGACCACCTACATCAAAATTAGCTTGTTAAAATGTATGCTTCTGGATCCAACCCCGAAAACTAAAATCTGACTCTCGGGGATTGGGGTTCAGAATTTGCATTTTAACAAGCTTTTCAAGGGATTCTTATTTTCATTAAAGTGTAGCATAAGGTAACACATATGTGCTCCAGAACATCTAACAGCCGGCTGGGCCAGCCACTGAAAATCATTGCCCTTGGGGATGCAAGCGTTATCTTTAATGGATTTGTGTGATTTCCTCTGACATTGCCTAAAATTTTCACATATAATTGTGTGTGTGTGTGTGTGTAGAGATTTTTCTAGGGAGAGTGTTCTTTAGATCTTCAAGGCTTTATGATACATACAAAAAGCTAAGGAATTCCTGTTACCATCTCTCTTATGCCTCCCCAATTAGGGACAAGAAAATTCTCAGATACTAGACAAAGCATTTAATTAGTGTCTTTTGCTTTCTTCCGAAGCAAATGTTTCCATCGTTTCCTCAAAAATCATGGGAGGGCCACCAGTGCCCAGTCATCTCTCTTTCTGCATAGCCAGAGAAGGCCCTGGAGGACTTTCTCTTCTCCCAAGGAACATGTGTGATATTTCCTTGGACACAGAAAAGAAACTGGCTTATGTTCCTATAGATCACATATAATCTGTGCATATCTTTTTATGTGTTGTTTATGAATATTTTATGTAGAGCCTTCCAGAAACAGAGTATCTTTAATTTTCGTACATCTTCTGGGCACCTGGGTTAAAATAAAGTTAACATATGGTTAAACTGTTTCTCAAATGTCTTAAGGAGGGGAATTGTGTGAGAGGCAGCTTGTCCTCTATACCTGTGATAACAACCTCAAGGTTTTGCTTTTCAGTACCTTTCTGGAGATCATAATTGGGTGAAATATAGGAGTTGGTAGTTTTGAGTATCAATTCAGAGTCAAGAGTCGTTTTCCTTGGACCACGGTCAAAGCACTAATGCTTAAATACAATGGCAAATTAAAAGGCATCAATGAAACCCGAATACCTGTGGAATGCCTGCCCAGCTTGAGCATGCGCAGAGCCCTGAGCAGCCTCAAAACCTGGACGATGCGCCCCACGTTTTCCAGCTCCTGTGTAGTCTGGCTCCCACTCAGGCTCTCTACCAGAAGAGTGATGTAGAAGGGCAAGATGGCTAGGAGGTCTATGATGTTTGGCACCTTTCTCAGGAAGCGGCACCTGTCCCGCACGCACAGGAAGCGCAGGACAAACTCCCCGGTGAACCAGCTAATGCACACATACTCCAGGATTTCCAGCAGTTGCAGGTCCAGCCAACTTAACTCGGCTGACATCAGAGCCATGTTGACGATGGACACCGCCACGAAGATGATAGAGATGACCCCAAAGATTCGGGCAGCTGTGGAAGACCCCGGTTTCTCTAGGATGTTCCAGAGCTTCTGGCGGACGGTGGGGCAAGGTCCTTGTGAGAAGTCCTGTTCGCTCTCATGTTGACTTTCCTGGTCTTCTGTGTCCTTCTTAAAGTCTAAAGTTTCACTCAGCTCCTTTCTTCTGAAGTATCTTTTAGAGAAGACAACTTGGTGATTAGTCTAACTTTCTTTAAAATACAGAAGTAAAGAGAATTAAACTTGGCAGTGAAGTCATGCTTTCTATTTCAGTAAAATGCAGAAAATGTTCATTCATATTTTACCCAGGCTTTCTTCCCACAGTACTCAAATGTTCTCATTTAGGATTATTGTTTTTAAAATGGCACTTTCATGGTAGAAGTTTATACAAAAGAATTTATACATGGCAAAGCTACTTTAGATTAAAGCATTTTATCACCCATTTTTTCTTGTAACAGGAACAGAAGTTTGCAATACGTAATTTTTTTTTAAGGTGGCTAATGGAAAGGTATTCATGAAGAAATGGTAGTAATAGCAAAGTAATAGCAAAATAATAGATCACCAAAGTCCCACAATCATTCACAGTCAAAGAACCAACTTTCTGTCTTCTGTATTTAAAGCAGTTCTCTGTCCAAGTTTTAAAAGTTAGTGTCCTAGGTTTGATAAACAGTAACGCTCTCCACTGAAACCTACATCCCTATACATACATTTTTTTGGAGCATAAGATTTCTGACTCATTTATT
Organism: Balaenoptera physalus; assembly: GCF_965194825.1. Taxonomy (NCBI): domain Eukaryota; kingdom Metazoa; phylum Chordata; class Mammalia; order Artiodactyla; family Balaenopteridae; genus Balaenoptera; species Balaenoptera physalus. The sequence goes on from NC_138895.1 coordinate 58,321,625, forward strand.
TAACCACCAAATATTTATTGCAGGCCTGACCTCTCTTGACTTATAAATGAATTAGCATACTGGAAAAAGGAGAAGGTTCAGAAACTTCCAATCAGAAGTTGGCTTTGACACTTTCCGGCCTCCACTGCCACCCCACCTTCTAGCTCCGAAGTGGGCCCAGGTATTCTTAAGCCTGGCTTGACCGAGGCTTGTGTAAAGCCTCAAATCTTTCCCTCTGCCGCCCTCTCTCCACCGCGCCCGCTGCCCCGCCCAGCCACCAAGCGCCTCGAGGGTACCTGTCCCTGCAGCAGGAGTCAATGCTGAGCTCGTCGATGCCCCAGTACTGGATCTCCTGGAGGAAGGAGAGCGCGCACAGCTGCTCCATGACGTGCAGGCGGCCGGTGCGATAGTAGTGCAGCACGTAGCGGAATGCTTGCGAGCTCCGGTCAAAGAAGTACTCGTTGTCCACGGGGTTGGCGTCGTCACAGAGCTCCAGGGGGCTGGGCACGGCGGCCAGGGCCCCGGGGCGCCGGCACGAGGCCACCACCACGGCCAGCTTGCCAAGGCGCGTGTGTGGGAAGCAGGACAGAGCCTGCTGCGAGAGCACAAAGCGGCTGCCGCCCACGTTGACCGTGAAGCTGTCCCCGAGCGCCAGGGGCTCCCCTTCGCCCTCGCTGCAGAAGACGCTGGAGTCCAGCGAGGTCAGGGAGGCGCTGTCCAGCGGCGAGTCCGGCGACGCCCGGCCGCGGGGAGGCAGCTCCATCCTTGCCGCCGCTGCCGGAGGGCGCCACAAAGTTGGGGGCGGTGGCACGGCCGGGATTTCCCGGGCTCCCGAGGTGGGTTCCTCCCACCCCCGAACCCTTACTCTCTCCACCCCCCTGTGCTCGTTCTCCCTCTCGCCGCTAGGGAGCTGCGAGCGCGCGGTAGCAGCGCACAAGTGTCTGAGCGCCGGGTCTGGGAGGAGCGGAAGGGTCGCGCCCAGGGAACTGCTCAGGTGTGGACCAAGCCGAGGACATCCGCAGGGCACACTGCTGGTCGCCGTGGTCCTTCCCGGACTCAGTACCCCCTCCCCAGCTTTGTAATTGAGATCTCCAGCCCGGGAGGTGTATGGATTGAAGGCCTCCCTGCTTGGGGGTTGGAGCGGGAGGGGAGGGGGAGGGGGAGGGAGGTCTACAGTGGAGGAGGGCACGACGAATCTTGGAGGAATGCAAGCAAGGGGAAGGGCAAGACTCACTCCCGCCTGCAGGAGACCAAAACGAAAAGTTCCGAAGGCAAAGCAAGTGGTAACCGGGTCTGAGTCTTTCCCAACTTCAGGATATATATTCCTCTCTCTGCTTTTGCTGCGCAGTTTCACAGGCCTCCCAGGGAGCGGTCGCCGGGGATGTGCGCACGTGGGGGAGGGTGACCTGGGTGCGGGGTCCGAGTCATTTGCTCGCATTCGCTCTCATTCTAGTCTGTCACTCACGCTTCGTTTTCTTCTCCCCCCTCCCCTAATTTTTGACCTCCTGGTTGAGAAACGAGGACAATTAATGATGACTTTTAAGTCCCAGTGAGTCACTGAGAACTAGGGGTCACCATTGCCAGCTCCCGTCACGTGTTGAGGCACTTTGCGCCCTTCGGTTTAGCCTTTTCTGTCGCTACAAGTTTCCCGGAGAGCAGGTGTTCTGGGGGCATTCTTCGGCACACAGCGGAGCTGTCATTTTAGGAGAAGGGAAGGCAAAAAGACAAGGACTAGAACAGGCGTGGGCTGGGGCAGGAGTTTAAATAGTAACGACGACTCGGTAAAGGGAGAAGCCGAGCGCCGTGCCCAGGTGAGGCTAGAAGTGCATCCACGGGGCCCCTGGGAGTCGCGCCCCGGCCAACCTGTTGGACACGGGGCGGGAGCGAGGAGGAGGGCAGGGTGACTCACCTGCTGCTCTGGGCACATCTGGGGTGCGCTCCGTGGGCGCAGCTGGCTACGTAGCCTCGATTTGATCCTCGCGATTTACACGTGAGTCTGACTTCACAGGTCCGGGAAGAGGGCTGTGCTCGCGGCTGAGCTCCTCGCCCGCGCTGGGTGTCTAGCCTCGCCTCTTCGCCACGCGCCTCCCGGCTCCGGCCCCTCGGCTGCGGCGGAGGGTGGCCGCCCCCGCCCGCGCTCGCTCCCAGCCTTCGGCGGTTCCCAGCGCCAGCTGTGGGGAGAGCGGGGAGCGGAGGGAGGTGAGACCGGAGGAGGAAGTGAGGCGCTCAGTGACTCTGAATCTTATATTCATCCTGAAGGCGCTTCAAGGATTACTATATTAGATTCTCGTTTCCCGGAATCTGTGCGCTCACAAATGCTCAAGAACAAAATTTTCCAGTTGTATAAATCTGCTAAACTCAGGGTTAGGGCAGTTATGTTAACTGCTTTGTGTGGCACGGTTCAAGGTTGTCCTCATTATTTCCAGAAAGCGTCTGGGAATCCTGCATTTTTCAAAAGTCTTTGCAAGAATGAGTGAACCACACATCTCCTTTTTTTCCTTGTAAGTAGTTTTAGAAAGTATATATAAAGAGGTAAAGCAGGCAGCTTGGTACAGTAGGGAGGGCTTTTTCATAGATTGACCTGAAACGTAGCTGTTTAGTTCTGGCTTTGTCAACGGGCTGTGGGACCTCTAGCTAGCATTTACTTCAAGGGCCTCAACGCCTTCCTTAGTAAAATTTCAGGTTTTAATAAAAAACACTCAACCTTTACTGGGTGCTTACTTTATGCCAGGAAATTTTTGTAAGCCCCTTACTCATTCAGTACCTTATTTAATCATAACAACAATACTATGAGGTAGAAGTATACCTGATTTACAGAAGGGAAAACTGAGGCAGAGAGAAATTATGTGATTTACTTAGGGTCACACATTCCAAATTAAAACCCAGGACTAATTGTCAGAGGCTGACCCCATAAACACAGTGCTTGGGACATATCATTTTTGTGTGATCTTTAAATAAACCAAAGTGTGGTTGTATTTATTTACTTATTTTTGCAGCTTTCTGAAGAAGGGCAGGAATTTAATGATGTATTTTCTCTAATCTTTCAACAAATGCTTGTTGAGCATCTACTATGTACCAGGCACTATTTTAGGTGCTTCAGATGGCTCCATGAAAAAAGAACCAGACAAGATCCCTGTCCTTATGGAACTAACATTTTCTTGTGAGAATAAAAGAACAACTTCAGTGAAATTTATAAAACAGTATATAGTATTTATCGGTTATGGCTCTTTGGACGGCTATCCTTCTGGTTAACTTTCGCCTCTATAAAGAACTCTTCCATACAGAAAATATGGAGTTAAAAATCCTCCTAGTAAGTAGTTCATCGTTATGTATGAGTACTGTGAAATTAATTTTTTTAAGGTAGTGAAGATTTTCCCTTACATAGAGAGAAAAATTTCTCCAATATTTCACTTATACATTGGGCGTTGAGAAAAGCCAAAAGTTCTGTTAAGCCTTATTCATCCTTTAGTGTGAATAACTTGAATCAAATGATTAGTAAAGTCTCCCCTAGCTTTACAGATTATTGTGAGGAAGGAGGAAAACTTTCAGAGGAGAATGACAGATTTGGGTGAGAAGGGAGATCTTGGACAGGTGACCAGAGGTTAGCAAACGGTGACTGAGGCTTGCAGGTCTCCTACGCTGCCACCAGGACCCTGGAATCAGTTGTAATTTGTGGTGTCCTGTAGAAGTAATTGTAACAATAACCACTGTTGAAGTGTAAGGCTCAAGCTAAGCATCTGAATTCTCACAATGATCCCATGAAGTAAGTACTGTTATCCTTAGCCACAAATCTCAACTCAGAGGCTCACAGGCACTAAGGAACTTTCCCAGTTGTATAGTGAATATGTGAAGGAGTATATTAAGGGACTGAAACTGGGGTCTTTCTGACTCCACATTTCATCTCAACTGCTAAAAACCTAACATTTTCAATTGACATTCAATTTGATTAAAACAATTTCCACTAAATAAAGTAATTATAACTAGGGATTTCACTGGTGGTGCAGTGGTTAAGAATCCGCCTGCCAGTGCAGGGGACACGGGTTCGAACCCTGGTTCAGGAAGATCTCACTTGCTATGGAGCAACTAAGCCCTGCACCACAACTACTGAGCCTGCGCTCTAGAGCCCACGTGCCACAACTACTGAAGCTCTCACACCTAGAGCCCGTGCGCCACAACAAGAGAAGCCACCGCAATGAGAAACCTGGGCACCACAACGAAGAGTAGCCCCTGCTAGCAGCAACTAGTCTCTCAACTAGAGAAAGCCTGTGTGCAGCAACGAAGACCCAACGCAGCCAAAAAACAAAACAAAACAATAACTATAACTAGAAAGGTGGTTACTAGTTAACTGGGAGTATACAAACACAAATGACCTATTTTAAAATATAATCTCTTGGGTAGCAAAAATCCCTGCCTTCTTCCCTGTCGTGTTCCCTTTAATCTGTTGTCTCTGCTCACTCATTGGATTGTCCAGGTATGAGTCAGAGAGCCCACTGAAAAACATATGACAAATTAGGGGGGAAATAAATCCATTCAAAGGGAATCCTTCCTGGTCCCTGATCTTGACCTGAGATATACCCTGAAGTATGTCAAGAAATGAAAGAAGAATTGCTGATAAGTAGTTGGGGATGGTGAGGTCTTGCTTTCAATCTCATTCCTACTTAGCATGGGAGGAATGTGATTGTCATGTAGGAGGTAGCACAGTACTGAGACAGGAAAACTCGACAATCTAATGGCTTTGGGTATATTTCCCTAGTCATCAGATGTTATATTCAGGTGATTTTCCACTAACAGTCTTGTGATGAAGTGCGCTACTGGTGTTTGGCTTTATCTATCAGGTCTTCAAAATATCGATATGAATGTTGAATCCCCAGATACAACTTGTATTTTTAATTCTTCCAATTTTTATGAATATTTCCAAATTTATTAATGAACAACATGCATTCTTAACAGTCATGTTTTTAAATTGGATTAAAAGAAAAATCACAAGATACCTTAAATTGACTCTAACGAAGACAATTATGAAAGTAAATGTTAAAAGTCATATGAAGCACATTCAAAATTTCTATTATTAAAAACCTAGAACATTTTATTCAGGTTTTTGAAAAAGTAATGAAAATGTATTTATATTATTATTGTATTCCGTTATTCTGTGATTTGTTTAAATAATATAATATGATGTTTCTGTGAAATTATTAATTCTCATCTTTTATATGAATGTTTTAAAATGATTTTACATATATGATTATAAGTCATTGAAATATTTTTAAAGGAAAATGTACATTTCTTATTAATTTATATCCCCAATACTGCAACTTTACATTTATTTTTAATAATTAAATAGACAGGGGACGTATAATGACTGAAAAATTTTGAATAAAGCAATTTATAGACTTCAACTTGAGTAAACTCTACATTTCCATTTTCAACCACATCACTGTAGACTCACACTAAAATCCCTTTATCATTCATTAACAATGCAGACCATATTTCATGCGAGGTGTGCATGCCTATCTTTGACCCTGTGTTTCATTACCTAGGGACTGACAACCAGATGAGTTAATTGTAATGATGTTTAAAATGCCTTTGTGTAAGGACAAAATGGCCTTATCTTCTTTCCTTTCACTGCATTGGAATATGTTTAAAGGTAAAGGAAAATCTGACAAATTCTATCTATTCATCTTTCGTGTGCCTTCTAGGTGCTTGGAATAAATCCTCCCAACTGTATAACAGCCCACTCTAATGCAGAATTTAGCTTAATGTGGGCTTGTTCTGGATTCCTTCCAAGGGGAGGCAATTATCTTTGGAAGTACCCAAGAACAAATTTTTATAGCCTAGTCTGCTACAGAGATCACAGGATGGGTTGATGATGGTGATGATGATAGTAATATGATAATAATAGATGCTACCTTTACTTATTCAACCTCTGCTCTGTCTTTTATTAGCTGTGTGACCTTAACACATTTCTTGAAACTTTTACGTCTCATTTTCCTCATCTGTAAAGTAGGAGTGACAGTAGTACTTACCTTATGTTGTTGTCTTAAAATTAAATGAGATAATCCATGTAAATGTTTAATGCAGTGTCATTATTCTTGTTGTCACTTTTATTATTATCAAAATGTTGCAGGAATATTTTTCTAATCCCCCTTAGTGAGCACTTACTGTGTGATAAGTGTCATGTTAAGTGTTTAATCTCATTTCATTTATAATTCACAGAACCCTATGAAGAGAGTATTATTATCATCCTTAATTTACAGATGAGAAACCAGGATCACAGCATTTTAATAACTTCTCAGGTGTCATACTGATAGTCAATATAGGCTTGAACACATTTGTTTGATTCAAAGCCTTCAAAGGGCCTTAATATGAAAATAATGTGATGATGAGAAATCACTGTTAGAAATGCTCTTCTCTTTAAAAATAATTTTAAAAGGAGAAAATTTCTATTCTATGCTTCAAATAATTGAGCGATGACCATACTTCATACACCATGGCCAACACATTGCCTGTGATTTCACATTGTAATAAATTGGATCTTTCTTGTAACCATCATAAAGTCGACAGTCAACTGGATTTGTCATTAAATGATTCTCACTATGCCCTTTTGATATGCAAAAGATATAGTCACATTTTTCCTGAGTTACCAAGAAAATATGTAGAATCAGGCACTTATTGTTCACTGGATTAACTCCTATAATTACACTGAAATTAAACTTTATAAACAAGATTTAAAAGCAATGAAGCAAAAGCAAGGCAAGTGCTCTGCTCATCATGTTCTGAACACTGTTAAGTGAACCTAATATTGAATTTGAAAATCCCAGTTAAAGCCTTTTTACCCAGCTCTATTGAATTACCTTATGATGACAGAGAGGTTGAGTCATACAGACCATTAAAAACTGTTTCTCATCGAGTATATGCAATTTATTAATATTAGAAGTAAAATTGTATTTAGGCTTATCCTTATTCTATTTAGTGCTTTCTTTCATTATCAAGGAACTCAGTAAACTTGAATTCTATCCTGTAGTTGGAAGACAGGTAATCTTTGAAATCCATACGTGTTATAAAGTTTTTTATGTTGCATTTTCTTGATTTTCCTGGAATCAACTCAAAATTGAAAAGTTTTTCACTCAGTAAATATTTTAGAAATGTAATTTTCTCAGCTTCAGGGAAAGCTGAATATACATCATTTATATTATGTGTGTGAATACACACACATGAAGAACTAAGAGTAAGGAAAGTTTACAATGATTTCTATGTCAGTGGATCACGTTATTATTACTCTTAACAAGAAAAGTAGTGAACAATCAGAAGCAATATAAGGAGAATAGTAGAGATAAGTAAGGGGAAAGGCAATTTTTCTTTCGAAATGGTTCTTACTTATATAGTGTAGTTCCTTTAAATAGCATCCTCATGGCATTTTAAACATGATCTAATTAAAGAAAATATGAAGTAACTTTTTAGGACACATATGCTGAAATCTGTGCCAAAGTAGTTTTGTTAACTGGATTGCAATGCTGTATAGAATACCTACTATTCTAATCTCAGTTTAAGCACATAGAACAACATTAATTTAAATAAATATTTTATATATGAAATCCATTGCACACAAATGGGATAAACGCAATACTGTTTGAGTTTAAAAAAAACACTGCTTTTTACCCTTAACTCTATGATCTGCTTATACTTTTTTTGCTGGTTCAAAAGAATAGAAAGATGGGTTTTTAATCAGTATAAATTAATTTGATTGATTTGAAAAAAGAGCCCTGCATCGCTGCATATATTCCAGAGTATATTTTCTCTGCGCAGTGTAATTATATTGGTGGGACCTGCATATAAAAATTTGTTATTTTTTTCAACATAAAAAATATCAGTGAGCCATATGGCATCTTCTTACACCATTGCATCTGATTGACAGCTCAATTATAGACCTGGCCTCCTAGTTCTCCCACAAACAGCTTTCTGGGAAATCTAAACCAAATGGGAAGTCAAAGCATAGCAAACTTGTCCTGGGCCTGCTTTTTTTAAAAAAATTCTGTGAAGTCAAATTTATCCATTTTAGTAACCAGGACTGTTTTATTTTCATGGCAGCAGTGAGAAATATCCAGTTCAGTACCACTTATGATATTTTAAATGAAAATAAGTCTCAATTAAAGAATTTGTAAAAGAAGAAAAATAAAACAAATAGGAATTTTAAGATTAATATGGGAAAACATTAAGTTAGCAATATACATTCAATATTTACATGATGCTAGGCCACATATGTTTGGCTTTTGGTAGCAGAAGCTTATCAAAAAATCAGAATAGATAATTATTGATTATATGGAAGCTTTGAGAATACTAAGCAGTTTTATGGATGAGATATGTTTACATATGTCTGTAGAACAAGTATTTAAATTTAAGTTTTAAAAAAATTAAGCTAAAAATATACTAGAATTGTTGCCTCATTTGATATTGCTCAATAAATAGGAAAATATCACAAATATTTTTCAGCATAAATTAAAAAAAGACTTTATGTGCAGTTAATTTTTGGCTGGTTTCATTTTTGTTGTGTTAATAGCATTACCAACTGGCAACAAAGTTCTGTGTAAAATATTTATGGAGTGACTAAAAGTAAAATAAAGAGCAAGTTTTGATGTATTTGCTTGAATAGGTATAGATAGGTGCTTGAATAAGACCCTGATAGACGAGCACGTGGCCTCTTTCAATGTTGTGAACGTGGGCAAACAAACTTCACCTACAGTTGGAGCCAAGATCACTGGAGAAATGATGATCTACTTTAATCTCTGATTTGAATGATAATCTGCCCCTGGGGCAGGAAGAGTCACAGAGTGAATGGGCCTCTCTCCAGTGAATTGGTGGCGATCACTTATATAAGTACTGGATAAGGGACACTATTAAAATATTTGTTTTCAAAGTTCCAGGTTTTCAAATATAGCTGTGATGGAAGGTGGCTGACCCATGCTTCAAGGCAGAAGTTTTGGGACCCCTCTACACTCTTAAAAATTATTGAGGACCCCAGACATCTCTTGGTGATACGGGTTATATCTATTGACATTTATCATATTGAAACTAAAACAGAAAAATTTAAAAATATTTATTAAATCAATTTAAAAAAATAGTCTCAAGCCCAATATGTGTTAACAAAAAGAACACGCTTTTTTGATAATAAGGATATTTTTCAAAAGAACATAATTAGTGAGAATAATGACAACGTTTTACAATTTTTCATATCTGGCTTAATAAAAGACGGCCAGATTTTCATATCTGCTTCTGCATTCAAACTGTTGCAATTTGAAATTTTTGTTGAAGTTAATGAAGAGAATCCAGTGTCAGATAGGTAGTTGGAAAAAAGTGGGGCATTTAATAGCTTTTGCATATAATTTTGTATATTCTTCTGTGCTACACTAAAACTTAACAGGTTAGTTCCAAAGTGGACTCTGAAACTGTGTCGAGGAGCTTTTCATATTCAGTTATATTAAAACCCATTGGTCTATCTTGTCCTTGGAATGGATTTTTTTTAATCCATGCATGACTTTGTTATGTCCTACATTGTTCATTTGGAAAATGTTGGTTTCTTAGTTTTGTATATCTCCCAAAAGTAAAACATTTAGTTAAACAACACAAAAAATCTCTTTTGTTAGTATCACCACCAATTTCATCAGAAAATTTTTTTAAGTATAGGGAAGTTATCAAATTTATGGTGGTACAAGTAAGCTTTCCAAAATTCTAATTTTTGCTTGTAAGCTCATATTTTATCATCTGCAACAAATATTGTCAGATTTCCTTGATAGTAGCAGGATCCATTCATTCATTTTTAAGAAATTATTCACAAACATCTGAATAACCAATTTGTCTATCAGTCAGATTTTCAAGTAAACACAGGGATTCATGAGAAAAAAAGTGGCTAGTTCAGCTTGTAACTCAAAATAATTAGCCAAGTGCTTGTCCTTGAGACATCCATGGTACTGAAGCAGGCTGCAGAAAGCTTCAGTTCACTTCCCATTTAGTCAAATAAAACATGAAAAAGACAGGTACCCAAGTGACGAGATTGAATACAATTAATATTTTAATAAAACTTATAACTTTTATTATTGCTCATCCAGGATATTGTTAAGTAAAACCATCTTCCCCCCACCCCCTCAAATGTGTGAAGAATATGAAGACAACTAGTACAGTTTGGTGTCACCACTCTGAGGTGTGCTAAAAACATAAGCACACCTGTTGCTTTTATACCATTAGCGCAAATGTAAATGCAGTGGAAAATACAAATATTGTCTTGTTATTTTGAAAATAATTTTTTAATTCAAGGACCACTAAAAAGGTCCCATAAAATCCTAGGGGTATATAGGCCACATTTTGAAAACTTTTGTTCTAAGGAATATATGTATTTTGCCAACTTAAAGACAGGATTTATGTTTACATTGTTCAGGAATTAGAGAAGTATAGAACTTTTATATTTTGTTTTTCAAGTTTTCATCAAAAAATTTCCTGTACCTAATATACACTGTACAGAGATAAACACACACATATCCTAAACATAGATAGATATTACACACACACATCCACTCACTCACACAGAAACGTGATCATAGAAATGTTGTCAGATATGCAGAGAAAATGTAATTTTGGCTCCAACTGATCAGCTATTCCTTATAAATTCCATCACATTGGATATTAGGTAAACCCTACTTTTTAGTTTAATCAAGTAAATATAATATAATGCAATAATTTAATTTTTTAAGGTAATGTGTAGTCTTTTGGAGTAAAAATGCCTAGTCTCTCGAATGTTCGACATCTTTTATGCCTCACTCCAGATGAGCAAGGTATGGCCCAGGAAGATAAGATGCTCCTTTATAGTTTAGATAATACCAGTTGAATCAGTCCTGGCTGGTAGGAGGGCTTCCTGGACTAATGACTTCTGGGGTGTACATAGATGTGAACAGCTAGAGGCCATTGTTTGGTTGTTTGCTTCCGGTCTCTAGTTCCTCCTCATTTTTCTCTTTCTCTTTGCCCTCAGGTTATAAATGGTTAAACAGGCCTCTCAAGCCTTTCGTCTCTGTCTCTCCTCAAGCAGTGCATGGAGCCACTGCTGGTTCACACTTTACCTATCTATAATCTGACATTTATCTCTCTCTAATCTTCTACTTATTTCCGCATAATCACACCTGCCCCAAGTTAGAAGTGGCTGGGCGTGGGGCACCTCCTAGAGCTTGCAGCTTTTCATGAAAAGGAATGGTGTAGTGTTAACACATGTTCCTGGGCTTTCCCATACCTGCTGGAAGTTTCCAAGTGCCCCTCCTGGACTCGCTAAGATGTGTGTTGTATTTATGGAGGTAGGAGGACCCTGAAGCTGATCCATTGATGTTTCTATCTCTCCCCTCCCCCATTTTTTCTTTATAATTATTCATGTTTTCCCCCCTATTTCTAAGTCATTGATTCTCAATCAGTGCTAGTACTTCCTCCTTAAAGGGACATATGGAAATGTGGTCGTGGGCGTGTGGAGGCTCTTATCTGTCACAGTGACTGGAGAATGTTATTGACAGTTACTACCTAGGAGCCAGACACACTAAATATGTTTTAACTACAGGCAATAAAGAATTGTCACTCCAAAAATGCTAGTAGTGCTCTTATGAGAAACACTGCTCTAGATACAAATTACTTAGGTCCTGGGGAAGGAAGCTTTACAGCTTAACCGTGGTGTCTATGACAGAGGCAGAACTAATTATCTGTCTTCTCACAACCCTCCAGATGGATAGATGCCTTGGGTTGACTGCAAAAAATGTCATGGACCAGAAATACAAAAAAAAAAAAAAACAAAACTACTATCAGTATATGAAATATGTACATACATTAGGCATTTGAATTTGTGATCATGTTTCGTATTACCATTGCATAGGGATGACACATTAAACAGAAGAACTAAATATATCAATACCTATGCATATATTCTAAATGTACTGTAGAATTACATTGCTTTCTTGTGGTAACTATTGAGATGGTGCAGGTCCTTGTGGATGGACATTGGCATACATTATATAAACAGCCTGTCATTTATGTGCTACAGCAACCTTGCAAGGTTTCCAGAAGAATCCATAAAAAGCTCAAATTATTTTCTTTGATAATTTTGGTCAGCCTTCTCAGTGACAGAGTACTCTAAATGATCTCCTTGCTAGCTTCCTGCTAATGATTTCACCTCCTAAATTGCAAAAAAATTTTGATGTTTCCAAAATGTCTTTGCAGTGCTTTTCTATTCACCTCTTTATACTTCATCACTCTGGTTTTTCCTTTCTTAACTCAGTTTACCAACTGACTCTTCACATGTGAAAAAACAGTTTGCCTGTAGAAAAGAGCTAAATAGAGTGTAAATAATTAACTGTGTCACTTAGATATTTCTGATGCTGTTTACTCAGAATATTCCAAACTTTAGTCTTTGTTTAATAAAATACATATTATATGCATGGTAATCATACAAAATTCCTAGAACTCTATTGGTAAACACTGAACTTTGAAATCAGAGTTCTCTACAACTTATCCATATAATTTTGATTCTTTAAGTCAATGCACAAGATTAAAACAATTCAGATTGGATATTATTCATTGGAATATGTTATATTTGCAAAGGGAGGCCTTCTCCATAACTATCTTATAGTTTCAATTTATTTAATTTTGCCCTATTTTTTTTCTCCAAATACATTCATTAGTGGGCATATGTTATGCCTGGTGAGAGTAACACATTTGAATTGATTTTTTTTTTTTGGTAGAGAACATTTAAGAACTTGTATGATACGGATATTTCTTGAGTTGTGAATTAATTTTGGAGTGATTCAGAATCAGTGGATGTTTTGGAGATGTTTTAATTGAGGAAGATGACAATGATGTGTGAGTTAGCACACAAATCCATGACAATACCCAGTACATTGTGTATAAGCTAGATGTGTTCTCCTGCCTCACTGCAGACCTGATGAATTAGCTGTTTTATTGACACCAATATCATGACAGAAACACATATCACCGTTTAGATTTTTTTTTTTAAATGTCAATCAATTTCTTATTAATTTATTTATTTTTATATGAATTTTTGGCTGTGTTGGGTCTTCGTTTCTGTGCGAGGGCTTTCTCTAGTTGTGGCAAGCGGGGGCCACTCTTCATCGCGGTGCGCGGGCCTCTCACTATCGTGGCCCCTCGTGTTGCGGGGCACAGGCTCCAGACGCGCAGACTCACCAGTTGTGGCTCACGGGCCTAGTTGCTCCGCGGCATGTGGGATCTTCCCAGACAAGTGCTCGAACCCGTGTCCCCTGCATTGGCAGGCAGATTCTCAACCACTGCGCCACCAGGGGAGCCCTGGTTTTTTCTTTACAAAAAATGCGTCTTAGATGTCTGAAGTGGTTTGAGAAGACTTCGGAAGTATTAATAGGAATGGCTCCTAAAACTCTATCCATTCACATCCTTGACAATCAAAACAGGTAGGAAGGACTGTTCTTGCTAACACAAACCACAGACTCATCAATAATAAATGGGCTATTCTTAAAATTAGAAGTTAGGCAGCCCGATATAACTTCAAACCCCACTGGGATAAAAAGATGGGAAAGATGGGTAGATGGGTGAGGTAAGGATACTCAGACTTCTAAGATCTATGGTGAGCTACAGCAGAACCATTAAAAGGCAAAGCAAGAAAAAGAGAACAAATAATGTTAAGGATGTGCTGAAGCAGAGTTTCAAGCAATAAATAAGATTCACTGGATGCCCAGACAGAACAGCAGTTGAGCGTGCCAGGTGTGCAGTAGTCAGAGACCAACTGGCTTTTTTGTATCTAAGAATCGATTTAAAAGGAAGACAGACTCGGTAATAGTGGCTGAAATCATAAGGAAAATGATTGCCATTTGTGTCTACAATGTGCTCAGAGGGAGGTGACTATTGAGAATTTGCTACCTCATTTTTTTTTCAGTCAAACATACAAATAGCAGTCACTTAGTATTAACAATACCTTTGGGTTTTATGCGCAGGAAAGAAAAATAATGGTAAAAGCTTACTGACTTTTAAAATATTTCACCTCACATATGATCTCACCTAATCCTCAAATATTCCAGTCCCTATTAACATATCAAGCTTTCCCCACCAAAAAATGGCTGGATGTCTTTTTTTTTTTTTTTTTTAAACTTCTTTTTTTTTTTTTTTTTTTAATGATATTCTTGTCTGCTTACATTCTTTTTATGTATGTATGTATGTATGTATGTATGGCTGTGTTTGGTCTTCGTTTCTGTGCGAGGGCTTTCTCTAGTTGTGGCAAGTGGGGGGCCACTCTTCATCGCGGTGCGCAGGCCTCTCACTACCGCGGCCTCTCGTTGCCGAGCACAGGCTCCAGACGCGCAGGCTCAGTAATTGTGGCTCACGGGCCGAGATGCTCCGCGGCATGTGGGATCTTCCCAGACCAGGGCTCGAACCCGCGTCCCCTGCATTGGCAGGCGGATTCTCAACCACTGCGCCACCAGGGAAGCCCATGGCTGGATGTCTTGATCGACAGGGCTCATGATGTGTCTTAGGGAAAATGCTTCTAGCCCGTCTGTTCAGAGACGGTTACTTAGTTGAAGTCTCAGCAAATACTGTGTCTTAGTCACCTAATCATGCCATCTCACCTAAGATTTCATCTTTTAGCCATTTCAGCTGTCCTTTTAGTTGGGTTGTGATCCTCTGGTGAATACACAAAATCTTTGCCAGATAATCATTGCCTTTTTTGGTCAGTTTTTAAAGACTTTTCTGACTTTTCTAATCAACTATCTAAACTGTGCCTCATTGCAGATTACTGGACAAGCACGGAGAACAAAACTATGGGAGGGTTTTCCAGTTCTGCATCATCAATGAAAAATTTCAACTGTATGCTACAATTCCAGACTACACTCAAAACGAACCACTCGACATGGTTATTGGTATCTTTGAACCCCAAAATGCACTTCTACTCAAATTCTCATAAATCAATATTAAGGTGAAAGCAAATGAACCCCAATAGTCACCAAAATTGTAAATAGTGAAAATTTTTAAAATATATATTGTTAACTCAAAACAAACAAATGCTTCTAGAAGCATCAAAAAATAAGTCAATCTCTAAAAAAGTCATTTTTATTTTCAATTTGATATTTTACAAAAGAACTGGATAGAGATGATCAAGCAAATATAAAAATTCTAGGGGGCTTCCCTGGTGGCGCAGTGGTTGAGAATCTGCCTGCCAATGCAGGGGACACGGGCTCGAACCCTGGTCTGGGAAGATCCCACATGCCGCGGAGCAACTAGGCCCGTGAGCCACAATTACTGAGCCTGCGCGTCTGGAGCCTGTGCTCTGCAACAAGAGAGGCCGCGATAGTGAGAGGCCCGCGCACCGCGATGAAGAGTGGCCCCCGCTTGCCGCAACTAGAGAAAGCCCTCGCACAGAAACGAAGACCCAACACAGCCAAAAATAAATTAATTAATTAATTAAAAAAAAAACAACAGGGATTAAAAAAACCAAAAAAAAAACAAACAAAAAAAAGCTCTTTTATCAAATATGTTTACATTAAAAAAATTTCAAATCCATTTACTCCTCCACTTCTTCACTGCTTCTCTAGTCTGAGCTATCAACTCTTGGTATCCATTTAATGCTTTCTTGCTTCCACTCTTGATTTTTACCAAGTTCCTATAGGCCACATTCTGGCATTTAAAAAATTCAAATCATGTAATGCTAGTCCCCCAATTAAAAGCCTTCAATCCATTTTCATTACACGCAGAATGAAGTTTAAATTCCTTTCCATGGCCTTCAAGGCTTCTGACCTCTCCAACCATTTGTAACTACACGGGCTGGACATTTTGATCTTCTGCTGCCTGTCTCCAATGTCTTATTTAGTATCAGTTACAAGATGAGGGAAGAAAAGAGTATTCCTAATACCTAATACCTACTCATGTCTCTCCAGCACAGCCATGTAAGCTTCTGGAGGGTAGTGGTCTTGTCTGTAGTGGTCACCATCATATTCTCAGGGCCTAATACAGGTCCTGTCACATAATTGGCACTAATAAATACAGATTATGCAGACAATGACTTAGAGACTTTAATATGCTACTGTGCAATGTAGTAGTTCTCAGAACTCAGGTTTGGAAATATTTGTATATGTAAATTCTCAATTTCCCAAGCCAGAGCTGAGGACATTACCTTTTTGTAGATAGACTAGTTGTGGGACTTGTTTATTACTCTGCCCTAGAATGTTGCAAAGGTATGTCACCTTTTCCTGGCAATTGTTTTCTCCTAATTTAGATAATCTCCAAGAGCCTTTAAACGTAGGATTACTCATCAGTTATGAGAGAATATATGCTCAATTCCAGTGCTCTTGGACAGCCTTCAAATATTTAGAAATGCTAAGAAAAATGGAGATTTGTCTGGAAAATATCCAGTTCATTACTCTAGATACACTACATTGTATTCTTTGGTTTTGTTAGGCCATTATTAAGACATTCATTGGGATCATGCCAAATCGGTCTAGTGTAGAATTTTTTTTAACTGAGTTACATTTTGATGTACCTTTGCTGGTCTGTGTGTATGGACCTTATAAGAAAGAGCCTTAAAGCACCCCAACTTTGTGTTTACTGTAAAGATGTTGTTGAGGACGCTATCCACTCCATTACACTGAATTCTCTCTAGGAGGAGCTCCACTATAACATTCTCTTCTTTCTTGGGTAGAAGAATAGTTGTTATCAATTGATTTATTCTGCTTGTGAACATTGGAGTATGGAGGATTTATTCACATATATGTATTTTTAAAACATTATCATTAATATTTATCAAGTGCTTACTATGAGTTAGTTATCTTATAAAAGTATTTTATATGGGTTATCCTATTTCATTCTCACAATAACCCTATGATATAGGTATTGTTATTATTCCTATTTTACAGATGAAGAAACTGAGGCAAGAGAGGATAAATAATTGTCCAAAGTCACACAACCAGAAAGTATTGGAATCAAGTTGTGAACACTGCCTAACTTAAGCAGTCTGCCTCTCAAGTAGATCTAGCTTATTTTCCCAAACTTTACTCTTTTTTTGTCTTATTTTTTAATCTGCTTAAGCAATCTTAAGTCACTGTGGGAAAATGTGGAATATAATAAAATGAAAAAGTTAGATACCAAGATGTTTTTTCTTATGGGCATTATCTCGTATCACAAAGCTCAAATGAATTTATAGGCAGGAAATCAAGTAGAAAGTATTAGAAAGTGCATCTCCAGCACAGTAAGCTATTTATCAACTATTATTCTCTTCTAGGTGCATATTTCAACCTTGACTGTATTGTAAATTAACATCCATTTTTCTTAGGTTACTTTCTCAAATGACACCCTTAGGAAACCTAACTTGTTATGTAATTAAAGGTTGTGCCTTATAGTACTATATGGAGTCAATTATGATGAATGCCTGGTATTTCTATAGATTTTATTGAAATTAACAGTAACTAACAAGATGTTCTAAGAAGTATTAGTAAGCCAATAATCTTTTCAATTTATAACCATGACAAAGGCTTGCATACAACATTTAAGACTTCTTGTTCTTCAGTTTTATTAGTCATTGATTTTAATATGACTAGTAATCCTGGCTTAACCCAATTTGGAATATAAAATTATTGTGTTAAATACATGAATGATGTACCTCAAATTACTGCTAGAAAACTTCCCTAATTTATCAAGAAGACATCTGCTATCTAAAATTTTTAGAAGATTTATATACATAAAAATTCCACTAAAAATTCTCACTAGCTACAATATATTGACTAGTCACCTTTAATGATTAAAAAAATGCCTAGTCAAAGATCCATTAATTATGTGTAATATCTGACCAGATTACCAACAACAACAAATTAATAAAAGGTATAAAAAATTTTTCTTTATCCCAGTGCCTACTGCCACCATCTTGGTTTATGCTATCACTATGTTTCTCATGGATTATTATAAAAGTCTCCTTATTGATTTCCCTGCCTAAAGTTTCACTCTTTGCCAGGGTCCAACACATTCTCCACTTAGCAGTCAGAGTGTTCTTTCTAAAAGGTATATTTGCTTATGTCATTCTCCTGCTTAAAGTCTTTCAGGGGCTTTAATGGGGACATTCCTCTCAGGACACTTCCTCAGTTCCTTACCAAGGCTCACAAAGTGTTTTAGGATCCAGAGTTCTCTTTTAGTTCTACCTCTCACCCTTTTCCAGTAGCCGTCCTAAACTCCCCCTGTTGCTGAGAATGAGTCTTATTCTCTCCTGCATCTGGGCCTTCACACTCTCCATGTAGAACAGCTTCCCTCTTCCATTTTCATCTGCCTGACTCTTACATGTCTTTTAGCTTTTGACCTACGCATTTTCTCTGCTGAATCTAGGTTAGGTGTTCCTCCTTTATTGTCCTGTGGTCTTCTGGGTTTATCCCACCAGCGCTGTTGTCTGCTTACCTGCCTGTCCTTTTCCACAGAAGACTGAAACACATTTTAAAGAGAGGAAGTGTTTCGAGTTCAGTGTCTTGTTCTCTGCCCTTACTCTAAAGGTCAGCACTTCATAGGTCCTCAGTATTTGCTTTTTCAATAAATGAATGGATTTTATAAATATTATGAGTATAATTTTTTATATTCTCTGTAAATATTTTCTTTAAATTTTTCAGATTATTGATATATCCCCCAATTGTTCTATCTCAATTTTAGTTCAAATCCCAATTCCCCTCATTTCCAAGTTGTGTGCCTTTGGGCACATTAAACAAAGGTTTAGTGTCTTTCTTTTAAAATCTAGAAAATGGTGGTGCTTACCCAATAGGGCTGCAATGAGTAGAAACTGACAAAACATAAAACACTGAACATAGTGCTTGGGACATAGTAAGTTCTTCTTATATAAGGTTTTGTTTTGTCTTGTTTTTGTAGCACAAGGGTCATTAACTCTGGCTTTGGGGACAGATGGATGCAAGTTCAAGTCTGGATTGGCGTCTCTTTAGATTATGTGATCTTGCTCTTTGAGAGTCAGTTTTCTCATACATAAAATGAGAATAATAGTCACACGCACCTTAACAGGTTTCTGTGAGCTTTAAGAAAGATAAGGTAAATAAAACACTTAGTACATTACTTGGCGCAGAGCAGAAGCTCCAAAAATGCTAGAAATTATTAACAAATCTCTGTCTCTCACTAGTTAATCACTTCACTGAAGTCACAGATTTTTGTTTCATTTATCTTTGAACTCCTAGCATCATTAGTTTTTTACATTTGTACCTTGCATATAATAATTGGTCTACATATAAAATAAAAATAACCCTGAGAAGAGTAAAACGTTAACTTTTTTGTCCACTTACAGCTTAATGTGACTTAGTGTACCAGTCAGTTGAAATTGGGGTATCTAGAGCTAGAAGCCAGTTGGGCGGGTGTCATTTTGCAATGTGGAGACATTTTTCCAGTGAAGATAAGCCTATCTGATGACACTATCTTTAGAGAAAAGCATGCCAGGAGCTGAGGAAGAAATGCAGCCAGGTGAATTGGGAAAACGTCAAGAAAAAATTTAACCTAATTCTCAATTTTAGCTATGATTAGCCTTAGGGGATAATTGCAGTGTTAATCCGAGGAAATAGAAAAAAGGAATTTTGTAAGTGGGCCAGTTTTGCATGGTATTACTTCATGACAGGAATTCCTTAGAATAAGATAGTTTGGTAAATAGGCCCTGGTATGTTTTTCAGAGCTGAGGTTTATTTGAATAGACTAGACAATATGCCCGGGAGGCTGTGCATTAATTAGTAAGCTATTAGTGTTAAATTGTTGCTAATTTGGGTTTTGTAATTGAAAGGACCTAGAAAACTACAGAGTGATGTTGACAGCACTTTGGGACAGAAGGAAATTTGAAGAAGCTCTTCTATATCTTTCACTAAGAGACAGGGGTTTTTTCACTTAAATAAATTAACTGTTATTTGAACTTCCTGTCACCCATTAAAAATTATAATTAAATGTGATATAGGACTAAGTGAAAGTTCTCTTCAAAGTTCAGCTTTGAATATACCACCCATTGATGCCTAAGAGTGCTAAATATTTTCAAAAAGTGTAATCAGTTAAAAACAGAAGATTTTGTCAGTTTAACATCACTCATACAAAAAATAATTCTTAAATTTAACTGTGAATTTATAGAGGATAAACCCAATGACTCAGTATGAACATAAAATTAAAAAATCAACCTTATGGCTATAATCCTTGACATATAATAAAATTGAAGGTAAATTCTACTTCCAAATTCTACTTCCAGAGTGATAGTGTGAGGAGGTCTGTGGACTGTGTCCAAGGAAACAATCATAACTGGTGAGATTTACTTTAAAAAGCCAACAATTTAAAGTCTCTGGAAATTGTCCTAAGTGCATAAAGAAAATGGAGAAATACTTATTCAAGAAAATCTACTAAATCTCTGCAAAAAGAGTGATAGTCTATGGCACTTGAGCCAAACCCTTCCTTCCCCATCCCACCAAAGCTAGGTGTGATGGAGGCTCTGGTCTGGACAGGTGTGGCCAAGAAGATGGGGTCTCCTTCTGTTCCCAGGTCCTAGTCAAGACTGTGGAATCTCTCCAGGAAAGGCAGGCCACTGGTATTTCCCATCACCCTCCCCTCCATGTTGCAGAGGGTAAATTCCAGGATAGTGTGGCCAAGAGTCAGGAGCTCCCTTCCTCCACCGCGTCCCCACTCACAGTGGGGAGACTCTATCCCAGGTGGGGCTGTGCAGCAGGCTGGGAACACTGGGGCCTCGATCGCCCCTGCCATAGCTCACAGGTAGGGTGGAAGTCCCATGTTGAGAGATAGAAGCCTAGAAGAATGAAGGCTACCACCCCTGCCCAGTGCCTGATCCTAAAGCAAAGGGGTCACTCAGAGAGAATCAGGCCACCGTCCTTGCTCCCCAGCTCTGGAGCAGAAGCTCAGAAAGGCAGTCCATAAGAGAGCTCCAAGGCTACCCCCAAAGGAACTGACTTTATTTGAAACAGAGTGTGGGGAAATCCAAGCCTAGGGGTACCCGGAAAAAGCAATGGGGATTTTGAAGGTGAGTAATTAAGAGGAGGCTGGTGGCTCCACAAGAGCAAATATACTTGCTGGTGGGAATGTAAGATGGTGAAGCTACTTCGGAAAATTATCTGGCAACTGAAAAGATTAGACATAGAAGTTACCCTTATGACTCAGCAGTTTCACTCTTAGTTGTGTAAGAAGAGAAAGGAAAACATACGTCCACACAAAATTTTGTACATGAATAGTCATACCATTATTCATAATAGACAAAAAGTGGGAACAACACAGATGTTCATTAACTGATGAATGGATACATCAAAGTGGTATATCCATACAATGGAATATTATTCAACAAGAATACAGAATGGAATATTGACACATGCTGTTACATGGATAAACCTTAAAAATATGCTAAGTGAAAGAAGTCAGTCACAAAAGACCACATATTGTACAATTCTATTTGCAGGAAATGTCCAGAATAGGGCAGTCAAGAGATTAGAGCCAGAAAATGGATTAGTGTTTGCCTAGGGATTGGAAGGGGTTGGCAGAAATGGAGACTGACTACTAATGAGTATGGGATTTCTTTTAGGATGATAAAAATGTTCTAAAATTGATTGTGGTGATGGTTGCACAACTCTGTGAATATACTAGAAACCATTGAAGTGTATTCATTAAGTTCATGAATTGTAAATTATGTGAATTATATCTCAAAAAGATGTTATGAAAAAGAAATAAAAACTTATTCTAACAGAAAAATAGGCTCAAATGGCTGTTTTGCTTTTCCTCACCTGGTCAATAATCAATTGAATGGCCACACCCCTGTGTCCTGTATCAAGTCACACTGTTGATTGAAGACAATTTAAAAAAAAAAAAAAAATATATATATATATATATATATATATATATATATATATAATCATCATATTGTACACCTTAAACTTACACAATGTCTTATGTCAACTGTCTCTCAGTAAAGCTGGAACAAAAATAAATTCCAGGGTGGGGGGATTACTGGGTTTTTTCAGTGGTAAACTATGCATTGTTTAGAGCACGTCTTTCTGGGTTATTTGATTATGTGGGATTTGTGCCTTTCACTTTCTTTGAGCTATTTTTTCAAACTCTGTAACTTGTAGAAAACTAATAAGGCAAACAATTCTTGCTCATGGAAATGCAAATTTTGTATGGTGGAAAGTAATTTATTACTGCCCTCTGGTCATTTACCAGTTTTGTCATTTTTGCATTAATTAGTAAATTCATGTCAACTTTCCTGATGGGCTTATATATATGTCTGGTCTTTGATTCTCCTTTGAACTGGTAATATCTTTCTGGTTCTCTCATTAATTACCGAGTTAAGTAAAATCTTTGACAAATGTTTTTACACCTGTATGAGAGTCATGAATTTACTATTTAAAAATTATCCTTTAACAGCAGTTATATGACTACACACAATTGCCAAAACTCATCAGATTGTACACTTAAAATGGCTGCATTTTATTTTATGTAAACTATACCCCAATAAAGCTGGAGATACACTGACTTCAGAGAAATCCTGCGGAAAAGTGAATTGTTCAGGGCTTGCCTTGGCATCTCTGTAGCATTTGCTGGCTATTAAAACAGCTGGTTGTCATGACTCTGGCCTCTGCAATATTTTCCCCTGCTTCTGAATATTCCTCGTTAGTAGTCTCTTCATGTGACCTGACTTCCATCACGCATTCCTTTAATATCAGAATTATTCAAGAATCTCTTTTAGGTCATTTTCTTACTCTAGACACTTTCCCTGGATGATCTCATTCCTTCTTCAATATATTGAAGTTGACTATTCTCAAACTCAAATGAAGTCATCCTGCTAGTAACGGATGCTTACTGA
The DNA here is from genome assembly GCF_965194825.1 of Balaenoptera physalus. Lineage (NCBI taxonomy): Eukaryota > Metazoa > Chordata > Mammalia > Artiodactyla > Balaenopteridae > Balaenoptera > Balaenoptera physalus. The sequence goes on from NC_138895.1 coordinate 58,344,465, forward strand.
GAATTTTTATGTTCCGTATACTCTCCTATGAATTTTATAGGCGATTATGGAATTAACTCGCCATGACCTGAATAACTCAAAGGAACATCTATCATTCACTGCCACTTTATCAGTGAGGAATCTGAGACCTAGAATGTTTAAGTAGCCCCTTTAAAGTCACAGAGCAAATGACTGAGGAAGCCTCAGTTTAAATACAGGTAGTTTTGTGCCCAGATGTCTAACCACTATGCCATACTGCGTCCCTTCACCTTTCCTGGAATCCCAACCTACTCTTGTACTATTTTCAAGTATCTTTAACATAGCTGTTATCTTGGTTTTATTTAAATTCAGCTAAATTAGTCAACTATAGAAATACAAAACTTCTGTAATATTTCCCAATTGTAGAATGTATCTTTTTCCAGTGAAAAAAATTATTTTCCAAAGGATGGCTTATTTCCATGGCAACAGATTTTTTTTCATTGAAGTATAGAAATAAACTATCAAACCAAGTTCTTGATCTTTGTTTAGTTACCCAGACTCTTTCTCTATTGTATTTTGTACAAATTAACTTACAGAAATATAACCATCATGGTTGTAGACACATCATTTACACTGACCCCAATTTCAATCATGTTTTTCTCCTTAATCCAACAGGATGATAAAAACTGTAACTTTTATGACAATGAGGATTTTATGAACTGTTACTAATTATTTGTGTCAGAAGTGCATTATGCACTAAAATTTCCAGGGAAATACAAATTAGACCCTACTACTTAACATTTGTACAGTGTAGTATGATAGTTCCTTTTATTGCATTCAGAAGCTTCATGTCACCTAGCTTCCATGTCTCAGTGCCATCTGTTGAGGTTTTTGCAGAATTATGTAGTGAACACTTCAGGCCAGAAGAACTAAGCAAAAGTTCTGGCACTACCATTTCCTTGATATTGGAAGGAGGCAAATTATTTAGCATATCTCAGCTTGGTGTTGTTACGAAACCAAGCTTGAGTCTGCTCACCCGATGTGCGGCGAAGCCAATCTACTGACACCACAACTGTGGTGAGGGAAAGTACAGCATTTATTTCAAGGCACCAAGCAAGGTCGCTCGTGCTCAAAAGACCTGAAGTCCCCAAATGGCTTTTAGGGAAGGGTTTTTAAAGACAGTATGAGGAAGAGGGTCACAAAGTGTGTGATCAGCTCATGCACATTTGATTCTCTGATTTGTTGATGGTGAGGTAACAGAGTGATGTTTCAGGAATCTCAATCATCAAACTTATGGTTCCACCTGGTCTGGGGTCTACATGCTGGTGGTCAGCATGCAGTTAACTTCTTCCACCTGGTGGGGGGTTTTAGTGTCTGCAAAACAACTCAAGGATATGGCTCAAGGTATTATCTACAGCCGTTGAGGAGAAACTAAAAGTCCTTGACTTTGTTTTATGGCTAAACTATTATTATTTTGCCTTGCTTGACTGTTTTCTTTTGTTTCTGCATTTTTTCACTTTTCGGATGAAAGTTTTCTTTTTGGAACTCAGGGAAGGCCTAGAAGGCTAATGCTTTTTTACAAACAAGAGGCGGGGGTACATGAGATGGGGGTGTCTCTCCCTGGTGCCCTGCAGGGTCCTGTTGGGTTTCAGTGTCATAACTATTGACTAGGAACTTTATCTTTTCTGTTCTTTCACTGGAGTCAAGATTAGGAGCAGGTGACATTCAGACATGAAAGCTGTAAAGGGCAGCCACTAATTTAGGTATTCGAACCAGTCCTCTCTCTTATTTTTTAACTGAGTGAGACTGATGGAAATATAATTTAACAAATAGGGACAATGGGAGGAATTTTGTATATCATCAAATTGCAAATTATTAAGACAACTAATATTATTGACTTTCTACTCTGCCAAGCCCTTTTGTCTTGAGTGTTTTAGATATACTTTCTCATTTAAACCTTAGAAAAAGTTTTTGAAAACTTACCACTAACTCCATTTTGAACGCTGAGAGAGGTGATATATAGTAGTGTTGAGCATGTAGATTCTGGAATCATACTTCCTGAGTTCAAATCCTGGATATGCCATGTACAGCTGTGTGACCATATCCAAATTACTCACCCTTCAGTGCTTCAGATTCTTCATCTGTGAGATTTTAATAATTATAACTTATAAAGTTTTAATGAGAATCAAATAAATTAATACATGAAAAGTGCTTAGGACAGAGTCTGGCATGAAGTACCCAGTCAAGTTATCCATTTATTATTATTATTATTATTTATTAATTAATGAATTCACTGTGTCACAGAGAAGTGAAATGACTTGTCACTTTGTTGGCACTTGGTTAGAACATGTTTTAAACCAAGATTCACTGATTCCAAGTATGTATTATTTCCATAATCTCATAATTCATTGTTGTTATCTTACAGTGGTATTTACTATATATAGTATAGTGGGAAGAAAATGTAGAAATGGATGAGTTTGTTTTTAGCATTACCCTTTTTCTGACCCCCCAAAAGTGTTCCAAATAGTTAAAAGAATGAAAATGTTTCATGGGCTGAAACAGTTGGAAAATGCTGCTCATGAAGAGAAATGTCTATTGTGCTAAGAATTGGTAAAATGACTTAATGACCTTATATGAGATTTAAATCATGTGGTGCAAGGATGGAACCCAATGACAGCTTATTTTGTATGCTCTACATGCAGCGTGCATGTTTACTGCATACCTTGATTAAATTAAAAGCATATGAGTAACCCAGAATATTTGGTTACTAGGATTCCTGAACCCACAGTGGCGATGATTCATCCAGATTCTGCATCTTAGTACTTTCTCCTGAAACAATATATTTCACCCTCCTACAAGAGGTCTAGTATCCAGGGGAAACATTTTCTTAAGTATGTCACGGGCTTGACTGGAGGAGAGAATTACACAGGTTAAGAACTGACTGTCTTTGAAGGTGGTATGAATAGAAAATTAGCATTGCTGACTGAATGTTAGGAGAATGTAGGGGCAACAAAGAAACATGAGGGAAGGAAACTTCCATTAATAAAAAAGATATTATCTTCTATGATAATATACCTCATAATCCTCTTAGAAAGACAGGGGTTTGGTGGAAAGAATAAGATAGTCAGAATTCTAACAGTAAATTCAATACCAAGGGATGGAGATATGACATCCAAGAGAAGTACATGCTGAATATTTTCAGATTTGTTTCCAGGCAACATGATAATGTGTAATGTAAGCACAGCTTCATCAGATCTGATGAAAATATTCAATTCCTTGCCACCCTTTCTATGAACAAAATATATCTCCAGATAGATATTTATCTCTAAATTAAATTCTTTGCCCCCCCCCCTTTCCATGAACAAGATCTTGGATCTATGTCTTCACCAATGTGGCATCTCAAATGACCTTCTTTGAAGGAGAGTAGGTCAGCATTTAGTTAGTTAGAGTGAGCCTCAGTGATGGAGTGTAGAAATTGATCCTTCATAGGGTGGGCTATGGGTGTTAAGGGGAGATTGGACTTTGTATATTTCAAGTGGCTTCAGGGTAGCAGTTGTCTCTAATGGACCCACTGGACTTCTTCTAGTGAATGTGATTGATGTGGCATTTAGATGCTTGTATATTTGGGAGCTTTCAGAACAAATCAGCATGACCAGTTGCTAACTTGACTTTGGAGATTTCGTCAATAATTACATTCTTATGAAGGGCTGATGCTTCCTATACAACTGGGCAATTGCATCATCAAATCTAGTGCTCATTAATATATTTGACTTGCCAAATATGTCGGAGGGATTCCTTGAAGCATAACTGAATAATTACATGTTGGAATTTGGCTTGTGGTGTTTCCATTTCTCTAGTCATTGGTAATAATCCACTCTCGGGCTATAAGGCACTGCCCACAGGTAGGAGGTACTAAGAATAATATAAGCAATAGGCTCACTTGAAGTGGTAACTAAAGAGGGTGAGCACTGTTGATGGAATAAATAAGCCACAGTCATTCTATATTGTAGGTGCACGTTTTTAATAAAATTTAGATCTTTGGAAAGCTCTGATTATTTATATTTGCTATATCACATTAGATATTTTCCTAGGCATTTTCAGATTATTTTCCCTAGGGATTTCTGTTTGGCTCACAGTTTTTGCCATTTTTCAACTCCAGAGAGTTAGCCATCGTTAGGAGGTTGGTATGATTCCTCCTAAACTTTGCTCTGTAAACAATCACACGTGTGCACACACACATACACACATACACATGTACTGTTTTGTTTTCACATAAATGGGCCCATGCTTTACCAACTGTTCTGATATTTGCTTTCCTCACTAACATATTTTGGACATATTTCCATTTCAATGTATGTGTGTTTATAGTATAATCTGATAGATGCATAGTACTGCATTGCAGGGAGATACACATTTTAAAATAGGGCTCATTTTACTTAGAGTTAGAAAAATACATTTTGAGCCAACTGATGCAAAAGTATCAATATAATATAACAAAACAACACTGTTTCACATAATCAAGAACAGGGGAACAGTGCTGTGGTCCTAAGAGCAAGCTGGATGCAAGGACTTGAGTAATATTGTACTCCACACTCATGGCTTTTATCTTCTTCATAGTCCTCTCCCCACCCCATTTCCCTGCAGAATGGCTCACTTTGACTATATAGCCCACAGGGCAGAAAGTACTTATAATAATAGAACTCAAATATGCATATTATAATTGCACATGCACAGACTTTGACTTTTTACTCTCAGTTATGATTCTAAATTCCAAAGGAAAGCTCCAGTTTGGGCCAAGTGGGGCCACCCCTGGTCCAATCAACTTAGATGAAGGAGGGTACCGTCATTGTGTGAAGTGGCTGCTAGAATTCTTTTGCTATTTCCAGGTAGATGAGTAAAGAATTGGTCCTAGGAAATAAAATGATGGACAAGCGACTCAGCGAGAGATTAATATAATATTTATTTATCCAATTCACAATTGTTAGGCATTTAGGTTCAAATATTTTTTATTATAAATAATGCTACAATAAGTATCTGTAAATATAACTTTGCACATTTATGTAACTCAATATTTAAGATAAGTTTTGGAAATTAAAATAATAAGTCAATGGCATGCATATTTTACAATTTTATAGTGACAAAGTTTAGACCAGTTTAGATTCCCATCAATAGTAAATGAATATGAATTAGGGGGTTTCTCTGCAAGCTCATCAATATCGAGCATTATCAATCTTCAAAAAGTGTTTGCCTACTTAGGTGGTAAAGATATCTTGGTAAAAGTAAAATAAGTCTTGTTTTAATCAAATGTTGTTAGCTATTAAACATTGTGAAGTTTATGTATTTCAGTGCTGAAATAGGGTCTCTCAATATAAAAGTATTTAAAGTCAGCCCTTCCATCTATTCAACTCTCCTGCTTTATATCCCAGTGGAATCAGCCTACACTTCCCAAGACTGAATTTCCTAGGAAACCATGACTAATTCCTAATTTGGAAGCTTACACACTAAACATAGCAGCCCCTCTTCTATCAGCACTCTTCCCGCCCTAAGCTTTGCTAACTCCCTTGTACATTTACCTTTCTCATTAAATTGTTTGCTCCTTTTAAGACAGAAATTACATTTCATTCACCTTTATAACTTTTTCAAACCCAGTGTCTAGCCCAATGACAATATGTATTTGTAATGTAAACTGATTGCCTATGTGCCTCGGGCTGGTGGACTTTCAGGAGACCTGGGTCTTTACTTTGGCCACTGTACCAAGCTCTATGGCAGGCTTCTTCTCAGGACCATAGTTTTCCTACACACACAATCACAAAGTTCAACTAGATAATCACCAAAGTTTTTTTTTTTTTTAAACCTAAGATTCTATAATAATACTTTGCTTTTTTAATTACATGCAAAAATTTTCTGTATTTACAAAATAACAGAATTTATGTAATATGTTGTCTAACCTCAAATTTCCATCTAACAAATCTACAGAATTTAATTCAAAGGTGTATTACTTACAAAATGGAATATTTTAGTTAGTTGTCACTCTCTGCAGTGTGTTAGCCCCACCTAGTGAATGGTTAATGAATTCTCAAAAGCCAGTAGCATGTGAACATTTTTAAAGCTGCTGCTGAATCATCTGTCATCTTGTTTCCAGTCTTTGAGCCTTTGCTATTTCAGATCTAACTAAGGTTGGAAGAGGAATTGATTGTGAGAATAGTTTGGGAAATGTTTCAATGCCTTTGTAGAACAGATTTATTTTAAGACTGAAGCAATATAAAGAGTTGTAATCTATTTCTCAATCCCCAACTTCCTTTCAATGCTGGTTTTAATTTTTACCAGATAAATAAATGTACATAGTTTAAATAGTTATTGTATAAGATTAGATACAGAAAACAGAAATTGCCTGCTGCTTTTTCCCTAAATCAATTGCACATACCTAATTTTAGTTGATTTTTAATGTTTACTTCCATGCCTTAAATAACATATTTATTGCGACTCCTCGATTTTTTTTTTTTTTTAGCATTAGAGAAGAAGAGGAGTTAACTCTCTTTCCTTTCCGAGGACATATCACATATGCCAAGACAGATAATATATGCTGAGACAATTAACCCTGGATAATTTTCCTTTTCTGCTCACTTTTTTTTCCCAGGAGTAGTCATGTTTTATCATTTGCATGGTTTTCTATGTATTTGTCACAAATTCAGCCTCAAATGTGTTGCCTATTAAAAATCAAGGCTGTGGACACATTAAGTATTTTATTTATTCTATCTTCCTGAAAAAGACTTTCCCAGGGCCTTCGGACTTGCTCAACCTGGTTTGGTTTCTTCTTCTTGCCCATGTTGGGGCTCCTGTTTCCTGTATCATACGTTTCCTCTCTCTTGCTTAACTCATATTTTGATGAAACATACCCTTCAAGTGCCTGGGAAATGTATTTTTGAGACTTTGTGTGGTGGATATAGTGAATTGTCATTCAGCATTAATTTTTAACTTTTTTTGGTGTGGCTTCAGTCTGGAAAGCTAGAAACTACATTGCCCAAATTTCCTCATAGCAGGGTCCCAGAAGCGCTGTAGTTTGTGCCAGTGAGATATTCACACAGGTTTTGAAGGTGTAAGTGAGGAAGGTGCCAGGCTTTGCTGGCAAGCATCCCTGTGGACAGGTGTCTTTTGATCATGCAAGCTCCTCAGTGTGCTGGCTTTTGGGTACCAGAGGAATCAGCAGTCTCTTTGGTGCCCTGGATTGGCCGCAAAGCTCTCAAACTCACTCCTGAATGCCCAACCTAGAGTCTGTTTCCTCAGTCATTTAACACCCTGCAATATGGCTTAACACTAACTGGGGTGGATTCTGCTTTTTGCATTGTACCTTGAATAATAAATCTTACATGTACTAGCTTGGTTAGATATAGAATTCTAAATATGCAATAATCTTTGTTTACATTTCTAGTGTTTCTGCTATGAAATATAAAGTCATCTTAGTCCCTGATCTAAAAAAGAGTATGTGACTTTTTCTCCCCTTTCTCTGGAAGCTAAGGGAAATTATTCTTTGTCTCTAGTGTTTTGAAAATTCAAGATAATATAACCAAGGCTGTCTATTTCCATCCATCATGTGTGCTCTTGTTAGGTCCTTTCAATGTGGAAACTTATGTCTTTATTTGCTGGAAAATCTCTTAATTGCTTTAGTAATTATTTTCTTTCTCTGGTGTTCCTCTGTTCTTTTATTTTGGAACTGCTATTTTTTTTTTTTTTTTTTTTGGTTATTGAACTCTTTGGACTGGTCCTCTAACTTAGTTTTATCTTTTTCTCTCTCATTTTCCATCTCCCCTTTAAAATTTTTCTTCATAGGAGACACCCTAAATTTTACCTTGTAACTCACGTTATTAAGATTTTTAAAATGTCTATTATATTTTTTAATTTTAAGAGCACTTTTTAAAAATGATCACATCGTTCCATTTTGATAGCATCCTTTTTTAATTTTATTACTATAATATTTTCTTTTCTCTTTAATATATACATATTATCTCTGCACAGTCCCTGTTGCATTTAAATTGCTTTTCTTCTGCCTTTTGATTTTGCCTCAATCTTTTAGTAGCGGTTTCCCTTATGTGTCTGGTAATCTTTGGTGGCTGCTCGTAAGTAACGCTGAGGAGCTTAAAGGTCACACTGAGAATACGGCTGGGTTTGACCACTGCGAGCGTCGCCGCAGGATGCTCTCTGGCAGGGCTGCTTAGCCACAATGTGTATATTCCTCAAAGCAGAAGCTTCCTATTTCCCTCTTAGAGGGCAAAGGCCTAAGCGTCAGCGTTCTGGGATATACAAGAAGCAAGTGGGTCAGAGTTCCAGTACCCTGCATGTGTTCTGAAATAAGGAGATTAAAACAGCAACCCTGTCCTGAAAGACCCCATGTGTTCCCTAATACACAGGAACTCTCTATTTTACTATTGCAAAGGGTAAAACTTTAGTCTTTGCTTCTGTGAGGGAAGGAATCTGGAGATTTGAGTGTTTCTTAAGCAGACTTTCAATTAACCCTCCTTATTAATCACTCCTTTTCACCCCAACTTCCAGAAAAATTGGCTGCCAATTCCAGAGCTCTTTGGTGATTCTGTAGTGTAAATTGAGTTGCTTCTTGGATTTCCTCATTGTAGTTTAAGATTTCACTTTCTCAAATGCGCCTGCTTTTCAATTTCCAAAAAAATCGTTGCTGCTTTGTCCCCTCTCTTGTCCTCTCCTACCTTGTGGATTTGTCATTTAAAACAACTTCCTTTTTGTAGGGATTTGGGAAGGAGAAAATAGATGTGTGTCTTTTTTTTTTTTTTAAAGATTTATTTATTATTAATTTATTTAATTTTTTTTGGCTATGTCAGGTCTTAGTTGCAGCACGTGGGATCTTCGTTGAAGCATGCGGGATCTTTTGTTGCCGTGTGCGGGCTCTTCATTGTGGTATGTGGGCTTCTCTCTAGTTGTGGCGTGCGGGTTTTCTCTTCTCTAGTTGTGGTGCACAGGCTCCAGGGCACGTGGGCTCTGTAGTTTGCGGCAAGTGGGCCCTAGTTGAGGTGTGCAAGCTCAGTAGTTGTGGCACACGGGCTTAGTTGAACCGTGGCATGTGGAATCTTAGTTCCCTGACCAGGGATCGAACCCGTGTCCCCTACATTGTAAGGAGGATTCTTTACCACTGGACCACTAGGAAAGTCCCTAGACGTGTGTCCTTAATACTGCATGATCCTTTGATTTAAGTTATACTAATATGATTCTTGAGACAGTACATCATTTCATAGATGAATGTATATGTATACATGTGCGTATAGGCATGTGCATGCACATATGTATATTTAGGTGATCAATTGTGATCTTGGATGTCAGTGAACACAGATGGGGGAAGTAGTTTTGGGAAAGGGGTTTATTATGCTGAGTAGTGAAAATAAAATAAACACTAGGGAACAAGAAGAAATTTATCTACTCCCTGTCCTAGCTACTCTCTTTTAGGGGCTTAAGCAGTTTTGGAAGAAAAAAAATTTTTTTTTTAATTTCCACCATGGCACATTTTTGTAAGTTAGTCCTTTGAAGTATTTAAGTACTGAACCTATAAAAATTTACTAAAGGAATAATTTATTAAATAATACTCAGGTTGTTTTGAAAGTTAGTGTTGGAACTTCCCTGGTGGCACAGAGGTTAAGAATCTGCCTGCCAATGCAGGGGACACGGGCTCGATCTCTGATCTGGGAAGATCCCACATGCTGCAGAGCAACTAAGCCTGTAAGCCACAACTACTGAGCCCACGTGCCGCAACTACTGAAGCCCGCATGCCCTAAAGCCCATGCTCTGCAACAAGAGAAGCCACCGCAATGAGAAGCCTGCGCACCGCAACGAAGAGTAGCCCCCGCTTGCTGCAACTAAAAAAAAAAAAAGTTAGTGTAGCTTCTTAGAAACGGGCTAGACATCAAGGTGAATCTACTACAAAGAAACTGTATTTAGGCAGAAATTCTAAGTGGGAAAATTAAAATCATTATCTATTTAAGTCTGGTCATAAGAATATTTCTATATTAAACATATAGATAAGGATCTTGTGGATCTAGGGAACATGTAGAATTAGGGAGGACAAAATGTGGCCATAGTAGAGAAAAATCATACATTTATTCATCCATTCACATATTCAACAAATATACATTGACACCTATCCTAGACATGGGAGATGTGGCAGTCAACTAAACTCTCTAAGAACTTACTTTCTAGAGGGTCATGACAAGCAACAAGCACAGACTTATTTATGCAGGAAATGCAGGAATAAAGAAGGTGCATCAGGGGTGGCCAGGTGATTATTATTACTCAGAAATTGAAAAGAGATGTTGGAGAGAGCCTTGCAGCTCTATGGGGGAAGGGGATTCTGGAAAAAAGACACTTTTCTTTGTAAGCCAACTGAAACTAGCTCCAGCAAAGCAAAACAAAACAAATAAACAGACAAAAAAACTCCAGTTCTACTCAAAACTAGGCACTTCAAAGATTAAGTGGGACACAGTGAAAGTCCATTGATATCATCAGACCTCTCTGCCCATCTCTTGAGCTTGTTCTTTTCCTTAGCTCTGTTCTTTCTATGCTGTTTTCCTTTTTGGGCAGGTCTTCTCTGTGTGGCAATAGGATAGTCACTGGCAGGTCAATATGTAAAACATCCTCACTAGGTGTAGTAACCTAGAGAAAAGAACACAACCCTCGTTGGACCACAATCTATGTCAATCCCCCAGAAGGATTCTGGCTGGCTTGTTTAGGTCTGGTGTCCGTCTCTGGACCAGTCATGTTCCTGACATAGTAATGTACTCAGATTTGCCAGCCTGGGTAACATATATATTCCTATAATGGTGAAAGTTGAAAGATATCTGATTGACAGCTAAAATCTTTTAGAGTTAGTGGAGGAGCCATTCTTAAAAGTTCCTCAAATTAAGAGATGCAAGGAAAGATTTTAAAAAATCATATAGATAATCAATTTAAGTATGGAAACATTAGAAGAGAATTATTTGTGAGATCAACTTATATTTTTTATACGTGTTTTTTTAAATGGCTGCTACCAGGGTAATTAAAATAGGATTGACTGTATTGACTCTTTAGGAAGTGACTTTAGCCTAAGAGGCAATGCTAGGAAAAGATTGCATTCAGAAAAATAATATAATGGAGGACTGCATGGACCTGGCCCTGGTCTTAATTACAAGGTAAATGGGAAAAGAAGTGATTATGAGGTTTTTACCATGTGAAGCTTTACTAGATTAAGATTTGTGGTGGAGGCCCTAGGAAATAATTAAAAGTGCAGTTGGTGCACTGGAACATGTCTGAAACAGGATAGGCTAGATTATGCTGCAACAATAAACAGCCCAATTATGATTAGCTGAAACTAGGATGATTACTTTCTTTCTCAAGCTATATGTTTGTCATAGGCCAGCAGGTGAGCTCTGCTCATAGTGGTCACTCAGAGACCCTGGCAGACAGAGTAGCCTTCACCTTGAACCTTTCCAGTCACCCTGGCAGAAATAAAGGTAGCTCTAGATGGTTTCACGTACATAATTATATGCTCTGGTCTGAGAGGGACACATGTCACTTTTGCCTACAACTCATTGGCTAGAGCTAGTCTCATGACCTCATCCTTCCTCAAAGGGACCACAAAGTACAATCCTTCTATGTGCCTGGAAAGAAAAGACCTGGAAGATTTTGGTAAACATCATGAACTACTAACACAATAAGTATTTATGGTTCTTATTCATTGGAAACCATGCCAAAGGACTATGGGATAGAAGGAATAGTTTCAGCAGAAAGAAGAATAAAACCTTGACATCTAGTATAATCACTGGGTAGAACAAAAATTTGTGGAAAACACTAAAGACATCATATTAAGCAAGGTACATGAATTTCAGTGTTAACACTTTTTAAAATATCAAATTCTAAAAATGTTTTAGAAATTTTTCAGACTGGATACTAGAAATTACTTATGCTAGGATAAATTTGTATATGATATATTTTGGAGAAATTTTAACTCTACAAACAATTTGCGATAAATAACTCCTGAATTCTGGACTGAATTTATTTTCCAGATATCAAAAAATAAATTAAATATAATTCAGAATAAAATATTCTTAGAATGTTCTTAAACTGAATAAATATTGATAAATGATACTCAATTTTTAAACTTTCATTTGCTTATAAATTAAAATGAATGTATAATTCATTCATGTATAAATTAAAATGAATTAAAATGAATTGAAACTGTGTCAGTTGTAAGATAAGAGGCTTCTGCAGTATTCTTTCTGTGGCATCTCCTATTTTTCTAATAAGATTCCATTCTTATCACTTTAAACCACTATTGCCATTGACTTCAGTAGGGATTACAGACAAGTGAATGGCAGACAATTTGCTCTAAGGTGTGCAGTTTGTGGTAATATGGAGTAGATCATATCTCTCTGAACACCTTACATTTGCTGAGCACCAGATCCAGGGCACTTCTTGGGCTTATTCCTGCAAAATTCAACCTAGTTTAGTATGCTGGGAGCCCACTGCAGACATAGAATAAACAAAGAGGAGTGGATAAGCATTGATTATCAGGAGGTCCAGCATTAGTTAGGTCTGGGTTGTTGAAGGGTTCACAATCCTGTTTGTATTTTCTGCATGATCATTTAAAATAATTTGGTATAAACAATGTGTTGTAGATGTGTACAAGTTAACTAAAGTCTCCAGTGGAAAGCTTATTAATTAGTATTTGAAGAACCCTAAACAAAAATCAATCTTTTGTTATTCATGATTTGGGCTTCTAACACACAATCTGCTGCTTCTCAGTATCCTTCACTAATATTCCTCTTCCTGGCTTCTAAACTGTTTAGAATGCTCTGGGGCTCTGTACTCGGATCTCCTATTTTTTCTCTCTGGGGTGATTTCATTCAAGCCCATGACTTAAAATAAGAGCCACATTGCTGCCTTTTTGTCTCTATCAAACTCAAGGTATATATCCAAATAATCTAAATGTTTATGTGTTAGTTCCACTTGGCTATTAAATAAGTATTTAAAACTTAACATATCTAAAACGGGCTGTAATTTCTTTCTCCTCCCCTCACAATGAAGAAGTCTTTCCCATTATTTAGCCCAGACCCAAAATGTTGGGTCATCTTTGATTCTCTACATCAAATCTATCTGTAGATCTGTTATCTGTTGGCTTTTCCATTGAAATTGATGTTGAGACTTATCTACTCTACTACGGCCAACCTTGGTGAAGCCACCATCATCTCTTATCTGACTTACTATATAGTATGTCTCCTTCTCCAGCAACAGCTTCACTGATTCCACTGTTGGTGGCCTCAAGTCTATCTTTCATCCTCAAAGCCTCACAGCAGCCAGAGTGACACCGCCAATCCTCTGCTCAAAACAAACATATTTGCAATATATCATAAGTCCTGATAGCATATGTTTTATGTAAATGAAAACCACAGCCACATACAATATAGCATTATATGCTTTACAAGGAGTGATCTATCCAACCCCTTATAGTGGTGAGGAAGGGGATGTGAGTGAAGGGTGGAAATGAAAGAGAAAGTAAAACAGAAGTGGGATCTTACATAGACCCACCAGGAAAATGTTACATGACCTAAGATATATATTAACTCAACATTTTGCTACTTGATATTCAAAAGAGAAAATCAATCAATCAATAAAATATTGTATTTTTGAGTGACTAGTCTGTGACATTTAATATTTTACTTGAAAACATTTTACCCAAGTAGGCAAACATTAGCTTTGCTGTTTTTCTTAACCTCCAAATCTAATTGCTCTCTTTCAAACCAGATGTCCATTGGCCCATGTCCATGTCCATTGGAATAAACCAGTGGAGAGATGTTTTTGCAACTCTTTCTCACAATTAAAACTTTTGGAATCTCACATATTAGCTACATGCCAGATATAGAAGCTTACCCCTTTCCCATTCAATTTTGCTTAAATACTAAAAATTTTAAAGGTCAGCATGTACTTTCAATAAATTAGAGTATAATAGTAGAATATTACATTGAAAAAAATTACGTTTTAAAACCTTGCTGCTTACAGACTTTGAAGAAACTATTGGCACAGAATGAAATACTGGATATTACTATGTGTAAGTATTGTATCAGTTAATCCAAGTGAGAAAAAGATAAAGTGCTATTAGAGTACCACCCATGCAGCTAATATAAGAGCTAAATTCTTAAATTCTGCAATAAAAATGTATAAAAATTTTAGCCTATGTATTTAGGGCAGGGAAAGGTGCATTTTAGTCATTTTAAAAATTGCTAAGTATTATCATCACAAAATGCTATTAAGACATCGAATCTATTTTGTTTCAAAGTAAATGTGGGAGCTGGAGTTATTGGCTTCAAGGGGAAATTAAATCCCCTTTTCTATCAGCAATTTGGTATCTATTAAAGAGATGTTTTTGTGTTTATAGGCACTCCTATGCCTATTACCTTACGAGTGGAACTTTAATAAATAAAAGTTCATGAGTTGAAGGAGATTGCACAGGCTATTAGGCTTTTAAAAGGGAAGTTTGACTCATGTAGGTTAAGGCTCCTAGCTTGCTAAATGTGGCTTAGCTTAAGATGAACCTGATCTGTGACAATCTTGTGCTTCATTGTGGGATATTGTATACAAATTGAAGATAACTTCAGGACGGAAAACACTAGCTGTCATTTATTGAGTACCTAGTATGTGATAGCTGTGATATTAGGCACTTAATTCTACCATCATTTAATATTTATATGTATATCACTATTTTACAGAAGAACCTGGTGCTTGGAGAGTTTTAGGGTGTTTCTCAATTTCAAACTGTTAGAAAAAACTGAGGTGAAGTTTGAACTCAGGTTTTTTTGGTGCTCCAGTAAATCACTAAATCATCCACACTTGCATCTCTGGACATTCTAATTTACCTTTGTTGGACACATAAGATTTTATCTTGCACAAAAGTAGCCAGGGAATGAAAGTGAAGGGCTGAGACAAAGATCATATCACAGATGCCAAACATTTAAATAAAAGTGAAAAGTTTAGTTTGTCATTTGAATATTTTGTCAGTATTGTTTATAAATATTCAGACATTTCTAAGTACCTTATGTGGTAGAATATAGACAAACATGAATGCTGGACTGAATTTAGTATTTTTGTTCAGTTATATTTTATTGTGTTATATAACCTAAGATACATATTAATAAGTAATTTTGACATGCATATTAACTAACTTTATTGTAGTAATCATTTTGCAACATATACACATATCAAATCATTGTGCTGCACACTTTAAACTTACACAATACTATATGTCAACTATATCTCAGTAAAACTGGAAAAATAGTTTTGACTGACAAAACAAATGAATATTAATTTTATAATTTTGTTTCTTTACTGAACTATGAACACATAAAAGAGACTCTTGCTAGCTTTGCTGTTTCTGAGTAAAGATAATGCCTAATTTGTACAGTTTATGCAGTGATACAGCCTTATATAAAATCCAATTATTGTGAGTCTCCAGAAGAATGGGAAATACATTGTGTTCTTAAAAGTTATCTTCCAACCAAAATATAAAGAAAGTCTCTATTATGCTAGACAATGCTCTAAAGTTAGTCTACCGAGAAGAAAAAGGAGGAAGGCCATCAGCCACAAAGATGCTGGTGGCGACAGGAAAGGAGGAAATGGCCCAGAGAAGCAGGGAAGGGTTAATCAGGCAATTTGACCAAGGAAAACGGGATGGTCAGAACTCACAATGATCCAGTTAGAAATGGGGTTGCAGGGAGGGAGAATAAGGGAGAAATCTAGAGTCTCGGGGAGTTTGGAAGGGATTGGGGCTGTAGGTGCATGGCTACATGTAACACTGTAACAAAAAAGGGCTAGAGAATAGAATTGAGTTTATTACTCATTGTGAAATCCAGGTTGGAAGTGCGATAAGTTGAAAGTGTGATGCTTCCTAGAGTCTGGTAAAAAAAAAAAAAAAATACATGGTTGCTATGGCCTGTTAGAAGGTAGCAGTATGATTACTGACATTATGTTTGTAACATAGTAGAATTGCATTATGACTCATAGAATTAGTCGAGGAGATATGTATAAACTGCTCTCAAGGCTTACTTGTGTGTATTCTCTGTGTGTGCTAATAGAATTCATTCTCATAATTCTTCAAAGATGGAAAAGAACAGAATGAAGTGAAACTCGTATTTTAGAATGTTTCTGATCGTATTAAGTAGAAGAGATTAATTTGGTGAGGGAGCTGAGCTTTCAAGAGCTCCCCAGAAGGGGAAGTCTAGGAGCAAGACTGTTTTGCTTTAACAGTACCAGTACATTCTTGCTGGAGGGAACCACATGCAACTCAGTGGCTAAGAGTCAAGGGGGAAGTAGTTGCTTACACAGCCTTGGACTCATGCAGAATGAGATTTTCCTTTCTGGGCTCCTCTCTGCAGCAAGAGGTTCCTGGGATACATCTTTTAACCCAAATCTTCTCTTCCATTATGGTCCACAACAAAGACTTAAATGCCTCCTTTTTCTGGATGTTGGTTGAGCATCTGGTCACTTGCTTTAATCCCTTTTCTGCTTTGAGCACTTGGGACTGGAAGTGAAAGCCAAAGAATCCAATGTTTTAATTTTTTATCATGTTCTGAATGACAGAGGGAAGAACCCTAGGAGGTATTTAGGTAAGGTTCAGATTTGTGGGTGAATGCTCACATGGTAAGTGACAAAAGTGTCCTGGCAACAACACGGGGTTGGGCATTGGGAGGTCTGGTCCTGCTGTCACTTGCTGTTCAGTCTTGGATCAGGATGAATTGTATCCGGAACTCTCCTTGCTTATTTGCACAATAACTGGGCTCACACAGCACAAGTGGTTATTCACATATCTAAAATTGTAAATATATTACAATAAAGCAAAGATCCTTACAGCAACCACAATAGATGATAAAGATTTTTTGCTAGCATAGATATTTTACTCTAGAAATTCTAAACAATATAAGGTAGTCTTTCTTAACAAAATACATATAATATTTTAATGATCTTTTAGGAATCAACCCCACAAAGATGACCTTCCTTCTTGCAATCATGATCAGGTAAAAATTCTGATAAGACCTACCAATGAAAAAGAGATAATTACAACATAGAATAAAATAAAAAAAATTACTTTGAGGGTGTGACATGAAATTCCAAGAAATTGAGCAAAAATTCAAAGGAATAATATATCACAGTTGTTCCCATATTGTCTGTGGACCATGTGCATCAGAATCTCCTGGGGTAGCTGGAGGAAGAAAGTGAGTCCAAATGCAGATTCCTAGGTCCTAGATCAGAATCATTGAGCCAAGACCTCTGAGAGTGGAACCCAAGAATCTGCATTTTCGCAAGCCTTGGAGATGATCCTTATGGTCTCTAATGTTTGATTGTCAATGCATTCGGCTTTGAGATTAATCTACCCTACTTGCATATGTTTCTTTTTTTTCCTTCCAGTATTATTGAGATACAGTTGACATATAGCACTGTATAAGTTTAAGGGGTACAGCATAATGATTTGACTTACATACATCGTGAAATGATCACCACAATATGTTTAATGAACGCCATCATCTCAAATAGATACAAAATTAAAGAAGTAGAAAAAAAATTTTCCTTGTGATGAGAACTCTTAGGATCTACTCTCAACTTTCATATACAATGTTCAACAGCGTTAATTATATTAATCATGCTGTATATTACATCACTAGCACTTATTGGTCAATGCATTTGGCTTTGAGATTAATCTACCCCAGTTCCATAGATTTCTGTGTATTAATTGCATACATTTAGAAAATATGGTGAGAGAAGGCTCTCATTCTTAAAAAAAAGAAAAAAAGAAAGGAATGAGCATCTTTAGTTTACCTCCTGTGAAGAATTTTAATTTGATCTTAAAAAGAGTGATTACTTTTTGCAGGTAAACAGAATTAGAATGACATCTTGGCTGTATAACACTGATGTATTATGCATACATGTATTTCCTATGTAGTTCAATAAATACAGAGGAAAGAAAATGGCTTTGGAGGCAAACAAAGGATTCAGAATCCCTCTTAGTGTCTTAGTTTTTTTCCCCTGCAAAACAGAACAATTAATAACAGCTTGAGAGTTTTGTAAATGTTAACTGAAATGGTATATGTGAAATTCCTAGTCTAGTGCCAACACACAGCAGACATTAGTGATGCTAGCTATCCTTATCTTATTATGCTCTGTATTCAATGGTAACATCAATGAAATAGTATTAGCCACAGAGAGCAGTTTTTTGTCTGCCCAATGCACACAGGTGGGCATTTTTGGATCTGTAGCTATAGTGACTACCTGAGGACCGTGCTGCTATTTGCATCACTTATTTGGTTTTCAACATTCCACAGATATTTAACCAAACCTATATATCCCATGTCAGGTTGATATCTTTCCCCCACCTTGATTTCCTTATAATCATATCACATTTCCCATTGTCATATTGTGTGAAATTATGCGTCAGAGCTGTATAAACTTTAGACTCTTTTCTGCTAGAATCACCCACACTATTAAAAAAATTGTTTGGGTTATCTGATTGTATGTCTTATTATTAATACTTTAAAAATGTTATGTCTAGGATTTCGGCTTTATTGATCTTTACTTTGCTGTAATTATTATTTGATTGACTTGTAGGTGAATGTAATAGCAATGCTTAGAAACAAGGATATTTTCGTTTAGAGTGTGCTAATGTCTTATATTCAATATGTATACAATCAAATCTCAGTCATCAGAAATCAGCATGTACCTTATGTACGTTATCATAAGTCACAGACAAGGCTCAAGAGGTTCTGCGTTTGTCCTTTCTCACTGCCCTTTCTCTCTCTGGGCAGAGGCTAAATCAGTAAGGGCTACAGCCATTCAATATTTTCAATTAAGTTTTTCAACAACAAAAAATTAAACAAAAGCAACTTTCAAATTTATCTTTGGTCAATGAAAGAATATACAAAACTAAAATGAACCATCTTGAATCATCTTTCATAATCCCTCTGTAATTTCATTAACAATTTTAAGAAATGTTTCAATAAAATTTTAAATAATAGAGAATCTAGTTATGCATAGTGTAAGTTGTTATTCATATAAAGCATCAATCTTTGGTATTTATCTGTTATTATTATCAAACATCCATCATTCTGGAAGATTTCAGGATTAATTAATAATAAATCAATTCTCAGATGAGAGAAGGCAATTTGAGCGTTTAACAAAAGCTGATGTGATCCTGACTCAAGATTTGTCCTAACAATCACAGCATTTCTGAAATGTTCTAATTAGATGTATGTCTGTATAAATCCCTTTAAAGTAAGTACATACAATTGTTATTTTTATTCTATTTGGAGATACAAAGGGTTTTACCTGGAGTGCCAATTTTCTGCATCCTTGGCTTCCTTAGAATTATTGCTTTGTTGTTAAAATGTGCCTCATTGATAAAAGACTCTTTCAAGTTCATAGGGAAAAAAAGCCTGTCCAATTCCGTTTGAAAACTTTAACAGATATTTTCCAATTTAAAGAAATTGACTTTTTGAGCCTAATTCAGTTGGGCAAAATATAAGAATTTAAAAGTGGAATCCAATTATCTCTAACTTGTTCACTTTGCTGAAGAGTTTTAAATTGGAAAATTTTTGAGCTTTTTCAGAAGGCACATTTAAGCTTTTTGATGACAATAAATGCAAAATAAAAATAACTTAAAAAGGAAAACCTTGATAGATTAATCGTATCTCCTTTACAATTGAGGTCTTCTATATATACAAAACTAGTCTCTGGTCCTGACATAGTCATTTATAATATCTTTCAGTCTGTGATTTTTTTTTCCTGTTTATTACAAATACAATAAATCCATTAACAGAATTCTGTCACTAGGTGGCTCCATTTAGCTTTTTAAAAGCAGTCTTCTATGAATACCTCTGTTTTTGGAGCATTTCTTTTTCCTTTATCTTGTATTATTATTATTTTTTTGCCTTTGTATCACATACAGTCTGTGTAGCTTGGTTGCAAACCATTAGCTGTATGAAATTAGAGCCTATGTGCAATGTGCTGCCAACTCCTCTGTGGAGTCAACAAATAATGAAAGGTGACAGATGACAATTCTACAGGACTATGGTTATTGGCAGGATGCCATTGCTCAGTGCCTGGAGCCTTAGCAAAATTACTTCCAGCCTTATTTTCTCACTTCAGAGCTCCATTTGAGCATCAAGTCAGAGTCCCTGTAATGAAAGAAAGTCCCAAAAATTTATGGAAAGAAGGATGGATTTCTTTTTAAGTCCCTGAGAAGTTCCTGATCTGAGAGGAATGGTGTAATCCAGTGGAAAATGGCCCAGACTAGGAGTTGGAACCCGTGAAGTCTTGTTTGGGTTTTGGAAGGTAGTTAATTCAACTATCTTCCCTGAATTTCAGTTTCCCCATCAATAAAATGGAAGGGTTGGACTAGATGATTTTTGTAATTTCT